>NW_027466061.1:16000000-16470000 GCF_046127955.1 Nelusetta ayraudi | reverse complement strand
ACGCCACTGTTTGTTTTTTTTTCTTTTAAATGTTTGCTCTACATTTATTACAGTCTGGAGCGACAGGCTGAAGCAAACAAAGCACAACAAGAACCCCTCCTCCCCCTCCTCCCCCTCTTTCCCAAATCCCAGCCGCCCTCGTACGCCCGTGCAATGATAAGTGCATTTTTTAATCAGGTTAAGTAAACACAGGCAGGAAATCAGCTCCTTTTCTGCGGAAGGCATTCTGCAGGTGCTCTGCTGGGCGGCAGGCAGTGAATCAAGACGCTCGCTCCCTTTGGAGATTGGTCTTTGTCATCTCTGCTGCCAAGGACCTTCTTTAATACCAGTCTGCTCCATCCGCCCCAGAAAAACACCAAAGCTGGATGCGGTGGGCGGTGGGGGGGTGGGGTGGGGTGGGGGGGACACGGGGAAGGGAAGAGCAGACACAAAGGTCACATTGACTCGGCAGCTAATCTCCATCCTCTCCACTCAGGTATGCACCCTGACAAATGAGCTCCTCTCCGATACATTAACACCATAAATAAACCCTCCATTATGAATCCTGTCGCACTGTTAAAGCCCCCCCCCCCCAAAAAAAAAAATGCATCTCCTTTGTCTCCCGCTGTGCCACCTCACCATTAGCCTGGGTGATTTGCAGTCTGATGAGTCTATCACAGGTGACAGTGACAGGGAGGTCCTTCATTACGGCTCATGCACAAATGACACGGGCACTTCAGCGGGATTCCTCAATCTTCTCTTTCGTAGCCTCGGCTCTGTCAGCCGTGATCGGGCGTCTCATGAACTCTTCTCTCACATTCAGTCAAAGGGAACTTGTTTCCCTATGAAGGGGCCTTATTATGAGAAAAAAAAAACAAAGCATGCCAACTTACACCAAGTACGAAAAAAACACAACCTGCACATTTCTAGATGGGCTCATTTTTTCTGTGTTGCTACACAAAAATGAGCTGCTTGGATTTTGCTTAACTTTCTACGTCACAAGTCGAGTTGATTATCATGGTAACACCTGCAGATTTTTATTTTTTTATTTATTTTTTTAATGTCATCACTGCAGGAGAGTTAGTAGCCATCTTCCCTGCTAGCTAGCACTAGTGTGAGTGGCTGGCTAATCACAAGGGTGTGGATTGGATGGAACAGGAAGGGGAGGAAGAAGAGATTGTTTATTGCTTATTGTTGAACGCAGACCACTAAAATTATGCCCCTTGTCAGTTTTCTACCAAGATGTTTGAATAATAATAAAACAAAACAAAAAAAAAACTGTTTGGATTTTGCTCAACTTTCATTTGTATTTCATGATGCAAATTGATTTATCTATTTCAATTTTAAGCAAACATTTGGAAATTCTCCTGACAAATGATGCAGGTGGTTTGGTAAGTGACTTGACATGAATTAACACGGCTACGTAAGGCATAGCTACGTGACTCCATGGCTGCTGGAGAAGCACAGGCAGGTGAAACCAGCAGAAGAATGGAGAGGAGACTTTGTCAATGATGTCAAGTGGTAACTATTCTGGTAGATCAGCTAGAATTGGCCGTGAGCATCAACAGAAGAAGCAGCGAGCGAAGTGTTTGCTACATCAGAGTTCATTTGGCAATCCTGTTTCCAGAAAACATTAAAAGCAGCCTACACATGCGTTAGGGTTGCTAACTTCATTGCTAATTAGAGAAGGTTTGTTTCACGTAATGCCAATATTTCAAATTTTCTGATGGAAATTTAAACGCAGTAACCAAATGGCTGTGCAGTGGACGATCCGGTTGCCCTGGAATCTTTTGCGGCGGGTTTGTGGCATCAAACCCTCTCTGTTGAAACTGGGCAGTAAACTGAACATTTTCAGGTAGAAACACAACACAACAGGAACTGACTGCCAAGGAAGCAACAACAACGACAACAAGTCATTTGTTACATCAGATCCAGCTGCATTCATCCTTGTTGTGATCCGGTCTCCGGGCATAAATGTGTGGATGTTTTTCTAATGGAAAGCAAGACGTGGTGCAAGTGAAGTGGTGTTTTTCTGCCGGCAAAGATCTGGCAACACAGTGCTGGCTGCTCTGCCCGTCCTGCTGCTCAGGGTTGGGTGTGAGTAGATATCAGATGAGAGACGAGCCGTGTGTTCGCATTGTTCTGAGCAGCTGAAACACACCCAGAACTATTTCAGGTCAAAACAAAACAAAACAAAAAAAAGGTGCGGAAGATGTTTTGCCTGCCCAGGTTCCTGTTTGTCCGTCATATGTGCCGTGTCCAGATCGCGCGCACCCACTCCTGACCCGCTCCGCCCGCCCCCCCTCCATCCGTCTCTGCATTTTTTTCTGCTGCGGCGGAAGGACCCGGCGGAGATGAAGAGTAATTCACCTCTTCACTGGACCTGCACTTAAATGAAACAGCTAATGTTTAAAAGAGTTTCTGCCCACCGGGGGATTCGGGGAAATTCATAGGCTGGACTTGACTTCTGCCGGGGCCGATTCCTCTTTTTTTGTTTCCTGTTGGATTGATTTTTTTTTTTCTCGGCACCAGGGAGACGGAGCTGCTGCCCTTTCCCCATAAAACATGTTGCTTCAGCAGTGTTTTCGAGTTGAAGGGTGTGCATGTGTGTGTGTGTGTGTGTTTGTGTATGTGTGTGGGTGTTCAAGATTTTTTTTCCCCCTTCTCAGTTTAAAGTCCACCTTAAGTTTCTGTGCCAAAAAAAGAGAAGTATTTCTGTAATACAGCAAGGCTCACACTGACAGGATGTGGCCACGCCGGTGATGATCAATACTCTCAGCCAGAGGATCAATCATGTGACTCTGCTCACTGTCGCTGGGATGAGGGAGCCCAGTGGAACTCGCTGAGAGTAATTAGTCTGGCTTTTCTCCAAAGGTAGCGTGTGCCTCTCAGCACCTCCTGCCGACAAAAGCATCCTCACATTTATCACATCTCCCCCTCGACATCCTGGACAAGAAAGTCAGAAATATTCAGCTATAGGTGGCCCAGGGATTCTGTCGCCATTTCAAATGCTCAGTCATGCTAACAAGAGGGACGTCCTCAAGCGTGAAAATGAATAATTGCTGTGATTTTATGGACTATGCTCCTCTAATCTGCACTGTTGTATTTATTAAATTATTTGTTTCCCCTGTTATACGCTAGCAACTGGACACAGTGGCTGCCGAGCGCCAGCAGTATGAAGCTGTCAATCATTATATTGATTTTTTTTTTTTTTTTAGTTGGTTCTTACCTCAGAGATATACTGTATGTGCATTCTGGTGGGATTTTTTTGTTTGTTTGTTTGTTTGTTTTGGGGGGATGTGGAGGTTGCTCTCATTTGTTGTAGTTTAGGGCTACACATTCATATCGAGCTATCTTCAGGTGAGATGCTGAGTGAGACCTGGACACTACCCTTATCCCTACCCGCAGACAATATGGAGCCGCTAACTCTCTCTGATTAATTGACCAGGCTGGGATGAACCACTTTTGTCCTGAGGTCTACCCAACAACAGGGAGGAACCTAGCTTAACTTAGCTCTGTGTGCCGAGTCATCGTCGCACCCTGAGCTTCACATGTTTTATCCCAGCCCAAGCACGTGGCAAATGTGCAGCTGTAAAGCAGCTGGTCCCTGAGTCACTGGCAACATTGACTGAGAAAAAAAAAAAAAAAAAAAAAAAAATGATATAAACCCCTAAACATAACGACCCCTGAGAAAAAAGTACAATTAGCACAATTCCAGAAAAGGCTCAACAACAGTAACACAAAGTGGACTGACAATGAACTTGTGATGAGGTTGACTCCAGCACAGTGCCGTGGCAGAGCAGGCGCACACTTCTCTGGACGCTGGGTTGAGGGGGTGTGCTGCTAGAAAGGTCAAAATCAGATGGCATTCTTAGACGACTGTTACTTAGACGACAAAGTGGCTCAAAAACGTCAACAGTTGACGTCAAACAACACAGGGAGGAGGGGTCCCCACAAACCCTCTGGCTGGAAGTGAATCATTGCAAGTTTTAAGGACAAACTGTGGAAAACTGCTGCATGTCTGTCTCACCCAAAAGTGGTGCATGGGCGTGCGTGCACCCATTGATGAAACTTTTGCTTGTATCATTGACACCCTGCATAGTTCTGTTGAAAGAATTTGGGCTGTGCCTGCGGGCATGCATGCGTGTGTGTATGTGTGTGTGTGTGTGTGTGTGTGTGTGCACGCGCGCAGCCCTGCGCAACGGCTAGATTGAAGGTGCGTGTGTGCAGAGGTGTGTGCATAATCACGGCTCCCTGCCTCCGCCAGGCTGCCGAGCAGAGATCAGCGTGCAGCGGGGAGCGTCGCAGGGGAAATAAACAGCGGCGGCTCAGCAGGATGGGCCTAATTAAACACAGCGGCCGGGTCTCTGCAGCCAGCTTGGACCAGTCCAGACCCGCCTGACCGGCTCCTGCCAGTGACCCACGCCGTTGCCATGATTACTGGCTGCCGCTGCGAGTGAATGCCTGGAGGGAGGGGGGGGGGGTGACGGAGGGAAGGACGTGGATGTGGACGGCAGCACCGCCTACAGCAGTGGCTCATCCACGCTCGGCTTGGCGCAGACCTCCGTACAGTGGGCGCCTGGGCAGCATGACAATGAGGTGGAACTCAGGAAGTGGAAGGAGAAGCTCCTTCTGCTCCCTCCTGGGAGAGCCGGCAGGGGCACAGTGGCCGCTTCACTGGGGCAAGTGCACGTACAGCAAGTTGGAAATCTTAAGTTGTTGGGTTTTTTAATCCTAGGTCATTTATGGCAGTGTTATTCAACCACTGTACCGCGGCCCACGAGTGTACCGTGAAGTAATGTCAGGTGTGCCGTGAAAAATCATCCAATTTCACTTAATTGGTCTAAAAAAAAAAATAAAATTCCACTGCCGAGTCACTGTGGTCTTAAAAGAAATGTAAACTTATTTCCCTCCCTCAATTCCTCCCATGCGTGCATGTAAACCAGCCCAGGTTTATGCTGACTGTGTGTAAATAAATTAAGAGACTATATTGTCATTATCAGGCTAAAAAGTCACTTTATAATATTTTTGATTGGTGGTGTCCCATGGGATTTTTTTTTTTTCAATGTAAAAATGTGCAGCGGCTCACAATAGGTTGAAGAACACTGATTTATGAATGAGAGAAACATGGCGTAAGGTTGGTTTTAAAGCTAGAAAGTGGATAAACTGTCCAACAGTCTGTTGCAGCTCAGTGCATTTAGGCCCGTCGACATGGTGGAGATGACTTGTCACATTTCAAAGCAGCCTCAGCACGAGGAGAAAACAGGACTGAGACACAGTCGTTAGTGACAGACGGGCTGAATAAAGAGGCTGACAATGTTTGTATGAAATGACAAAGTGAAGAAAAGCAATGCATTCTGTACATTCTGTTAACTGTTGAGCTGATGTTGCTCTTGTTTGCACTGAAAAGCTGTGAACTTTTCACATCCACCAGTAAACACGAGTCAAGAGGAAGAATATGTGAAAAAAACACCAGCACATGTTGTAAGTTGCGAGTGTCTTAGTGCATCATGAAACTGGTGTGAGATGTTTCACGCGCTGCGTTCTCTCCCACCAGGGATGAGCAAGAAAAAAAGTTGTTTGGCAAAAAGAAAATAGCAGCACAGTCCCTGTGTGATTTGCAGTGCCAGCCTGGAGTGGGAGCTGTTCCCGACTGCGTGTGTGTGGGTGTTTGTGTGTGTGTGTGTGTGTGTGTGTGTGTGTGTAGGTGTGTGCGTGCTTCCTCACATTCTCCCGGGAAGTTACTGAAAACCTTTCGTGAGCGGCGAGTGTGAAAGTGTGAACTTGTGATGTCAGTGAGCAACTTCTCAGCCCCCCCCCCCTTTTCCTTCCAAGCGCTGCCGTGACCGTATGAACTCACCTCGTGCTTCACCTTCAGCAGACGGCCTGACTGACCCGTGGCACTGCCGCTCACCTCGGCACCTCGTGCGTCTGTCTCTCCTGCCCACCGCCCGCCCGCCCGCCCGCCAGTGCGGTGGCTGACCTCTCATTATGCCGCTGGAAACGAGTGGCTCCATCCGCGGCGCCATTCTTGAAGCGCTGCGTGGAGGAGAAGCTCGTCCCAGCAGACGCTTCCATCTGACCGTGAGCCCTTCTGGCAGGACACGCTGGTGGCTGAAGGCGGTGCTATACAGGAAGCGACGGCGGTCTCTCCCTCGGACGGCCACAGGGGGCGCCGCTTAACGGATCGCTGCGTCCCTGCGTCCTCGCCAACACAGCAGCCAGCCGTGCCAAATGGGCCGTCCTGACGTGGATTGCCGTCATCGCTCACGCCTCCTGCCTGCTGCACGCACGTGCACATTGACTTCTGAGTCTGCAGCCGCTGTGCCAATTCCGAATAAACCCTGATGTTCTCCAGCTGACTGATGATCAGCATCACCTCCACATTTTTGATTTTCATTCCATCCTGAGATTCACCCCTCGACGACACACACACACACACACACACACACACACACACACACACACACACACACACACACACACACACACACACTGCGGTAAAGTGAAAATGAGAATGCAGCTAATACGTCAGCTCCTGCATGCTAACCTGCTCTTTGCAGCTCTGACGATCGGGAGCTGCTGCCACAAGAACTTGAAAGTTACAGAATGATGATAATTATTCCAGGATTTTGGCTTTCATTCCACTTTCTTTGATCCTCTGAGTGCTCTCCTGCCTAACGATGGGCAGCCAGAAGCTGTACACTTCCCCTGGGACGATTCCTAATCAAACAAATGTATATATACACAATCTGTTCCCCTCTTCTTCGTCTTCTTTTTAAATTCTGTAGTATTTCAGCTTCCTGACATGTGCTACCGTGCAGAAATAGCCCAAATCTCAGTCAGCTGTCTAGACATGTTTTCTTTTTGATTATTAAGGGCCACATTGACAAGAAATTGTGTGACAATTCAGGTATAACTAGAACTGCGTGAAGATTCAGGTGTGGTCCACTATATAACTGAGTTCCAATTAGGGCTGCAAAGCATTTCTAGCACATAAGCATGAACACAAGACTTTTTAGTCCTGGAGGAGCAGATCCTTCAGTACTATCAGACTCTCGGTTCTTTTTTCGACAGTTGGCAAAGTCCTGGTGTGGAAGAATGTCTATGATGATCGTTTAAAATCATAAATCTTAAAAGAGATTGTTGGAGCAGTTATCCTCCACGTTTATATTTCACAATCCCGTCCTGATTCTCGGAGGATGAAGATTAGCGAGCACACCCTCACGCAATCGTCGAGCCTTAGGCCGCGTGACTCTGTGCTACACTTCAAACTCACTATTAGACTGTTGGTCGAATCATGGAAGTACTTTGTGAATCGCGAAGGGTTTTGGCAGGCAGTAAAAAGTAAGTGAGAAAAAACACTTCCTTTAAGATTTTTTTTTGTGATTCAGCGCCGCTTTAAAACAGTGAGGGTCGCCGCCTGCTGTCCTGAAAAGCCCACAGAGCCTCGCACAAACCGAGCCACATGTTGAGCAGGACAGGTTAGAGTCGGGCCGCTCAAATCAGCGGCGCTAACAACCCGAAGCATTAGCTTTGGCACCTTCTCCATCATCCCTTTTGTCCGCCCTCACAGCAGAGTGATCACCACTCGTTTGTCACAGCGGCAAACAGCGAGCAGCCCTCCCGCCGCCATCTGTTTCTCCCACGCGCACGCCGAACAAATTGTTTGCGGGCTGCACGCGCACGAGGTTCCGCGCGCTGGTGGGAAAGCAGAGCAGACGTTGCGCCATTAACTTCCTTTGCAGCGTAGACGACAACAAACGATGGAATAATCAAAGAGCAGGTGGCTGAAGCGCGATATCAAAAGGTTGAAGTCAAGCACGGAGACGAGTGGGCCCATTGAGACGCTTTCACATTCATTTTAAACGATGACACAACTCTGCACGAGATGGCAACGACATAACTGAACTAAGCAAAAACACATACATACCAACAGGGCGATTTGAATGGAGCAAATCGTAAGAAGAGCCGGCGCACAGCTGGTAAAGATTCCAAACAATAGACTTTGCTCTGGTTTTGTTTGTATTTCGTTCTTTTGAGTTTGGTGCGATGCGAGGCAGTGTGCAATTTTCTGCAACATCAAAGACTCACAGATCCATAATAACCCACAGGCTATTGTTAAGCACAAATATAGATGTACAAATGCCGTCAGTGCTCTCAAGTTTTAATAGCCATGTTGCAAATAGGACCACAAAAGATAACAACTCACGGACGCATGGGCGCGCACACAGCTGCCACTGTTTTGTGTTACTTTGAACAACACTTTTTAGGCAATGGACTTCACTGCTTGCCCAAACACACACTATACACACATACTCAGAAAAGTAAATGTTTTTTTTACAGAAATATGTAAATAAAATTATTATCCTTAGTCATGTCAAATTATATCCACTTAGTTGCACTGCTTCCATTGTTGCATTTTATGGTAAAATATGGTGATTCTATATGGATTATTCAGCCGTGGTATTATGAAGTGTATTAATTTAGGTAGGACTACGTCACCGAAGGCCGAGGAGTGAAATGCATGTCCCACCACTTCTATTGGGGAAAGACAATCCAAAAATCTGGAAAAAATATATGGAAAATTCAACAAACATTGTTTTAAATGTAAGCCATATTCAACACCAACAAGCAACTGTACACAACGACAAACACCAGCATCACCAGTGCACAACATTACAGCATAAATAAAGAAGAGAAAGAGACAAACAAGTTACCTGGGCAAGTCAGCAGTGAAGAGTGTTGAGGCCACCCGATGTGGACACGGCAAACTGAACCAGGCTGCAGTCACCAGCACGGGCCCAACCTGGAATAGTGGAGGCAAAGTGTGGCTGGCGTGGCCATTCAACTGACTGACTGGGGAAGCGAGGCGTTGCCCAAGGTGAGAGTGCTGAGACCCTGGAACAGTGCCCCACAGTGGCACGGAGGAGGACTAGTGAGTTAGACAAGTCAGACAAAAATGTAAAAGCCCAACATGTCCAAAGATGTCATACCGTGCCCCCCCCCCTTTTTTTTTTTATGAGACCATGACTGAGAATCTCCTAAAGGTCACTGGGTTTACTAGTCTGTGATATTTTAGCATGAAAAGGGCAAAATAATGCAAAATCTTAACATTTAGTATGAAAAAGGTTGAAACAAATTTGTGTATGTTTGCTTCCGTCACAACTTCTCTTGTGTCTTAGGCTCTTTTTCCATAAAGGAAAAGGACTGGATCACATGCTGCAGTTCACAGTTTCTATAACCCCCCCCAACTTTACATTTTTTTCATCTTCTGTGTTTCCCTAAGAAAGAAACAGGATCTTCTTTTATCTGTGACTGTAGCCAAACACCCACCTCTATTTTTTCATCTCATGTGGTAAATTTATATCTGTATTTTATTCTGGTTCCCAAAATGAGACACATGCACAGCGTGGGTAAAAACCTTTCAGAACGCATCCAACTGTGGCTTTGTATTTGCTATGGAGGTATCTTCAGTGTCTCAAATAGGATTTTTATTTATATATTTATTCATTTTGCCGTTTAGTGTCTAAACATATTTAGACAGCTGGGAGTTCAAAATTTAAATGTGAGTTTTTGCTATAATCTGTAGAAAATTGAAGGTTAGATTAGACAGAGCTGAAACATGTGGTGGTGTTAACGAACGTCAAGGAGCCTCAAGAAGAAAATCATGAGCAGCGTTTCATCTCATTAAATTGTCGTCCCCTGATGCACAATTTCACTGGCAGCACTTTTTTTTATTTCCATCTTCAGCTGTGTTGATTTATTTATATTGGAAGCCACTGTGACAGGAGTGATCTGATATAAAAGTGCAGCGACTAAAGTATTAATAACAATGTTGAGTGAGTACCCTTTTTTGAGGAGGGGGGTGTGCGGGTACATTGTCTTTGACCTGGTGCTAGTCAAAGCCTCGCAATTTGATGCTCACTGCTGCATAGTTTATTGAGGACTTTATGACACAATTGTGTCATTCAGAGCATTTTGTTTTCCACTTTTCACAAACTGATGATACAATAATTCGATGACTATTCAGAAAAAAACAAACACATTAAAAGTTCCACGTTAGAGCCATTCTCGGACCCCATGAATTAATTATCTGCCCCAAAAATCACCAAAGATCACCAGAAAACAGCATATTACTCCTCAGTATATATCATCCAGCAAAAACACTATTTAAAAAAAGGAAAACAAATTACATCAAAATATATTTTTTCCATATCTTTTAAACATTCAGTAAGGGTAGTGCTAGTTTTCTGTTGAATTGTGTGGGAAAGCAATCTTAAATATTTAGCCAGGAATGGGTACAAGGATACAACGAAAGCCACAATAACAATCAACAAAAATAACATGTGAGGATATGTGCCACTTGCTGGAGTGCAACACAGTAGTTTTGACGAGCACATGAACATTCAGCCAGAGACACATATCATGGTTAGAAAACATTAGTAGGTTTCATAGGCAGGGATTCTAAGGCTGAACTGTCAGTTCATCCAAGGCCATTCAGATTATAACTTTTTTAAGCTAACAAATGGAAAACTAGCAAACTAGCAGAGTCAATTCTTCTTTTCTTCTAAAATCAAAGGTGTTCTTTCATCCTTATTTTCAGATATGATCTGGTGACTTAAATTGCTGCTCACACACTATATGTAGTTCGGAGTCGGATGTTCGAGAAGGGACAGAATGCCACCGGCGGTGTAATAGCACTGCCCTTCCTATTAGCTGAATCTGCAGCAACGCCTCGGTCTACTGCCACCGCTCTTGTTGTTTTTCAGCAGCTCGACTGCTATGACTCAAATCCTGCCACTTCAGGGTGGCGTCCTACAAGAAATAATTGTATCTCAGGTTTTGCTGGATTGGATGGTCTTTATATTAGCTGTCAGCCACAGAGATTCTCTTGTTTTTTTCTCCCCTTTCTCCCGATTATGTAGCACTCGCAGGTCAACCGGCTGTCAGGCTGTACCACGCTGAGATTCCAGTGCCCCATCAGTGGTTCCACTTTAACCGTCTCTTTCCTGGACATGCACATGTTCATCGTCTCAACTCCTGACCTGTATATTGCAGTCTGAAGCAATTCATTGCTTTTGGTTGCACTGCAATTCTGCTGTTTCCTTTACACAACAACAACAACAACAAAAACAAACTCCAGGCGAAAAGTCACAGCCAGCCTGACACATCTATTCATCTTTTGGCAGACCAAGAGGGTCATTCATTATATCTTAACAGTTGAAATGTTTTGAGGTTGTCTTTTTTTTTTCTCACAGAAAACCACCTTGAAGGCCATTTTTAATGCACTATGAGTGCGTTCAAAGGGCTCCTGCCTCTGTGTTGATGACAAATATTGGTGCCTTATGCTGCACTTTCTCTGGAATGAAATGGGTTTTAACGGGTTGTCAGATGCTGCCACTTTATTTTGCCAGCAAGGACAATCAGATTAGCTTCTTTCAGTTGGATTAAAACATGTTTAGTGTTGCCAGGGTTTTCTGTTCACCCATTTTTTATATATCAACGTTGAATAACAGTGTAATGCAAACCATTTCAAATTGTACAATTAGACGTATAATCTTACTCTAGTATCATTTCTACTACCACCCCACCCCACCCCACCCCCAACTCCCCTACCACGCTGCCACCAACTGGGACATTTGTCCCCCCAACTGTGTTTACTGTTGCCCTCCTGCGCTAGTAGGAACAGATTACCTGTCGTCCTCATATCACATATATCTGTTCCACCGGGGAGCTCTACAAGACCCAGCCATCCATCAATATATTTGACCAATTCATCCTCTTTAGGGCCATGCCAGGTTCACTGTGACATGAAGTATATACCGTGACAGGTAAAAAAAAATAAAGATTTAAAACATCAGGAAAAAAAACAAACAAAAACAGATGAGACCAATATATTATTTAAATATTTCCCATCGCATAAAGCTTCATCTTAAAAGTTTGAAAATCACTAGACTGAAAACTTTAGTTAATATACATTTATTTATGGTAATTATTCTAAAGCCAATCCTTTGCCCAGTAGACCAGATGGAAGCTTTCACAAATCCTTTGGATTCCTTTATGTATTTATATAGAAAAAGTCAACAGAAAGTGGTTTTTAAAGGGGATATAAAACTTTGAAGGTCACATTTAAGTGGACTGATCAGATCTGGTAGTTTAGCCAGTTCGAAGGGTCCAGTAGGTTTGAGGAGTGATGCAGCTTGTGTCCGTGGCTGTCAAAGCAAAGACATATTATTCCTTCCGTGTTGTTTTTTTCTTCATTTATTCTGATCAAAGTACTACGACCATCACAACATTCAGGCTAATCTTGCTAGCAGCAGCCATTCTTTCCATTCTTTCCTCACTTCGACTTGCTGTTTCTCTCCTGTGTTTTAGTTTTCACTGAAACATTTGTTGCTCTCGTACACTCCAGCTGTTCTGGATAAAGAAAGCTGACTGGCTATGGGAACCAATGAAATTTCAAAACCAATTGAAAATGCTGTTCTCTGGATGTTGGCAAGACGGCTCCGGCAAGTTGTGCAAGGCCAGCCGTTCTTGTCTTTTCCACAGGCGCATTCAGACTGTAAGACAAATGATGCATAGTACTTTGTTTGTTCGACTAGATTTGAAAATGGCCTGTGCTTTGAAAAGTATAGCCGTCTGAAAGGAATGTTTGAAAAGCTGAAAGAGACACACAGGTTGTACGGCTAACTGATGGCGCTTAGCCACATTCTAGTATGACCCTGAAATTTTGAAGAGCCATTTTCCCTTTTGTTACATAGATTATTTTCCCAGGCATTTATAATGCTTTAGCAACGTTTTATGTCAATCACTGAAAGCACAACGTTGAAGAAAAAAAACACAAAACTTTGCTGTTGGAGCATTTAGCGATGAGCAGAATCGAGTCACAAAGGCCAAGGAAGTAAAGGAGGTTTTCCGGCAGGGCAGCACAGTGTCCTTGCACCCTCGGATCGGCTTCAGTGCAGATCAGTGTGGTGGTGGTGTGATACAGCGGGAGCAGCGGCGCTCCGCCGTCCTCTCTCTCTTGTTTACCATCCTGTCGTCTCATCGCTCGAGAGACGCTGTAATGTTGCGGCCGCACCGAGCGCCCGCAAGCTCTTTGCCTCGGGGCAGCGAAGCAGTCCCAGGGAACTACCGCAGTGTGTAAACTCACTGCAAAACAGCGTTGGAGCAGGCGGCTGAAGGCCACCCTGGCTCACTGTTAGCGGGAGGAGCTACAAAGAGATAGAGTCCTTGTAGCAATGTAAGTAAGAGGTGTTTTATCGCGCTAATAACTAATCAGATGTTCAAGCCTTCACACGAGTCTCTTGATTAAGTTTTATATTTTATAACACATTTACAGAAAGAATGAGGGTGTGGAAAAATGTTGCGTGGAAGGCGAGATGTTCAGACTGTAAAATAGAAAGGGGCTCTTTGATTGGCTGCTGACCCCATTCCCCACTAAAACAATTGTTTGAAGTCTCTAAAACTGAACTATATTTGGGTTTCTCTCACAGATAATATTTTGAAAAGTGAAACATTCAACATGCTGCAATCAGAAATACAATCCATAATCCAGAAAGATAATCCATAAAAAAACTCTTAAACTAAGACAATAAGACAATGGTTTCGTAATATTTATATCTTTATTAACGAAGAAAATACTTCCATTTGTAGCTCGCTTTTACATCGCCATCTTTTTCGAAGATGTCTTGGCGAAAATACGCAATGCCTTCTGGGTAGCCCTTACTCCCAAGGGTGGTGCCGGAGAATCTCAATTTGAGGGCGATACAGCCCTTAAACTCGTCCCTCAACTTGACGTTCTTAGAATCGGGACAGCACTTGCACCTCGCGGGAGCGCGCATTTTTGAGATTGAGGGTTGAGATTGAGGGTTAAGGGAGGAATTGGAATTCACCCTTAGACTCAGCCTTTTTATTTATCATTTAAAAACATTCACTTCTCATTTAAAAACGAAAGGACTAGTTTATACACTGTTTGGATCTTTCATGGTGCCGAACAAATGCAATGAATGAATTCACTTCAGCTGGGAAATTGGGGCACATAATGTCATTACTGCACCTGGACAAAAGTGATTGCTGAAGCTTTAAAGAGGAATAAATTAGAGGACTGTGTCTGAAAACAAACCAGCTGTATGGGCAACATGTGTATATAAATCAGCAAATCCATCAATGACTTTTTAATTTCATGGGCTGTTCCAACCTCCTACCCCTCATCAAGAGAAACTTGACATCTGTGATGAGTTGGATATTCCAGTGTGCACGTTCTGTTACTTGCACGTCGACGACATACACATTTTCGTTCAAGCCCCATTTTCAGAATCACAAAAAGAAACAACAAAAATAAAAATCAATATCACTTCCTCAAACTTTAATGTTCCGTGCTTAATTAATTCCCCTCAGCTGCCAGTGGCTCGTCTTATAGAAAGCACGAGTTGGATGAATAAAAGTTGTAGCTCTGCCAGTGAACCTGAAGATGAAATTTCACAGCTCAAGGCAATGGGAAAGGATAAGTGGGCTGACTCCTTTGGCGATGTGTGCAGTTTTCAATTGCACACAATTTTTTCAGTGTTTATAGAAATGCCAAGCCTCCCCCAAGGCACGGTCAAATAAACAAGTATTTTAGATCCATATCATTTTTTTCTTTCCTTTTCAGGTTTTTATCCCTCCATCGAAAATGCACCATATGTTCACACAGTCCCAACGGTTTCAGCAGAGCCGTATATCACCAGACGGATGCAGAAGGAAAATAGATCACTTGTAATTGCTTCACTGTCATAGGGTGAGCTGAAAAATTGTTAATTTTCCATCATTCTCACCTCTGTAACGCACGTCTTTTTTTCCTGCGATGCACGTTCGCACGTGCCGGAATACTAAACACCAGCACATGGGAAGCACAAGGCAGCTGCCAGTCGGATGTGTAATCACTCCCCAACTTGTGTGACCCTGGTGACCCGTCTTATCGTGTCCATTATGGAGAGTACTGTAACCATATGCCTACTTAATAGCTGGTGGGAAATGCAAATATTGAAAAAAAAAGAGTTGCAACTTAAGATTCTAATTAGATCTAAAGATATAAATATATATATATGTTCCCCCGCTGTAGTTGGGTAGTGAGAGCAGGAGCCAGAGGCTCATTATCACCAGTGAAATCCAGGGGCTTCACATCAGGCGACTATGGGAGGATAAATTAGGACTGATGGAATTTTATACGTAATTGATTGGAAACTTAAGCTACCAGTCAGTCTTGAAGGTGTACACCCTTATTATTTCCTTGACCTAACCCTGTACATATTTTCATTATTTATGCTATGGATTATTCAGTCATTCAAAGTGTTTACATTCAGGACCTCACGTTTCAGGGTTTTTTTATTGTCAGCATCCGACTGCCATTTGCTAAACAGATTCCCCTGACCTTCACCTGTGGGAGGATGTTTGAAAAGCATGCGCCTTGGAGGAACTTTTTAATAAAATGAAATTTGCATCAGGGCTAAGCCAATGTAAGTGGCACTGTCAAGGTTGCAGTGGTGCAGAGTGGTATTGTTATGATGATGTTGATCAAACTTTATTTGAATGGTAACAAAACATACACATACATAAAGTACATATCTATATATATATATATATATATATACATTATTGATTTCTGCTTTTTAGTTTTCTAGCATTGGTCTCTTCAGTTAGGTGTGCTATGCTGCTAAATTCCGAGCTGTTAAATGGTTTTTCATTGTTTCTGCAACAGTGACATTAATTAATAATTTGGTTATATTCTGTAAAAGCCGACTACAGTGACAAACAGGTTCTGCATTTGGCCAAACTGACAAGGACAAACACTAGAAAAAATGTTTTATGAAGTGTGATTTATCAATCTTATGAATCTATTTTTCAACCTGTACTCGGGCTTGGGGATTTTCTGGAGTCAATCGCAGTTGTTTTAGAGTGAAGGCTGAGTCATAATGTTGCACACAGAGCATTTACACAAAAAGCAGGCCGAATTTCTCCTTGACAGAAGATGAAATATACCAGAATTAAATACTTTATTTATTGTTCAGCTCTAGGTGGTATTTTGGAACAATATTGATAAAACTTTATTGGCAGCGCTTAGCGGGAGGGTTTATACAGTAGATTATAATGAATTTATGTGTGACTAACCTGGTCAATCATCAGGAACTCATGCATGAACTATCTGGTCAACTATCACAAATTCACACGTCCAACAATATACTGCATCAATTCTGCCATGTGTCATCATGAATCAGGTAAGAACTAGCAATACATGTGAATTCATGATAGTTCACCAGGTAAGTCATGAATTCACAATGATTCATGTCATTGTAGTGGCCACTCACTAGTGGAGATAGGTAGGGCACGTGGGTTCGAATTCACAGACATCTGGTGTTTGTTATTTTCGTAGCAAGACTACTTTACCCATGTTCCTTAGCGGTGTTGGGGGTGGGGTGTGTGATTTAAAAGGGTGTGTTGGCATGTCATTTTGAATTGTTGAGCGCGAAATAAAAAAAAGAGTCTGTTTTCCTCTGAACTCCTACATTGGTGACCCCGATTTTCTTTGAATGTTTCCAGAGAACTGGACAACTGGCAGCATGGCAGCAAATGCAGTTGCTCTGAAATTACCGGAGTTTTGGGAGCAGAATGTCAACGCTTGGTTCGCTCAGGCTGAGGCGCAGTTTGCACTGAGGGATATTACGGCGGACAGCACCAAGTACTATGACGTTGTGGCAGCTCTGTCCAACTCAACTGCGGGAAGGGTCGTCAAGTCTTCTTGAAAATCCGCCGGCGGACAACAAGTACAACAGTTATTGCTTTACTTAAGCAGTGAATAAAGTGCAATTCTAAAGGTTCACAGTCTCACAATAACAAGAGCACAAGACAAGGTTAATAAAGTGTTCTTTGTAATTCATGATCATTCTTAAATCAAAACAGCAATTTATAGCAGGTAACATTGTCAAAATTCAATAAAAGGAAACGAATGTGGGATTGGAATAAATCAGAGATTTGCAAATAATTAATGTTTAAAGAGCAGAGGGAAGAAGTGGTCAGGGTCAGCAACAGCAAATATTGTGTACAACAGACATGTCTTTGCTTGACAGTGGAATTTCCATGTGGCACAGACAAGGTCAATATTTTGTTCCAGCCTTACAGAGGTCCAGATGCTGCTGTCAGACCTTGGTGTGCTCCAGCAAAGCAGGAAGGCAGTGGATCAAAACAGTGCTTTCGAATGCAGACTAATGACATACATGTATAAATATCAAACACCGGACTCAAGCAATCAGCCCTTGGCAGTGGTAAACTGACTACAAATAACCACGCGCATGCCACTACATGGAAAAACAAAGGCGGATCAGAGGCAGCAGTGTTTGGGTCACTCACAGTGAAGCCCATGACTTGCTGAGCGACTGGCTGGTCAATAAGAGTGAAGGTGAGTTGGTGCAAGGATGGTGAAACGTGCATGTTAATGCGTTATTAACCGACATCCAAAATTCATCGGAAACACTTAGGAAAATACGCAAAGATTGTTACAGGAACACGTTTCCATCATTATCACATCATCATTAACATGGCTGTTGAATGTAATTTAAGTCACACTAACACGAACCCGTACATACATGGTGACATCAATCAGAGCAGTCAGTCAGTTTAATTAGTTAGGTACAATGTGCAAATATGACATGTGACATACAGTTACGCCATATTAAAACCATGTAATTATTTACCAGTAGCAGTTGAGGCCACTAGCATTGTAACAGCCAGCCTGGGAGCAACAGTTCCCAAGGAAATAGATCTGACAAAGGTGGGCATGTGCACACATATTCAACGTTATACAAGAGTGATAAAATACATATAACACATTGTCCTTTCACATAGACGCCACTTCAAAGCTGAATTAATACCACACTGTGTGCCAGTTTATTTGATTTAACAGAACAGAATGGTCAGTTACTTTGCACAGGAAGGACTTAAAAGCATTTCGTAGCAAATGCATAACATGTGTATTCATAAAGAAAATACACAAACTAAAACATTAACATAATAGCAAAAAGCAGAAAACCTTTAAAAAACTAAATGACAAACAAGCAAATCAGAAAAGAAGAGCAGACGAGCCAGGGTATAGACCACCAACCAGATATATTTATATTTATTCATATGTATATTTAAAAGAATAAAAAAAACAAATGATGTATTGTCTTTGGCTACTGTCATGGCTGATTTTTTTTTTTTTTTTTTTTTTTAACTGTTTTTGTTGTATTATTGAGTTTGTTTTGCTTGCAGGAACCATTTCCCAAGAACATGCTCTCCCCCATGGTGCCAGGATGTGGGTCCACATATTCTTTTTGCTCTCCCACACACATACGCAAACTGACAGACAGGAGCTTTTCCTGTGAGGATGCCATGAGAAATTTACATTCTCCCGTTTAGAAAGAGCCCAAAATATTCTGACACAGTCAATGAAAAGCCGGCGACTTTTTCTCAAATATTATTTTTAAAGAGAAACATACTTCTGTGCAACAAATGTAACAAGAACACAAGTTTGATTTTTCTTTTTTTAAAATGTATTTTAGAGATACAGCAGCGATATGGGAGCTTCTGAGAACATTGTTTGACTGCAGGATGTGAAACGCTGTTTTTAATACACACGTCAGTCTTCACCACGCGATGAGCTGATGGCCTATCAGCTTGTTTCTTGCTTTGGTTTCTTCTCTCCACTGGGGGACATTAAACACGACTTTCAGAGACGTTCATTAGCACAGGACAGCGCATGACAGACTCTCCTGAGGGACGTCTTATTTGCTCTCTTAAATTTTATGTTTAATTCATCATTAGACCAGTGGCCTTTTGCCAGAACGCCTCTGTCAACACACTGCAGTCACTGCACAAACAGATGGAGGGTTCGTTCCCGTCCCGTTCCTGAGCGCGCGGCTGAGCGGGAAAATGGTCGGAAGATGAAAACGCACTTAAGATTAGCTTTTATAAAGTGCAGCGAATGTCCGGCTTCTTTCCCCGACGTTGGTGATTTATGAAGCCTTCGCCGCATCGGTCCGGCGTGCCTCGTGACAACCGGCGAAGCCATTAATCATGTGGTGTGTGTCTTTGCGTTTCCCATGGGGTTGATCCGCCGCCATTGATCATCTCTGTGTCAACAGCATTATGAGTGCGGGACACACGCGCGCGCACACACACACACACACACACAAACCGGCGTTATTAGACTTTAAATAAAGATGATGGGGACGGTGGCTAACACGGCGGCAGCAGTGGCCTGCTGGGAGCTGCTGTTATGACTGTTGCCTGGGCCGCTCTGACGGGAGCGGTCAGTCGGGGGCGGAGCGGGAAATCCCTGGATGGATTAACCTAGATGCTCGGTGATGCAGCGCACATAAAGAGGCGTCGGTTCGCACTTTCATCTTAATTAAAGATGCAGCCTGTGATTTCAGGCAGATTAGATGGAGGTGACTCTCCAGACTGCAACATCTTCTCCCCGACCTCTTCCTTCCTTTAGTGAGGCGGCAAAGGTGCGGCGCTCGCCTTTGTCTTCAAGTGCTGAGGAATGTGCATCATGTTGATCTGCATCTTTGTGTGGACTGATGCACTTGCTATTATATTACATATCATACATATACTATATATACTATCATACATATATATATATATATATATATATTCATATATATATATATATATATATATATATATATGTATATATATATATATATACATAAATATCCATTCATCTTCTCTACCAGCTTCTTCCTGCACGGGGTCTGTTGGAGCCTCTCCCAGCTGTCATTGGGCAAAGGCAGGGTTACACCCTGGACAAGTTGCCAGTACATCACGAGGCCACACAGAAAGACAAGCGATCATTTGCACTCACACACACATACACACCACACCTACTGACAATTCAGTTCCCAACTCATCTCACATGCATGTTTTTGGAGTGTGGGAGGAAGCCAGAGAACCCACGCAGACACAGAACATGCAAACTTCACAGGCTCCAGGCATAGAATTGAACCCACAGCATTCTTGCTGTGAGGCGACAGCATTACACGCATATGCGTGTGTGTGTGTATTGTGTATATTGTGTTAACCACAATATGCTCCACATTAGCTTTCTGTGAAAACTTGCACTCTGATGGACCATACAAGGAGGATGATCCTGTAGAAAAGAAGGACACATCTCAACACTCATCATTGTCTACATTGAAAAAAAAGACTCAGTCGGCTCTACTCTGTCGGCTTCATGTAGCCCATCACCTCATCTTGTCAAATGATGCGTCTCAAATTACGACTTTCGGTGTGTACTCCTTATGTTTTCCACATTATCAAAAAAAATGTTAGTGTCTTTTAGTACCTTTCACACCTAATTGCAAAAGCCTTCCAGTTCCCTTGTGTGGAAGTGGAAGTTGCCTCACAGAACGTTTCCATAAAGAGGTGCGTCCTGTGATCTGGCATGATTTTTAGCTTGCTGATATGGGGCTCATTGTTTACTGTCAGCGGTTCGACGCAGGAGTCAAATACTGCCGGCTGTGCAGTCTCACCATGGGTGCGTCTGATTTAGGTAACCTGCCAGATGATGAATTTGAAACTAATTAAGTGAAAGTGCTCTGGATTTAGGCCGGCTGTACCCAGAGCTGTAATTGAAGTCATTGTTTTAGAACCTACTTGATATCGATCAGGAACAGCTGATGGGTTTCCAGTCCCACATCGGGACATTCAGGCAAGAGAAAATGTTGCCGCACTGTCCATATGCTACAGTGGTGGAATAAAAGTTTTTGCACACCCTATGCATTGGTGTTAGTTTTGATTTTTTTTTTCTTCTAGTTAACAATAAAAAATAGATTTGGTTGTGTCTGCATGAAGCAGCCAAACCTTTTGAAACTCAAGCTCAATATTTCATTTTAACATTTAAGATAGTGTCAAATTTTAAAGCTGTCTGAAAACTCTTTCCCACTAATATATCAACAACTCTCATCAAGTTTCCCACCATACCGTATGTGTACGCCGCAGCGAGTTTCCCCGAGATTGGGAGTAAATCCTCCAGTTTTCAGTGGCAATAGCGCTTTAATCGCTCTGCGGCCGATTCTGGGCGTAGTTGTGATGAATGACGGCTGAGGCGCAGCCCATCTACTCCACGGGATGGCTGTGATGCTGCAATGAAAAAGGCTGATAAGCAGCATGGGGGTGAGGGGTTTGTGAATTGATGCGAACACGTTTCAATTTAACGGCTCTTTGATCAATTATTAATGAAGGACCCCCTCCTTCCCTCCAAACTTCTATTGTTGCGTCAATTAGCAAACTCCAGCAGAAACGAGCAAAAGGCCCATGGTTGACTTGCAGGAAAACCACACGGAAGGCAACCAGAGAGCTTCTAAACAGGGGCAGCCGCCAACAAGGATGGGCACAGAGGGGCCAGTCATTGGGTGCCTTTCAGCTCCAGGTGTGACCGCCTCTTGTGAGACTTCCCCTCCATTGAGACGCGACAAGGAGCTTGATCCTCATTTCACGACGCTTACTTCTTACATTACGGTGGAAGCTGTAAACTGCGGAACAGATTTCTCAGAGGACCTTCAGGTGAAGAGAGTAGTTCATGAATGTGTTCCCGGTAAATTGGAAATTGTTCCCCTCAGGGCACAACTGCCTTCGTTTCGAGTAATCTTGCTTGTCTTTCACACTGCTGTGGTGAAGAAAGAGGAGAAGAAAAAAAATCAAAAAACATGTATATGTATATATATATATATATATATATATGTACATATATGACATATACATGACATATACATATACATATATAACTATATGTCGGATTGTCCTGAGGTCATATTGCTCAAATCCTCTCAGCAAAGTGCTTTTCTTTTCAGTTTTCCTGATCACGCAGTGACACACAACATAAACCTGCTGGCCACACTTTAATGTTAGAGGGAAAGTGCAACGCAGGAAGCAACTGATTAGCGTGTTTAAAACAGGTCAAGCACTATTAGGAAATGCAGCGTTTGGAACTTTTTGATCGATTCTGTTCATGCAGAAGCAGTCGGGGGGATTCTGTTTAAGCTCAATCGTTTACGCACAAATACTTAACTTATGACACAGTTCATGTCCCACGCTTTACGGATTTCCACCATTTCTTCTCAGAGCTCAGGTCTCCTGGGAGTTCTGCTGCTAAAGAGTGCCGCTGCTGCTCTTCAGGTGCCAAAATAACAAAACAACAACCGACAGTTTGAAACCCATTTTGCTAAAAGGGCAAATTATGCCATCCATAACATTTTATTGCAGTCGTCTCACTTTTTACTGGTGTGTTTACTGTGTGGGAAATGTGCTCCCGACCTCTGTGCTCTCCCTGCTATAAATAATTCATTAAGAGGCCAAGGATAACAAGGGTATAAAAAATATATATGTATTGCCAGTGATCTGGGAGAGAAGCCAATGGGTATGTCAGGCTCAATTATGGCTAAAGGGGAGAATAATTCCTCCAGTGCACCACTTTGGTCCCACTTGTCCCTTTGGCTGTGTCCTCGGCTCATCTCGCTGCTGCGGATTGGGTGCATTAAGACGCACAGGTGGACGGATAGTGGCTGAAAGTGACCGCCTTCCCTCTCCGCCGTCCCCCAGCAGCTCTGGGCTCTGGCATCAGGCTAAGCCACTTTGACTCTCCCTGCGCTCTTAATTGCTGCATGAACCCGGACGCAGCATTGAGCTTCCCGACTTACTGTTCCCCCGGGAGTGTATTACGAGTGCTCTGTCCAACTAATCGCCTCCTTTGTCCACCACCATCCACACACACACACACGCATGTGCACACACACACAGACACACAAGTCGGTCCGAACGCACTCTCAAACAGCCCCTAATCCCCGATCGCTATCGTTTCGCCATTTGTTCACAAAAAGGGCAACTAGTGAAAATGAAGGACAAACAGGCAAAAAGGGATGTGCACAAGCAAAAGGAGTGCTTAGCCTTCGATGCTTTGACCGACTGGCACTGTCTTGTGTTTATCTTATTTATTCCTCTGTAAACACCGGCTCTCAAAGAGATGGGCCTAAGTGATTTCTGAGTACATCAAAGTGCTCCTCAGAAATATCATGAGGGTTTCCAAAGAAAAGGTGCATACATTTTTTAATGTACCCTGAGAAAAGACATGTCATTATATTGCCTGTAGTGAAATGGAAGAAGGGCTTTCAGTGCTTCTGTGGCAATGTCAGGATATTCTGCTTTGACTTTAACCCAGAATGCAAAGAGATTTGAAGTTGTCTCAAACATGGATCGAAGATCACCGTCATTTGCAGTCTCAACCAGTTGTTCATCATCAACTCGGGATAGGGTTGATTGACCTAACTTGTTCACAAATGAGTTGCAGATCCATTCATTCGCCGTTTTGGGGTCTTTTTCAGCTGCAACAGGTGGTCATGCACCAACTGGCAGAATGAAGGTTCTACCTCAGTCTCTTCTATAATCCCTGCTACTGTGTGAAACATGTAGAAAGTCCCTGTGTTCACTCTCCGTCTCTGTAATTCCAGTTTGGCTTTGAATGCAGCAACCTTATCTGACAACTTGAAAACAGTTGTCATTTTTCCTTTAAGTGAAAGATTGAGTTTGTTGAGCAACTAAGAATGTCACACAGGTAAGCAAGTTCTGAGAACCAATCAGTAAAATACTCTGCCAGTGTTGACTTTTTCGAAAAGAAATCTCTGCAAGGACTCTCGTAACTCAAAAGCTCTAGTCAGCAATCTGCCCCTGGAAAGCCATCTAACGTCCGTGTCCAAGAGAAGGTGTTTATGTTCTGCATAATCCATCTCTTCACACTGATGATCGAACAGATGCAAATTAAGGAAATGTACTTTGATGTGGTTAATAATTTTAACCACATCTTGCAAAACACAGTTAAGCTCAGGTGACAGTTTTCGGCTTGCCAACATTTCCCTGTGGATGACACAGTGTGTAGACTCACATTCTAAAGCGACCTCCTTGATCCGTGCTGTCAGACATGAAAGCCGTCCAGTGATTGCAGCCGCTCTGTCCGTGCATACACCAACACAAAACAACCAATTAAGTCTTCCTGATATGTAATCATTCAAGGACCTAGCCAGTTCAGCAGCTGTGGTGTTGGTTGGCAAAAATAGTGCACAGAATAAATCCTCATGCACATCCTCTTGGAAGATATATCACACAAAAACGAGCAAAATTGCTTTGTTGTCAACATCAGTAGAGTCGTCCACCTGAATTGCGTACCACGGTGACTCATTTATCCTCAACGGTGCCTCAACGTCCTCCGCAATTTCATCAATTCTTCTTGTTATGTTGGTAGCCGAAAAGGGGACATTTGCTATCTTTTTCACCTCATCCTCTCCAAAAACTTAACGGCAAATGTCCTTGGTCGCAGGCAGGATGAATTCTTCCCCAATAGTAAAGGACTTCTTAGCTTTAGCAATGCGGTCTGCAACTAACAATGACGCTTTCAGGGCAGACACATTTGTTGAAGTGGTGACCCTCAATAAGTGCTTTTGTCCTTCAAGTTGACTTTTTTTTTCATTCAAAAAATTGCAAGGGCTTGTCTTTGCACACAGGGTGTTTTGTCTGAATGTGGCGGAACAGTTTCAAGGGTTTCACAGCTTCATTAGCTAGCCGTTCACCGCAAATTATGCATAGCAGGTGCGGAGCTTGTGTATCACCTGTTGCGATGAACCGATAACTTAGGTAGGAATCTTGATATTGCAGCTTTCTTTTTGCTGTCAGTCTGCGATGCTTCTGCGGTCCCATCGTTTGCCCCTTGCCTCTCAAAAAAGCTCTCCAGTGAATTTCGTTTTTGCCTAATTATTTTCAAGGGTTAGCTTGTGGTTAGCTGAAGGTTATAACTGTCGTGAGCTGATGTGTGAAATGACGTGCCGGAGACAAGTGCAGCAGTATGGCAAAGGCGGAAACAGTAGTTTTTCAAAATAAGATCCGGAAGTACTAATGAAAAAACTATGATTTGTACCAAGAAAGATTGTCTTTGCGGCCCGGTACCAAATGATCAGCGGCCCGGTATCGGTCCAGGGACCAGGGGTTGGGGACCCCTGTTGTAAAGCATTACTCTGCAGCAAGTGAAAGAGGAAAAATATGGACTTTTCATTTAATGTAATCAGAAACACTTTATTTGCAGATGCATCAATAGACGCCACCTTTGTTGTGACTTTTGGATAACCTGGGGCCTTTGGAGTAGTGAGTCTAGGACAGGTTGAGTTGAGGGTGGATAACCATCTGGTCCGACAGAATTCAGAAGGGATCGGTTTTTACCTTGGCAACAGATGGAGATTTTCTTATTTTTTTTTTAAATACAGAGTAACCTGCATATTGTTAATGCTGCCTTTGCTTGAATGTTGGTTTGGTTGGGACCCTTCAACATGCTGTGTAAACCACACATTTCAGCGGCTGAAGTCTTGTGTTTACCCCACTGGTACTGTGGGGTAAACACTTCAAATTGGGAGTTAATGCGGGGGAAGCCTGTGTGAGGTCAAGCAAACCGAGTGGAGGTGGGCAGGGACAGTGGGGAGGGGGCAGCTAGCAGTTAAGACTGCACACACAAACAGACGCAGAGAAAGTGATTCCACACACAGAGCCAAAATCAAAATTCCCTGACACACGTAACACTTAATGCTTATGAGTGCAGAAAATTACAGAAAAAAATAACTATTTGAAATCTGAGGTGGCAAGAAGAGCCTAAATGTCTCATCAGCATCATTAACATTTAAGTACCTAGTACCATCGTTTCTGGTCCAAACTGCACTACGAGCGGCGCAGCTGTTCTATTTTATAATTTCTTATCTTTTAGCCAGAGCCATATGGTAATTGGCACTGGCATTAAAAAATAATATATGTGGGGAAAAATCTATGAAAATGGAAATAATTTAAAGAGAATGACTTGGGGCAAAAAATAAAAAATAAAACTACACTGCCAGAGCTTAAATCCAAACAAGACCGAAGGCAATGCTTTTGAAGTTCCGGATAAAACAATATTTCACGGCATGTTAGGCTGACTTTTTGAACTTGTCGTCTGAGCCTCCACAGCCAAAATCTGGAGCAGAAGAAAGCAATCATTCTGTCACAGCCCTGGCCACGCCCCATTCATCCACTCACCTGTGGCTTGAGGCCTTTTGAACAATAAACAAAACCTATTGATTGCATGAGATCCACTCTATATTTAAGGTAAGGCTTCAAATTGGGTTGCTATTCCAAGACCAGAAAGACAAATAAACCCGGTTCTACGTTTTGTACATTGGCTTACTGGTTTCACTGGTCATTTTGGTTTTATAAGTCGTGTTGGTTTGGTAGATGTCAAATGGCTGGGAGACGAGACTGCAAGGTGGAGCTCGACAGCCATCGCAGTAAAAGTAATACTGCAGCTTGAAAATGTATACTCTTGCATGGACTCCAAGTAGAAACTTGACAAAAAAGCTGCCCTACAGGGAGATTAATAAATAATATAATCAATGGTTAGGGTTAGCAGAGGCAAACATCCATCTCTGTTCTATTACTGCTGTCTCCAACACTGAGGGTCGGGATCAGGGGTGAGCATTTGAGTGAACGTTTTGACTGGTGGGCCACAATGGGTTCTAAAATTTGACACAGGGGCCAGACCGGGAGCAGATGGATGGAGTTTTTGGAGTGACACCTCCCCCACCCCCTACAAAACCATATACCGTAATTTCCGGACTATAAGCCGCTAGTTTTTTCCCATGCTTTGAACCCTGCGGTTTATACAACGGCAAAGGAAGTTTTCATGCACAAACCCTCATCATGGAAAACAAACAAAGTATTGCATATGATGCAGCTTTTAAGTTAAAGGCAGTCGATCTGGCTGTCTGTATGTTCTCTTGTCTTTATGCGCTCTGTCTTTGTGAGCTCCGGTGCGTTGCTGCCTCGAGTTCTGGTCCAACTCCATACCAATTAACCGAGGTGACCAGCGGGACCCAGCAAACAGGATCCGCGGTGCGAGTCCAGAGTCGCAGGCTCGCAGCCGCCGAACCGATCCGCTCCGCGGACCCGTTTCCTGACGAAACTCCTGCAGCTTATAGTCCAGTGCGGCTTGTATATAATGTACACAGTTGTTTCCCCCCCTAAATTTAGCTGGTGCGGCTTATATTCAGGTGCGCTTTATAGTAACCGGAAATTACGGTAATGGGATATGTAGAAAACCTTACATGCTTTAACGTCAGATGAAAATAAACTAAAGTGTTACAATAAAACTTCTGTCTTTGAAGCTCCAGGGAATTTAGCTCTTTATTGAAATTACTCTTAAAACACTGGAAAAAGTTGATGAAATACAGCTCTTTTATTACTTACCTTCTATTAATATAATTTCTTCTTGTTCAGCGAGTCGGATTAAGGCCGTAGTTTGGCCATGCCTGGGTTACATCCAAGATAAATTGCCAGCTTACCACAGGGACCAGTAGACAGGGACCGTATCACAATTGTTTCATGTTGATATATTGAACATCACCGTGTTCATGATCTTTGTGAACTGAGCTGGCAGTCAAATGTCCACATTTGTATTTCACCCATGATGATATTTACTGTCATCACACTTTGAGTTTATTGTAAGGTCTCTTTTATCGAATTGATGTACACTTGGTGCACTTGATGAGTATCAAGCGCACCAGCTGTTCAAAAAGAGTCCAGTCAGTCTTTCTGTTTTACAGTATCTCCATGTGCTAGTTTCAGTTCCAGTCAATTTCTAGTTCTGCAGGAAACCCAGACACATTTGAATAAAAAACCCAATTCTCAGGTACTGGAATATTGGTTCAGCATGTTAGGGGTTGGAACAGTGAGTGAGTTTTTCTTTTCTTTTCTTAGGCACAGCACAAGCTGCAGGTTTTAAAGCGGTCGTCCACCTGCCCATGATCCACAGAGTTGACAGTATCATGGGAATGGATATTGGATAAGATGCGCAGACAGTAAGAAGATTACTCACTGGGTGGTACAGGTGGATATTACTGTGTGCAAATGACCCCAGCTGCCGTTTCATTCAGGAACATCTGCCTTTTTGAAGGCCAGGATGCTGATTTGGGGACATGACCTTTAAGAAAAAAGAAAAAACAACAACAATGAAATGTGTACCCAAAGGAAAGCGACAGCGTATTATGCGGTGATGCGAGGAAAATATTTCTGTGCAGCGTGAAATTGGCTCACATTACAAGGTGCATAATGACTTCCTTAAGACCTTTCAGTAGTTAAAACCTCCAGATTATGATGCAAAGCCACCGTAAAATATCTGGTCTTCACATCGTTCTTCCTTTCTTCACACCGTCAGAATAACCAGAATAACACTATTCACTCCATTCTCCCTAAGATTCCTGTTAAATAATCCTAGCAACAGGTAAATAGCCATTTTGGCAAACTGAATTAGTCTTTGGATTTTCAGAAAAATGTAAATGTCAATGAAGTGCCAATTGACTCTGAAGGGGAAAATAACTGTACAAAAACATCCCAAAAAGTTTAAAACCTGGCTTGTCAATGATCTTGACAAAGGAGGTTGGTTCTCTGACTCACAGGACAAGAGAAAATGGGGAACAGGTTGAGTGAATCGAGGCAGAGAAGACAACAAGGAAGCCACCTGGAAGAGGAGCAGAGTTGAGTTTCAAAATAAACTGGACACAAGACAAGACAAAAAGACAAAAACTAATGGGAACTGCCCATTAGTCCGACAAATTGCCCATTGGTCCGACCTCCCATTAGAGTTAGGGCTAGGGTTAGGGTCACAGTTATTGTTACGGTTAGGGTTAGGGTGAGGGGAGGTTGGACCAATGGGAGGTCGGACTAATGAGATGCCGGACCAATGCCATGCTCCCAAACTCATCGACATAACTGAAGAATAAGAGTTCATTTTCTCAGACTGGACATCCCAGACTTTGCTTTTTGCGCTGTTCTACAAACTTTACACACAGGGTTTTTTTTTATGAGTCTTGTCCACGGTCAGATACGATCAAATGCTAATAGACAGAGGCGGCTTCTCTAACTGTCCATAAAAAGAACTGCCAGAAAATACACCATTATCACAGGCGGAAATATTGCAATTCATCAAGTCTCAGGGATAATTGCGTCGTAGACGAGTCTTGCTAGCGGTGTTAATAGCGAAATAAGAACAATGACCTCTTTTCCCATGCAGCAGAAGCTCCTGCGCCTGCCGCCGCACAGTGTTTTTTGCGCTTCCCCAGCGAGGCCGTGCTCAGCGTTAACACTCTTAAGGAAGACTCGCTTCCCGCCGCACATTGCCACACATCACCAGTACATGGTTACGAGGGATCGGCCGTCCCCATTTCCTGCGTGGCTCTCTCTCCTTGTCTCTTCGTGTTTATTTCTCCCTGTCTTTCCCCTCCTCTTCCTCTCATCATCTCCCTCCCCGCCGCCGTACCCAGCCTCCGTCTCCTTCCCTCTGCCGGCATCAAAGAGCTGTACAACCTGAGATGTGCGCGCACGTTAATCACCATCTCCTCAGAATTAAACGATCTCCAGCCGCGCTGACAATCCGCGTGTGCAATAACTGGCGCCGCGCCGAGCATTTGCATGGTTGACGGCGTCAAAACATGAAGTGGGAGGTTCAGAAGGAAAACGGCTTCTTGTGGGAGATCAAAACCTCCTTCAAGTTCGAGTGTTGATTGGATGATCCCACCAACTCTGTCACCGCGGAGACACGGATCTCGCAGCCCGGATGCGGCCGGTGAAGGTCACTTCCTCACCCCAACATCGCCGTCTTGTGAGTTATTCAGCATAAATGCAATATAAGCAGTTGTTGAGAAAAAGGCTATGCTTGTAGAGGGAATAGGACATAATACATATACAGACAGGGTTCCACATTCTCTATCCATCCATTTTCTATCATATTTTCTCCTGCACACATGGGTCACATTGGGTCATTGGAGCCAATCCCTGCTGTATCATAATAAAGGCGGAGTTAAGCTCCCGACAAGTTGGCAGTTTATCGCAGGGCCACATAGAGACAAACAACCATTTGCACACAAAATTCAATTCAGAGTTGCCAGTCAGCCTCATGCGCGAATCATTTCAAGGACAGCAAAAGCCCTGTTGCCTTCAGAGGTGAAAAGACTGAATTGAATCTTTACTCTTTTTGAGTTTGCAGGAGCAATTGAAGGCATTCGCAAAATATAGCCGTGATATCTGATTGCCAATGATATGAAATCATTTTGCCACTCAAGAGGACTCAAGGTGGTCAACCAAGGCAGGCCTCTGCATGTTGTTATAATACAGTAAAAGTTTCAAGAAAGATATGAATTGATATTGTTCGAAAAAGGCCTTCAGTCAGTGCAAATTTATACATTTGTAAATCTAAAAATCTAAACACTCAGAAAAGATCAATCTTTTCAGAGAAAACTCGCAGGTAATACGGTCCCAGGAGTGCAGTTTTGAACCGTGGGAGCAGGCAGATGCACAAAATCCAGAGTGTAAGCGCTAATAACCATATGGCAGCCATCTGTTGAGGTGATTCTAAATAACCTGCCTCGAACATCTTCATATCTCCAAATGTTGAAGTCACAATCATTTATATTGAGCCGCTGGGATGATAAAAACCCGTAAAAGTCCTATCAAGTCTACTCCCAAACAGGAGTGGGAAAAAGACATGTTATTATTAAGCTTTTGGTTTACAACCCAAGAAAACAAATTAGTGCTTTTTAACATCATTTTAGCGAGTCTGTGAAGTAAATCTGAAAGTCAAGTGCATGTGAATTATAGTCTCCACAGAGACGAGCACCAATAAATCCTCTGTGTCTGTCTCAGCTACAACTCAGCTATCAAAGTTTTGTCCTAAAATATTTTTATTATTTATATATTTTATTTTGATTTATTTGACGCTTGCTCGCTTTTAATTAACCAAACAGACACGAATGCAGCTCCACCACGGAGAGCCTCTTAATTAGTGGGGAGGCATTTTAAGAAAAAGAACAATGTCCTTGAAAGAGGTGTTGATAGTGGCTTCTGTAAAGGAGGGGACTCCAGTGAAACATTTCATCTTGAAGGGAATGAAAGTATCTTAAAACACACACACACACACACACACACACACACACACACACACACACACACACACACACACACTTCTGACACACTTCTGGTCTTTAATCAGCTGAGGCGCAGTTTATGCTTCCTCCCCAAACTACATTTATTCAAGTGCATTTCATCAGAAAGAAAATGTACAGAAAATACTTTAATGCCTCTTTTAAAAACAGCCCTGCCTTTTTGCCAGGAGGTCATGTTACAACCTTTGGCACCAACTGAAACACACACTTGAATTAAATAGTTAGGTTAGTTTGGCAAGCAGGTCATGAAAAACTTTTAGACTTAGAACAAAATTGCCCCCCAGACCATGTAAACTTTGTTTTAGCGTGTAAGCGAAATAAAACACGAGATTCAAATGAAATCAATCATGAAACAAAAGTGTTCGATGAGAGTTGGCAGAGAGAATGGACTAATAAACTTTGATGTGCTAAATGGCTGCTCCGTTACAAACATGCCTCTGATCTGAAACTTTTTTTTGTAATTAAATGGGGTTTTTTTTCTTCCATATACATATTTACCTTTTAACCCTCTCCCAAAGTTCTGGCAAAAACTAAGGCAGTTCTACAGCAATAAAAGTATTCGTCATCTGTGGTTTGAGTTCACACAGTGTCATTTTCTGCAGGCAGAGTGTGTGTTTATTTCCCAGAGTGCACTTTGTAAGGGAAATTGGTTTATACTTATGAGCCGTTGCGGCACAGAGAACATTTTTTTCTTATTATTCAGGCTGGTCTTTGAACAGACGATAGAGAGATAAAGGAGGGTCCAAGAGAAATTCTTCAGATAAATGACTTCTACCACTGCTATCAGTGAGTCTGGGAGGAGATGAAGCACGAGAGGATGTGAACAGCCTTCTGCCCAGAGATTCGACAACCATGCTAATGCTCTGGGTTTACACCACAGATGTTTGGAATTTAAACTGAAGAAGAATGTATCATTGTGCAGGGGAACAAAACTAGTGGAAAAATATAATTAGGGTAAATAAAAGACATTCATTTGATTCTATTAGTGAAGAGTAAGCTGTGGGTGTCCCAGAACGAGCTAAACACAATTTCAGAATTTTCGTTTGGCATTATTAAACTTTGAGCATCTTAAACAGAAAAATAATAAAACTAACAAACAAAAAACAGTGATTAGCTTGTTCTATTTATACAACTGCAGGTCAATGAGTCGTCACACAACAGAGACATGTTCTCTGACCTGCTCTTTGCAGTTAGCTTGGTCGTGGTAGCAAAAAAGTGAATGAGTTCATGAAAGTGAGGAGTCATGTCTTGAATTTTGAGCAATTTGTTCCAGACTCGTCACTCTTTTGTGTCAACACGGTGTGAACACATCACACTCCAATGCTGATCTTGCTTTTAGGCCCCAGGAGCCCCTCTTTCGCACTCCTGACCTCCTTGCGGCTTTCACCAGGAGTGGACATACTACCACCCAAAGAATTAGGGTAGCCCAGCGTTGCGTTGATAGCGCCACACCTAACCCCCCAGCATAGACCTCAAGCCTCTCCACCACGACAAGGTAACAGCACAGAGAGAGGAACACGTCAGGGTTAATCTTATGAGTTTAACATGCGATTTGGAACGTACGCACACACAGACACACAAAAAAAAAAATCCAACTTTAAATTAGATAAAGATTTCAAAGCTATGCTGCTTGAGCCGCTCTCAGTGTGCGACATAGACTCAAAAGAGTGTAACCATTCATTTCTTTTGAAGGTATTTAAAAATATGATTCTATATGTTTTAGTATCTACATTTACCGGCATCAAAATGCCTCAGCCCGTCTAAGACTCCTTTCATTCCTGAATAGCAACAGCTTCATAGCCGGCTTATCTGCGCATGCACGCAATTTGCTGTGGCGCAAAAGCGGATGATTCAGGTCGATAGACGCCTCACCGGCAGAGTGGCTGTGCGGCCGTTTGAAGGAGAAGATTGGCGATCTTGTGACGGCCGTAATCCACCAGCGGCGCCTCCACATTGTGTCATTATATACTCGAGCTTCAGAAGAGCAATCCACACTAATGAAAGTAATTAGGCAGAAATTAAAACCTGAGTCTGAGTGAGTGACTACAAACGAGGTGGCGTGTGACAGAAATAGGTGCCCCAATCAGCCGCATCTCTCTCGCCACGTGCCGCACTTGGCTGCGGCGGCTAACCCGCGTCGCCGTGCTCACAGGCGGAGCCGGGAGGAATTGAGGAGGCTGACATTTCCATAATCTTACATGAACCCTGAAGCTGACCTTGCGACGTTTAATACCCAGCACGACTCGGCACTTGAAAGGGCTCTTATCTTCATTTTGATAAAGTTCAGATGGGGGAAGTGGATTCATCCCTTTTTTTTTTCCTGTGCGAAAATCCTCAAGGTTAAAATCCACTCACTCGATCTGCGTGATAGCAAATTTGATGCAGCTGATGGGAAATATTTTTTCTCTCTCCTTTAAAGAATCCATTCCACTCGCACTATGGCCGTATAACATTTTTCAGGCTTACGATTAATAAAGGAATCCCCGTTCTAAATCGCTATTTAAATGTCGCGCTTTAAACTGTCAGTCCCTCATAGAGAGGTTCTACAGCATCTGACTTCACTCTGACTGTAAGCTGAAATTGTGAGGCTTACAAAAAGGGAGAGAGTGAGACGAGCAGCAAGAGCGCAGAAACGTAGAAACAGGCGGTTCACGTGGCTTTTTGCTGATTTAGCGCTGGTTGAATTTAGCGCTCATCATTCACGGCTCAGACTCTTGTGTTCGTATTTGACGGCCTTGTTCCAGAGCATCATGTTCATCAAAGAGCTATGAAACGCTGAACAGAGGGACATGTGCTGATGCAGGTCAAATTAAGTTCATCGGTAGAGGTGAGAAGCGTTGCAAGAAGGGCGTTGTGGAAATGAACATGGCTGATCCACGGCTGAGAACAGTGTAGGAAACAGTCTTTGTAGCAGTTACACAGTGGAAACAAAAGTTGTGCTGACATTGTGAAGACCCAAAGCAGTCAAAAGAAAAGGATGCTGCCTGCACTCAAATATCTCCATCAGGTCAAGCAGGTGAATGGACATGTCCAGGACCTGGACAACAACAGTTATTGGTTCCGGAAAGGAAGGCCACAAGCACTTGTCAAAAATCAGCAGAGGCAGAAAGAGCCTCGTCAGATCATTTATGCATTGTTATTATCATATATTTTATTGTTGTCATGTTCGATGCATGACGAAAAATGTCTTTAATTCGAGAAGCCTGGAAATCACAAAGTGAATCACTCCCCCACCTGTTACCTGCCCACTGAATGTGTTTGTGTCACTGCCTTAGACTGCATGCCGTGCCCTGTTCCACCAGGCGTGTCTTCGAGCACAGCGTCTAGTGCTGCAGCTGGACCAGTGAGGATCACAACATTGTAAGACATTCTGTCCTTTGCCTGTCCAACCTCTGACTGACTTGATGCTGTGTATGTGTTCCATTTTTCCTGAAGTTTTTGGCTGCACAGCTCAGCAGTGATGACGGTCAGGTCAGAATCCGAGATTACTTCCTTTTTCCTCGTTCTTGGCACACAGCCAGCAATACATGAATTTATAGCTTATGTGACTGTAACAATCAAAAGCACTAACCTAACCGTAATTCACTCAGGTGCCAAATTTGTGGGTGACCATCAGTAACATATATTATTATGAAAATTGACCGGATCTGGAATAACTGACTTCCTTTCTGAATGATTTCATTTTCTAAAATTGACACGGTTTCTAAGCGTCAATAGAAATATAGCCACCTACATTTATCACACCTTAGCGTGCCTGGCGGAGACGCACACATTGACTTGAATTTCCGTGTTTAGCAACGGAGCCGCAGCGTGTATGAGGGGTGAGAGTGAGAGTTCTCCTAGTTCATTAGTAAATCTACAATGTTGGACTGAGTCTAGGGAACTTTAAGCCAGCAGCCTTTGGTTCAATTTACAAGTGGTCGGAGCTGGTGTGTGAACATGGCTTCTAGCGTGCCTGCATAATTATCGACAAATCTCTTGAAAATGTTTGCAATGTTTTAGAGCGGACGGTTCATCTAAAAAATGAAATCCTGTTGCGATCACAGCGGAGCTAAAAAAAAAAAAAATCACACCATCACGTTTCAAGGAAATAAACCAAAACGTTTACATTTTTGCGTCGATGCGGCCCACAGTGTAGCAGGTTAAGGAATCCAGTGATGTACTGAGATCTCCTGACGCCCTCCCCCAGCATCCATCTGCCTATTTCACCAACCACTCCACAGTGTTTGGAAGATAACTGGAAGGTCAACATTGAAACAGAATTGGTGCCTATAGCTTCAAGACCATGAAGACATTAAAAAGATCACAGAGCTGAGGCGCCAGCGCTGTTTCAAAATCGAAAACATTATTTTTTTTTTGTGATAAACACATTAAACGGAACACTTTAACTGTCATACGCTTTCTCTTTCCACCTCTAGAAAGGTATGCAAAAGTGAAACAATATTCAGTTGAATGTTGATTGTTTTTATTAGTGTTTGAAATAATCTGAAAGAAAAGTTGAGAGCTCAATGAAAAACAATAGATGTAAATTTCTGTGTTTTTATGACAAATCTTTTTAAAAGCTGCAGTGCTTCATCGATCAGAGATCAAACTTTTCACATCAATACTAAAAAAAAATTGAATAAATGTTTTGAATTATCATGATTATTTAGGAATCGGTAATGTCATTCATTCACTTAACTTTCCTTCCTTTTGCAGCAAACATTCTCCTCTTGTGCATTTTTAGATTAACATCTAAATTTCACTTTTTTGGGGAAAAGAAAAACTGAAAAAAGCAGATTAAAAGCAAGATAAAAATGCATTGTGTAGTTTGTGGTTCGACTGGTTCTTAGTTCTCATTTAGATTTAATGCTGGAAAATAAGAAGCTGGAAATAAAACGCAGATGTAAAACTGTGCCAAAATGACCGATCAGCACTTAAAATCTTGGTAATTGCTCGAAAAGAATGTTAATTCACAACAGACTGCCAGGAAAGTTTTTCGCTGCTGCCTCTTTTTTTAGTCTTTTGAATATTTGACAGATTACACTTTGAGGTCACTGGGAGTGTTTTATTATTCATAATGAGCACACAGAAGATTTGAGCCATTCTTAGAGCTCATTATTATAAAGAAAATTGATCCAGATACATTGTATGTATCGTAACTAATTGGAACCGGTGATGCCTTCACTGTCAGCGGTTTGAACCGGCGACCCTGGCATTTTCCCAGAGAAAAAAACCCCTGAACTTGGTCCTGAACCTTTCCAGTATGTGGCGGAGGGAGGTTACGCAGCATTTTAAAGAGCCTCATAATGAGTGGTTGGCTTTAAAAGCTGAGGGGACGGCGGCCAATCCTGACTGATATAACACAGCTAAATTATTCATTTGAAGTAATAGTCTCGGTGATGAAATATTCATCACACTGTAATGAGGGATGTATTGATTTAAATAGGCGAGCTTTGTTGAAAGCCCCTGCTTCAACGAATGAAAAGGAACAGGAAGAATGAAAGGTATCCTCCGATCATCATTCTGTATTCTCTCAGCACCGAGCGCTTGTTCTGATTACTAATTATGCACTACAGCGGAAACTGTGTTTAGGAGGCGATTGGGCTACCTTTATACGGCAGATTAGAAATATGCAGCCAGTGATAATGGACCGCTGTTGCTCTTTCTTGCATCATTTGTGAACATTTCCCTGAAGCACCAAAATCGTGTGGGTTACATAATTGCTACATGTTGCAGTGAGTCAATGTCGTGTTTCATACAACAGCCAATTTATCGTGTCCCACATGCAAAATAAAAGTTTAAAGCGGCCACAAATTCAATGATTTATCCCCCTTTCTCAGTCCAGACTTTCCAAAATATGACAGCAGTTTTTGCATATTTATTGTTTAATCTGGCAGACGTTCCATCATTCAGAGTTTTATGCCCTCGCCAGGCACGCAGATCTCTACAACTTCAAAAAGTGTGTTGGGAGACTGGAAAGTAAATCTGTCTTTGTTCTAGTTTGATCTAATTTTAGTCACAATGCACAAGACATTTGCAGAACAAGTCTGGACAGAAGCCAGGCTGGTACTCGTGCTTCTTAGCTGTAACACCACACAGCCACAATATGTCACACAATTTCACTTCCAAAAGCTTGTGGCACTATAAAAATCCACCACACTTTCCTCAACTCCTGAGCCGTCTAAGAACTAGCTGGTTTCCATCTAACTGGACAGCACATCTGTAGAAATTTTACCTGTAGAGAACTTTGTACGTATATTACCACCTGAATGTTTCTTCATGCAAGTTTGTCGGCCATGAATGAGACAGAGAGAGAAAGAGAGTGAGAGAGAGAGAGAGATACTTTCACTTCATTGGCTGAGACATCTATTGTTGTTGTTGCTGCTGTCAACTGTCCCACAGGTAAATGGAAATCACCATTAGTTCAGTTTCTGAACAAATGAGCCTCACCTCCCTCTTAACCTCTCTTATTTACTCACCAGTGAGTTTACACTGGCGACCCGATATTGAACAGCGAAGCACTGAGACAAGTTTGAGACAGTCAAAGGACACAGCAAGTGTAACAAGTATATATATTGACTCAATAGGTCAATAGGGCTGTACGAGATGACCCACAATCCAGCCTGGTTAGTCTGAGGCGGAGTCGAGTGTCGTCTGCCATTGTGGTGTGTTTGCTCTTCCTTCATTTGCGAGTGAGATGCGGCAACACACACCGTCACTCTGCAGGTAAGAGTGCAGAATGTTGAAAACACGGGAAAAAGAGAAAGTGACACAGCCTATTACAAAAAAAGTTGACACGAAAGCAAAGTGGGAGCTGATCAGAGGAGCATCAACTGTGAACTACGGCCTGTTTTGAAAGAGGAGGAGAGTTCTTGCTGTCTGGGTTGTTATAGTTGTACAGTTTTCTGTACAACAGATCACTCCCACATTGGCGAATTACTGAAACTAGCTGAAACAAGTAACCGCCGATACAGCCTGCAGTATATGGACGCAAAATTCAAGTTACTTCAGTATCGTGGCCGAGGGTGATTCTGCCCAACCAGTTTAAGAATTGTCCGCCGCTTGCTCCCACTGTACAAAATTAAAGCCCAGTATTCTAAAAACAAGCTTCTGTCTTGCAGCAGAGCCAGAGCCTGTTGCATAAATCATTAGGCAGTAGAGCTCCAGTGCAACCTTTACAAGACATTTTTTACATTTCATTTGCATAACATTCAAAATTCCTGATGTTACAAATTGTTCATAAATTTAGCGAGCTGGCAACCCACAGCCAGTGTCGAATCGGATCCCTCCTCCAGCGGGAGACAAGACGCTCCTGTGAGAGCAAGAGAAAGACGCCCTTCTGCGACAAACTGCTGAGCAAGTGTCCCAGGCAAAGAGGACAAGAAGATGTTGATTCTTCCAGTTCCAGAGTGACAAGCGGCTGCTGCCTAATAGACGAGACACAGCGACGGCTGACAAGAAGCAGGGGGATATATGTTGTCAATGGCGGCTGACAGTGACATTGAATAGCCAGGGCTGAGCACGTTCAACGAGCCGGGTCCCAAACGGCCACTGCAGCACTGGGACGGCGGTCTGAACAGATTAACATCTGACATCGGAGTCCGGCAGAGAACAGGACTTAGCTCAGATACCGTGCAGACCTTTAAACCTCTGCAACTGATGCAGATAAAGGGGCCACAACCGCATTTGTCAGGGCTGCCACATTCTCACATTAGAGCCTATGCCACGAGGTGAAGTGAGCTGAGGCGGAAATTTGGAGGAAAGCTTCACCTGCTGGTGGTGGCCAGGCTTCGGTCATCAGCGACCTCCATCTAAAGCAGGGAATTATTCTAGTTAAAGATAAAATCAGCCAGTCATGCATTGGAAATATTACTCAAACATCCATCAGAGCATTTATTTGTTTTCCTGGAGTAGTAGTTTAGCCATCGACCACATTCCAATGCTGGACCTCAGAACATTAAAAAACATTATTCACTCACACACACGCTGACCTGGAAACGACTTGTTGTCGAGGGTCGTCTGAAAGGCCCCAGCTCGCTCTGACTGCGTTGGCGGCGCAAACTCACACCCTGGTTTTCTGCTTCAGACCGAGCCACCTCTGGTCTAGTATATTGTTTTACAGATAGCTTTCCATCAGACTAAGTCGTAAGTAACAGTCACTTGTGCATATGGGGGACGTTAAAGGGCACCTATGATGCTTTTCCACTTTTCTGAGCTTTAAAAACTGTTACAATGTTGAACCCTATCGTCAAACGATCTCGATATCGTCAAATAATGACGTTCATGCGTTTGGACGTGAGCCCTGCAAATTGTTGGGCATGGTTCTAAACGCTCTGTTCACGGAGATTTTTTCAACACTGGGCACGGAATGACGCCATTGTGTGCCGGATCTCCTTTCATGGCCAAGCTCCGGCACCCTCTCGGACTGGTTCCGCCCTCCTCCGCTCTGCCCCGGAAGTGATTCCGCCATGCGCTGCTCCAAGAAAATGTTTTTTTTTCGGTGTCAGGGAAATTAAAAAATATAAAATATAAAATACCGAGCGACTACCGAAGCACCGAGGACCACAACCGTCGGAGTGGACCGAACAGAGAAAATGTTGGAGGTTTGTTCAGCCTAATGCGGATGCGATGGAACAACGGTCTGCAGCCAGACCCCAACGGGAGTGAGACGGACTCGACTCGGCCCCCTGGTGGACGACGAGAGAATAATCAGCCACGGCAATATTTGAAAACATGTATGAGGACTGTGAGTGTATTGTGACCTCAAGCAACATTAGTTTTAAGACTACTTGCAACGTACAACTGCTGAATCGTGTTGATGAACTGTTAGCCACCACCGCTAACTCCGTGCTCTGCTTGTTATGTGTGTTGTGTTCGCTGGCAGCGAAACTGAAGAGGCAGCGATTTTGACTCGCAAGTTTCACTCCTTATAGTGAAGTTCACGCTGCCAGCATGGTAACATGGGTTGTATAGAGCTCTTCCTGCTTTGTGCTTGGTGTGGACGTAAGTTGTGCAGATATTCTTGTCTAATAATAAACCACTCTATGACTGAAGTGATCGTTTCAGCGTACATATTTTCTCTGCTACGACAGTGTTTTGATACAAGTCAACAGTATGAAACCAAATCATTCTAAGCCCTATTAAGATGTCTCGCAAAAATACAAAACAAAAACACGGTCGGTACACAAAGTAAAATATATTTCCGGGGACACGGAAGGCACAAAAAACGTCCAGGGACCTTCGGTCCCTCTTGCGGCCGTAACTCAGCCCTCGCTGGGTCCATACGAAGCTGGATTAGCCGCTAAACAGCTGCTAAAGGGTGAAGCCTTCACGGCGGTAAGTGTTTAAATTGTGCCTGTTTCGTAAAGTTTGCCGTTTACTCTTCACTCCCGCACCGGCAAACTGAGGAAGTGAGGCTCAACAGCGACGAAGAGTGTGACCCCGGGCGGGGGCGTACACCGGCAAGGCTGGGGGTGGAGTGAAGTGAAACAGAGCGTCTTCGCGGGATGCAGTAAATACGAGGAAACGAGCCGCGAGATACGCAAATCTAAAAAGCTTTCAGCACGGAAAACCGTGTGTTGCTGCTCTGGAGGGGCCAGATATCAAATACAAAAGCCCGAAAATTAGTATAATAGCTGACCTTTAATGTCAATCAAATCTGAGTCAATTTGTTTGTCTGTACAATGTATGTATATATATATATATATAGATAGATAGTAGGAAAGTAGGAATAAAAATCTTTATTTATGTAAAAAAGAAACCAGAGCGAGCAAATACATACATGATCCCTGCACTCATTACACCGGTGGAATTTTTAGCATCAGTGTCATTATAATGAATTTCAGAGCAGCACATGCTTATAATAGATCTGGAATAGCTTAGCTGGTTAATTGAGACACATACTTAATACTAAGACTTACCCTTATTTACATTTTTCGTGCACTTCAGCTGTGTTTTGCACATTGCATATGTCTTCCTGTGGCAGTGAAGCTATAGAGCAATGAACATCTCTTATCTTGCACACGACATGAAAAGCTCTGCCGCCCCCCTGGCAAGCGGGAAAATAAACAGTGCTACTTTTGACTGAGATGCTGACGGCAGCCTCAGTCTTTGTGTGGTACGGCTGTCATTGTGTCCAAGCACTGTCAAGGAGATGCTGCAGAGAGTGTGAAACATGGTATCGGTCAGAATGTCACACACTTCACGGCAAAGCAAAGAAATACCACAGGATCATCTGGCTCACGGCTCTGACAAACAGGCAACAAGAGGTAAACTTTGCAAGGTGCAGGTCGGGGGAAAGAATTTGTCAAATGTGAAGCATCAGCCGACAACTTCTTCATGGTGATTAAACACGACAGATTTGGACTGACTGAAGGGCGTCTGAGAGGATTGTGGTGCCAATGCAAGAAAAGATGAATCCCTGCCAGATGCAATTAATTAGACAGCGTGCTGTTGCATTTCATTGCTGTGCAGAATTGTTTGTAATGTGCAAACTTAATGAATCTGTTCAAACAATTTGTATTTGGTGGACTTGGGTCTTGTAGCAAGAGTACATAATTGAAGGGTCTTTTTGCATAATATCAAATGTTCCAATAAGCCATTTAAACCAAATCATGCAGGAAATTGTTCCTCGGGACATTGTTACTCTTCGTACAGTGCAACTGTTGCACATGAGCAGGAAAAATAATATTTAAACTGTATTCCTACTGTGGGGAAATGATTACACTATAATAATGCTTTAAAACTCAACATCCAGAGTATAAGGATTTCAGTTATATTTCAGTTTTTGGTGTTGTTTCCATCGTTACTCAAGTATAAATACTGAGGACATCAGACTGGCCCAGTATCACAAATGTCTTTTTTTTAATCTGTTGTCAATTGGACATGTCAATTCCAGAGTATTCATTCATTCATTCATTCATTTTCTATACCCGCTTATTCCTATTCAGGGTCACGGGGGTCTGCTGGAGCCTATCCCAGCTGTCATAGGGCAAAGGCAGAGTGACACCCTGGACAAGTGGCCAGTTCATCGCAGGGACACACAGAAACAAACAAGTATTTGCACTCATATGCACTACGGACAATTTAGAGTGTTCAGTTAACCTCCCATGCATGTTTTTGGAGTGTGGGAGGAAGCCGGAGAACCCGGAGAGAACCCACGCAGACGCAGGGAGAACATGCAAACTCCACACAGAAAGGTCTCAGGCCCGGGCCCCGGAATCGAACCCACAACCTTCTTGCTGTGAGGCAGGAACGCTCGCCACTGCGCCACTTTGGTGATAATGTTCAGTCTATTTTAAGTTAAGTACATTTTCAGTACTTTTTCAAAATTGATATTAAACAGGGTTTATCAAACACATCAGCACAACATTGATTTGTCTAGAATCAAGATTTGCTTTGTCTAGAAAGCATTGTGGGGTTTATTTATGCAGGGGAGCTTTTGTCAGCTCCAAACAGGCCGGTAAACAAACAAACAAACAACAACAACAACAACAACAATTTCTGGAACTGGAGGGCAAATAATGGAACTCAACCTTAAATTGACTTGTAAACTGCTACCGGAAGCTATTGTTAGCCGTTATACTGAGGGATAAATTGTGTTAAATTGTAGATTCCATACCCGATATTCCATGCCCAGTAGAAGTGCTCCTCATGCATTATGCTATGACATTCGCTGTGTGTGGTGAAGCTAGCCAGGAGTGTCTTTTTTCATGCTATGAAAAAAAAAGTGGATAGAAAGCTGTTTTTTTTTTTGTCTGGGCTCTCCATTTTTTTTTAAATACATTTTTTCACAGATAATACCCTCATGGATTCAGGGTTAAAGGTTCCCTTCAAAGTAGCCTGCAGCTCTACTGTCACAAATCCTAAATGTATGAAAATATCACATTTAAAGACACAAGAAAAATGTTTGTCTTCCAAGACTTTATCTGTAAAATCAATCATCAACCAGTGTACTGATTACTGTGACATGAATATGTGCATGTTTTGGCAACATTTATATTTATCAACTGGTGAGATAAATTAATTAGGCATTTTTGTGAGGTTCTATGCACTATTATCCCTCGTAAATAGTTGCAGTGTTAAAAACGATGGCTTGGGTCCAAATTATTTTAAAAATCTTCCAAAGTCTGTTTTGCCTTCTGGCTCGAGAGGTTGCAAGACATCAGTCCTTGACTGTTTTGTAAGCTTAAGTTTGCCAAATGCAAATGCAGCCTCATTGATATTAGCAAAAGTCTGTGAGTGTATTTGATAAATAGATGCTACATGCGTCTCTGGAGAAGATGACTTTCTGTAATGGTACAGGCGGCAATTATGTGGATTTGGGGATATTTTAATACTTGACGATTCTTGTTCATAAAATATAACAAAGACAAAATAACAAGAGTAAGAATGTTGCTTAATTGCTCCGATGGGTAATGCTAAATTTAGAAATATGACATTTTTTGATCATAATTAATGACCAAAAAATGTTTCACTTTGTCGCGGCACTGCACTCCTATCTTGTGGAATGGTCCCTGCTGTGTCTGCTAAAGTGCTCAGCATAAACATGAGGATAAAAAAGACAGAGGATACAGAGGCAGTTAGCTTCTGACTTTTTAAATAGATGCACATGTGATATTAACACTTGTCAGGAGCATTTGTGATTGCCAGTGGCGAAGATGCGTGTTTTGTCTTCCGCGGTGTGAGAGCCACAGCAAAGCGGAGGGTGACCCATGTCGCGTTCGCTGCACTCGCAGGACGTCTGTCTGCTAATTTGGTTGACATTTGACTCTGTGGGATGACTTGGCTGCAGTTTGCTGGGGCGGCTCACAAACAATCAGTTGATTGCTCGCGCAAAAGCAGAGCATGGCGAGCTGAAGGGCCAAGAGACGGAGCTTGCAGCAGAGAGACTGATTAATATTCTGCTGGGGCTTCGTGGTTACATGACAGGGGGAGGGGTAAGTAATGGAGCGAAGACTCCGGCAGAGAAAAAGGAATGGTCGGTGTTAAGTTGTTGGAAGCCGTCACGAGACCAGCCAGCTGGACTGGACTGTCTACAGTTTTTGGTTAATTACTCCTCAACGCTGCTCTGCAATGATAGATAAAGATGTGAAAATCCTAGATATATATGGGACCTTTAAATAAAGACAAAGGCAGAACAAGGTGCTCGCAAGGTGCACCGAATCAAGGCGCTGGTGAGCGTCTTGCCTTGCGCCTCCAGTGCAACAGAGCTGAGCACGTACGTGGAGGAAAAGCTGAGGCACAGGAAGACAGCATCTCGAGGAGTGAGCGTAAACGGGCGGGAACATTGAGCGAGCAACACAAAACAGGTTTACTTGTTCAGACAGCGCCAAGTCAGGGAACCTACAGGGCAGCTGAGCAGGAGGATGCCGCTCAAAACAAACCGTTTGAATAAACAAAACAGGGTTTTAAAATACTGGAACTGAAAAAAAAAAACTACACATGCAGGACTTAAGTTGGATTTGTTTCCTTCAGTGTTTGCTGTGCTAACAATGCTATCGCTGCAGCACAGCACCGTTTTCTCTCTGCCACTCAACAAACACCTGGCAAAGGCCAAAGACACATTGTGATACCGCTAGCAGCTGGCCTTTATCAATGCATCCAATCAGGAAACTTTCATTGATGAAAGTTTCCTGATTGTGACTAGAAGATGGTGAAGTTGCCAGATCGATAAGATGGATTCACATCTAGAAGGATACAGAAAAACATCTGTTCTAACCATGGCTTTAAGGACCCATGTTTAACCCCTGTTTGCATCTTATATGTTCATGCTGGACTTTGGTGGAGGAGCCTCACATGATTACATGATTACACAAGGAACTCCAGCACATTTAGCCCTCTGTTTGCAGGCCCCTCCAAAACAGAAACACTGTTGCATGGTTGAACTCTTCCAAAGTGAACAAGGTGGTTACAAGGTTTTCTCAGTGGGTCAAGCAAATATCTGGCTGAGGGGCATCGTGTCTCACCTGAGAAAATCCCCACTGACGTCGAGGTGCCCATCATGACATCACAAGAAGAAAATTTCAACAACATGTGTTTTTTTTTTCACCAAGTTCAGCGAGAAAAAGGAGTGAAAGATGGACTTTTCTCATTTCGGGGGAGTTCACTGACAGACTAGAGACACCCATCATAACAAAGCAGCATTAATTTGCGATAATGAGTTCTTCGGTGACAGGAATGATAAAACCTCAGTAGGTATAATGGACGTGTAGGAGATTTTTTATATTTGGTCCCTGTAGACAGATTTCCTCTGATTCCCTCTTAAAGTTCGTAAGATTCTCTGAACTTTTTTTACTGAATCAGCCGTTGCTCTTCCAGCCAGCTTTGCAGTGGTGGAACACAATGAGCAATTCTTTGGATGTAGACTGCGTGTAATGGAGTTGTTTGTTTAAAATGACAGTTGTCAGCCAGTATGAGGTATGAGGAAGGTAATTTGTTTGTGTGGTTATATATACAGTATATATATACATATATATATATATATATATTTTTTTTTTTTTTTTTTTTTACCAATATTGTCCAAACACGACATTTCCATTGTTTTTGGTCTTGTTTTTCTAAACATTTTTTTCCGCATTTTGCTTCTACCTGCACATATAATAAATAAATAAAAAAGGGTTGTTGGCATTTATTCCAACAAACAATTTCAATGCTGTTCAAACTCTGCTGTATGCAGAAGCAGCGATGTGTCTCCGCAATGTTTATGTTGGCATACGGTGACAGCCTGGTGGCCCCGATTGTTCCTGCCAATTGTGTCGAACAACGGCAGCAGTTTTACAGACTTCAGAGTGGAAAGACTGTACGTGATATCCAATAGGCCCAAAGTGTGATTTTCTTTTTTCCTAGTCTATTTGAATCGACCATATTCTAAGCTTCTGTACAAGATCCGCACACACACACACACACACACACACACACACACACACACACACACACACACACACACATATATATCCTATTTCAATCAATCATATTTTCCACCTCTGCACAAGACACATGTATACATACATATATATGTATGAACTTTCAAGCAGAATGCTGAAGCAAGTCACATAAGCACTGGGGATGTTTTTCTAACTTTGTCCCCTCTCCTCTTCTCCCTCTGATGACACACTAAAACTAATGCTAAATTTCGGCAGCACGCCTTGTTGTTTCGGGCCGCCACGGGCTTCATTCTTCTCATGTTTGCAATGAGACCTGTTTTCTTCCTTTTCTTAAACGATGCCGTCTCCCTTGGCAGCGCCGTGTGGGCAGAGGACGGCAAAAGTGCAAAACAGCATTTCATCTTTTTTTAAACTGCCTGCGAAAGAGAAAAAAAAACTGAGGTGTTATCTAATGAAAGTGAGAAACACGATTCCTCCCTGCTGAGCCTCTGCCAGAAGAACGTCAGTACAACAGAGCTCGTGCCCCCACTGTCAGTCGTGCTTCCTGCTTTCATAATGAATTTAACAGGCCTCCATAACGAGGCTATTATGGACTCCAGCCTCCCAGCCCGCCAGTGGAATTAGATAAGAGAGCACCTGGACACTTCAGCACCAATCAAAAGAGATGCCAATCAAATTATCCAAGGTCTGTGGATTTACCTTGTTTTCCTCCCAGGAGTCAGGCCTGTATAATCATCAGTTTAGTTTAGTTTTTTTTTTTTTTTTTTGCTTTTTCATTTATCTACTTACTTTATCCCACCCCACCCTTCCCCCTTCCCGAATACACTCTGATTTACTGTGTCTCACAGACAATATGCAGCCATCAATTTGACCCCATAAACTATTCAACTATTCATATCTAGATCTATTTGAAAACATTTAAATAAGCCGTTCAGTCTTTGCAGATGTAATGCAGTATGATGAGCCATTTCCAGGACGGCACGATCTCCGGCTAAAGGAGCGACTGACAAACATGGAAATTTAATGAAGAAAACTCCCTTGAGGGTGCAGAGTTGCAGTTAGAGCACTCCAATGAAATGGAAACGTAATAGGACAAGGTTTTGCAGACACACATTGTTTCGGGAGCTCTGCATACAATATTGAGGTGGGATTGACTCAAAACGAAAATGCTAATGTGTTTGTTATTAGGGATGGCCTGCGATTTCGATTGCATTCCGCTGTGCTCTTTGTTTTGTTAGGGGCGGCGCATTAATATTGTGTAAGAAAAATTGAAAATTATATTGTAAGAAGTAAAGGGGGGATTATTCAGGTGTGTATGTTTTTGATGAATCAAACAGTGATTGGCTTTCATTGGAACAGGGATTAAATGTCTAGACCACATTTCACTGCAGAAATCAGTCTGCTAGGGCTCAACGTTGGTCTCACTGTAGCAGTGCAAGAGCGTGAATCTAAAAGCTGATGGATGCATGTGATCAGCAAAAGGATCATGGGTAAAACTAGAAAATTCTGAGAATGTCACAGTGTGTGCAGCCTGGGAGTGAGCACCTGCATTTGTGTAACCTCAATAGCTCAGTCTTTACATAGTGTAGCGTTTGGCATTTAGCTGTCATTAGCTTCATTTAGCACAAAATAGCTTCAGTTAGCTCGGCTGAGCCTCAGTTATCTCCTCCTATAACCTTCTGTCGTCTCTCCTTCGCTACAATTAGCAGCCAATCACCTTCAATGAGTGCATTTTGGCATGAGCCACCTCACCGTGACATCAGTTAGCTCACATTAGCGTAAGTTAGCAGGGTGACTTTAAAAGGTGTTGAAAGCAGGTGATCAACAAAAGATCATTGGAAAAATAAGTGCAATTCACCACATTGTAAACTGGGCTCATCTTTCCAGTGTCTTTTTTTATTCTTCTCTATCAAAAGTAAACATCCTTCCAGCCGGTCGGCTCCGCTTCTGCGGCCAAACTATGAGTTCATTGCGGGTCAGCAGACATCGCTGGCCGTTCCTGGAGGGCGGCGCACAACCCTGCATTAGCTCAGAGCATTTTTCTGGTCGGGGAAGTTAAGACGAACAAGGAAGAAAGGAGGCAGACGAGCAAAAAAAAAAAAAAAAAAGTTGCAAAAGCACAGGAAGCAGGAAAACACCTCTCGACAGCTCTTGACACAGTACAATATTAAACTCCATTGTCGTTAATAAAGGGAGGAAGCGGCCCGTGCAGCTGCCGCCGCTGCATGGCTCCTCCAGAATGTCACTTCTCAGCCTGCTGCCTCCAACCACATCTTAAAGGAGATTGCCTCCCAAAGCTTTAGGTCTGGAGATGGCATTAAATTGGCTTTATCCAAATGTCACTGCGATGATTGTCGATGATGTTGCCGCTATTGATCCGGAGCCTCTCCTCCTCTTCAGGGTCTTCGCCCATTTGTCCCCGGACGCCCCGCTGCCCCCGCGTTCGCCACCACAGCTTAGTCAGAGTCTCCGCTGTCTGATTTTTTTCCCCCTTCCTCTCTCCGTTCCGGGGGGGTGGGGGTTGGCTGATGGGAGTGTGGGGGGTGCGGGGGGGGACAACTTGATTTCCTTCCTTAATGCTTTATAACCCCTCCGCCATCTCCAGGCAACTCAAAGTCTGTTGAGCTCGTTAAGTCTTTATCCCCCCGAGGAGGCCGAGCTCCTTAAAGATTTTATACACTTCTTGGATGGCAGCGTGCGTCAGCTGGAGATCAGATCATATTCTCACATGCTGAGCACTGTGGGAATTATTAGAACGGTGACGGCGTCGGGCAGCCAAAACCCTGATTAAAACTGCTGTTAACACAGCCATTTGAAGCCCTTATTTTTCTTTCATATCTATTTGTTTGTATTTCCACGCTGCCGTGACGCACAAGGAGACGGGAGAGGCAGCCGAGGCGTTCAGGAGTTAGTGACGGCCGAGCGGACATGCCGACCAAGTACCGTCGCGTTTTGAAGAAATAATCCACACGTGGCGTCGTGTCTGACCAGAGGGCTCCTCGGCACGCTCAGCACATTGTGATTTTCAGGCCGTCTTCACTGCACACCATCATGACTCCGGCGCCTCATGCAGTCCCTGTTGTCTCCTTCCCGCATTACAGCTTCGCCGGCACAGCTCATCGCATTTCTTTTTTATTTCACAAGGCCCATCGTGTTTTATGTCTTTCTTTGCTTCACCCCTGACCGTCACGACTTTCAATGACCCAGGGAGCCACTGTCTATCCCTGCTATGACTTGTCTGATTCCATCAGTGACTTGGTGTTGATGCCACACGTTTCGAGAGGCGGCAGAGTGACCCGGAGGAAAAAAAAATCTGTCCTCATTCATTCTGCCTGATTTATCTTTATACTGGCATGCTTGGTCTTCGCAATTATTGGCTGCTGTGCTTGTTTCATGTTCTTTCTTTGCATTATTGTACCTGATGTGGCTAGATGTGATGCTGGGAGTCAGAAGAGCTGTCATAATTATACAATTCACTAATGAACAAATTTTGAAGGACTTTGGTTCTCGCAATACCTAATTTTAACCACTCACATCAGGGTCGTTGGCTCAGGGACAATACCACTAGTCTGAATAATTGGTTGAACTAAAGCAAACGGTGCCACAAATAACAATTTGTCACTGCATAAAAACAGCTAATTTGTTACTTCATCAAAACTAATAAAGGGAGATTTTCTTTACAATTTTCATGTAGATTGTCTTTTCAAAGTCTTATAAAAGGGAATTGCACAAGCATTACGGTTCATCAATAAACTGAAAGTTTAAAATGTGCAAAATGAGGCTCAAAAGCTTGAGGTGTAGCATTTAGTGAAATCCAATGGTCTAATGGTTAAAAATCAGTGTTGTTTCACTTTATTGTGTGTGTGAGTGTGTGTATACATATTTACACATGTGCGTGTGTGTGTACAAAACAGTACAAGGGATGTCTTCAAGCTGCGTCAAGCACAGCCAGATGACTTGTGATAAAGCTCCAGCAGACGTCCACCAGTGAAGAGTCCTTGGCAAGACCCTTTAAACCAAAATGCAGCTGTTGACACACTCTTTTCTGACCTTCCACCAGGTGGGACTGAGTCATAATTGAATTCTGTGCCGATCAATGCTGGCTTTAGAAGAAGAAGATGAAAAAGAAGAGGTCAAGAATCTTGGCTGTGCAACTTTGAATGAAAAAAAAAAAAAAAAAAAAAACGCTTTCTCCTCTTTGCTCTACTTGTTGAGTTCTCTATTTACCCACTCTCGTGAATAACAAGCCAACACAATTACTGTGAAATGCTTTAAGTGTGTAGCCAAAGCTAAAAACGTATCACCCAAGTTGTACAACACAAAGAATATTAATGCCTCGATACATCGTACTGCTCTTTCTATTTTATTAATGGGAGAAGGAAGATGGCATCTCTCAATTTAAGTAGTTTACAAGTCATGATGAAGTGGCAGTCAATTGAAAGCAATTAGTTTGATTAGTACACAGAGCTTGTGATTTTTACTGACTCTTATATTTTATGTTGACTGGTTACTGCATAGTTACTTGTTTCACATTCCATCGTTTTTCCTTTGTAACCACCTGCCTTTCTTTTCCTACCTCACTTTTTATAAAGTGTGTACTAAAACACACACTATTAGGAAAGTAGCCCTTTGTGATGTCACAGAGGGCAGAAATACCTCCCTCCAGCTGGTGACATCACCTGTCATGCCCTCTGAGACCACCTCCATACACACACATATATATATGCCGTATATACGTGTGTGTGTGCGTGTATTTTTATTGGAAGCTGTAAACAGACAGACGACATGCTGCCTTCCAGAGATATATCGACTTAATTGGATAATTTACAATGCAGAGGATTCTCCACTGAAATTTGCAATGAAAATAAGTAACTAATAAATATTGATTGATTGAAGCGTCATGCGCCTTTCTGATGCCCAGTCCATATGGTCTTACAAGACACTAAAGATAACAATGACTGAGAGGGCCATGTGGTAAATCAACACAAAGATAACTTTTTATTTGTGCACTTCAATGTCAGATCCCCTCCCCTGCGGCTCTGTCATCATGCGGCTCTGCGGCTCTGTCATCCTGGATGACGGCCGAATCACTGCCTAATGTCAGGCTCAAATCCTTGGCTCCTGTACAGCTACAACCAATTTCAATTGTCTTGCATTTTTCTTAGATTTATTACATTATGACGTGTACAAACAAATACACTTCTACATCAGTCTGCAATACACAGAGATGGTATTTTTTGAAATCCATCATTTTCAGAAACGATGTTGGAAAAAAACATGTTTACACAAAGCCGTCTTTAAAAAATATCCCCGTTAACACAGAGACGCTGAAAACAACTGAAATCGATGTAGTACCTATGCCAGGCTTTGGGTGGCACCGCAAGTTTACTCCCCAAATGCGAAAGAAGGAGAAAAAGACAGAGCACAGTGGCACAAACCATGGAGATGGCAAAGATTCCTCGTGAAAGGACGGTGCGTATCAACGACAAACGTTGAACTTCTGCTTTGATATACTATAGAAAACAAAGCCTCCAAGTTGCATGATGAGGTTGACTGGGAGTTGTGGCAGTTAAAGTTCATTTTTGTCATTTAGGTTTTCTGGATGTATATCCCAGTCCACCGGCCCAAAAGAAAATAAGTAATAAATGGTAAAACAGGAGGTTTCCAAATTGCTTTTGTTGTGCTTATTTTCACTTTGCACATAATCCACGGCTGATCCAAGAGCAACATGCGTTCTCCACTATTGTTTGCGGTTTGTTGTCGTGGATGGTAAAGGGAAGACTTCAGGCTGATCATTAGTAGTAGGAACAAGTCTGTTGCCTGACGATGTTGTTGTTATTGTGAGTGGTCGTCTGCCTCATGGCTGGCTCAGGTTGCAAAGCGGGAGTGGGGCGTGAGAGCTGTGACATCCAAAATTGATCTGTTTTGGCATTTACACAAAGCCGGGCAGGGCAGCATTTTCAAACTTTCCCACCCTGGTGAGTGTTTCCGAAATTGTGTGGTTTCGGTCATGTAAACGCAAGGCCTAAAACCAAAATATTTTACAGTTTTCAAAGAAGCCTGTCTTTGTGTAAATGGGCCTTTGGGGTTGTGTGAGCCTGACATGACCTTAGCACCTGCATTAGTGGTTGCGTTTGTACAAGACCGTTGTTTTGTTTTTTGTTTTTTTTTAAATCTCACAGAAATGCGAGAGGACAAATTGTGCCAATTTGTCAATTTTCTAGTCACCAACAATAATGCTGCACTCTAAATAGGATCAGGCTAATTCAGTTTCGGTGATGGGGAGTACACCATTATTAGCGCTGTTGAGCATTGCCGGGTGAAATGAAGGGCTTTTTAAAAGGAGCCATTCATCACCATCTTGTTGCAGCGGACTTCAATAATATTTGACAAATTTTGCAGTCAGTCATAAATAAACGTATATATAAATTGGGAAACGGTAGAACGTGATTCAAGCGTGTTTTTATGCGTGTTTCAAATCTGCTTGAACAGACAACACAGCTCTTTAAACTCTCAAAGTCTGAGGAAACTGTGGGCTTCTTTGCAGCTTCTCCCTTTGTAGTCATCAACATTAACATCACAATTCTCCCTTTAATCTTGCGCAGCACTGACAGCAGACACCTAGAATGAACTGTATATTTTTTGCGCTGAGACTCTTTGTTCATGCTCAGATGTGTGACTCTGGACTCTGAGAGTTCCCTTTCTTGTACCGCACAGAAGAATCAAATAGTCTGTGGCCCAAATTGCTTATCACTATTGTTGCCACAGAAAGTAAATCCAGCAACATAAACATGTCTGGAAGCCCCTCTGCCAGCAACGGAAGTTCACCCCCCGTACTGCCTGCCCCAGACCCACCCAAAGCAGCAGCAGTGTTCCAGATATATTATTTGACGTGTGCATCTGTTTCTCCAGAAGCAGTTGCATGTGTTCCTGCATTCCAATATCAGAATACAAGCCATTTGACGGGGGGTAATTGAGTGGGGCTGTCAAATGCAGGAAGATCTATGGTGCTGATGGAGGGCAAGCCGTACATCTCAATCCCCAACAGATAAAAGAAGGCGGCAGTCAGAGTCGCTGAGAGATTCATGGTGTCTAAAGTGACTGAGTAGATTTATGGATGATAAAGAAAACAGTTAACATGATTATTCCTATTATTAATCACCGCCTTCCTTCATAATACAAAACAAAGGGTGCAAATCAGAAAATGCTGCAGTGAAGTAAAATAAAGACAAGCGCTGATTTACCAGGACTGTGGACTTGCAAGTGATGTAGAATACACTGGGGGCTGCGTGGAAATTCCAGAGGCATCGTTATCATTGTGGAGATAACACCCAGTCACCATGGCTGCATTATCGTCATCACTAAGGGGACTGGCTGCGTGCCCCCTTTTTTGTGAGAAACCTCAGTGGGCTGCTTCACTGTGATGATTGCACTGAAAACTTCCAAGAGAGTCATGTCACAATTCTCCGTTTGTATTAAGACGGAAGACAATGTCGATTTTAATCTGAGGACAAACATCTTTTGGAGTTACCTCAGTTAGAGGTCAAACTTTAAGTTAACTCAGTTTGATTGTATTGCAAACATTTTTGAGTTAACCTTATTTTATTGTTTTAAGTTATCCAAACTCAACATGTTCAATTAATTCAGTTGGGCAATAACTCAATATGCCAACAATTTAGAATGAAAGAATTTACCAGTCACTGCAGTTGGTTGCTGTAGATGAGCTGCCTGGATGTTGCACGTCTCATGCATAACAAATCCACACCGGTTTCCTCCGCAGTGCTGACCCCATCATCAGACTGTCTCTGAGGGTGGAACATGGGTGGGCCCATTCAGACCCCAGTTACACATTTGAGTCTTACTCTCAGAGCAGCCAGGCAGGGATTAAGACAGATCAAAGCCACTTCTAGCAGGCACCATGTAAGTTACAATAGGCGCTGGCACTTCAAACTTTATATATCTATATATACTATGGCTCAGTCATTCTCCCCAGAGCCCACAGGTGTGTGAAGTTGAGTCCTGCAGCATTGACTTGTGTGCGCTGCAGATGATATTCACTGCCAGAGCCTCCCTCAGGTTTCATATTGATCATGGAACGATAGATCATCACACCTCACGTCACGCAGGTTAAGGTTGTGTATCCTCTGAACGGATGCGGTTTCAGCACCATCACACCTCGCTAGCCACTGCAAGCTGTTTGCGGGCCAGCTGACAGGATTCTGCGGCAACTCTAAGTGTGCGACGCATTTCTTTACAGAAAGCTGTCTGTCCGACACCTTTTTCCCGAAGGCTGCGCAGTCAGTAAGCTAAACGGAGCGCGTCGATGTGTCCCTCCCAATCTCTGCTCGGCTGTTCGTGCCACAGCCATGCCCGTCATGTAGCGCAGCGACGGTTGACAGCTGTTTGTCGATCCAATGCCACGGCTTATTTCCTCTGTCTGCTTGCTTTGATGTCAGCACTCAGCAGCGTGAGTGGTGACTCAGTGCGCCTCTGTTTTCCAGACCCACTTCTGTCTCGAGGATACATGAGCACAAAGAAGAAGGTCTGGATCCAAATCTGCATACGAAATATCTACACACAAAACCCAGCAAAAGTGAGCAAATGACTCGAATGCATCGCAACTAGAGGAACGACCACAACGCAAAGAGATGCAACAGCATTGCAATGACAGGAATGACAACAGAAGTGCTCCCAGAACAATATAACTAGCTGCAAAACAAATCCCTGTTTGTTTTGTTTTATCAGTTACTTATCAACCGTTGTCAACAATGTTAGCAACATCTTCAATTTTAATATTACTCATTTTCTTCCATTGAAATTACCCTAAAGCCATCCAATAATAATTATAAACTAATTATTATTTTAGTCCTAATTAGGCGTCAGCCTATTAGAAACAGAGAGAGGCTGGCCATACCTTCACCTAGCGAGGAACGGTGAGCATCTGTTTGTCTCTAAAAACAACAGGTGACTCATCACAGTGTGAACAAGCGTTTCCACGCTGTGTTCAACTCTCCAGGGTCTTCCGGGAACACTTGTGTCTCACTGTTTAGCATCCTGTGTAATTGCTGTGCTGAGTCCATGTGAAAACCATTGCGTTCTCTGGCAGTTTTGTGTACTTGCACGCTAATTTAACAGGCAAAGCCTGAGTGGTGCATATATCCTTCTTTTCTTTTTTTTTAAGAAAATAATTCCTTGATGAAGAGCATAATTTAAAGTGGAGCGGCAGTTGTTTATTAAATGAATCTTACATTGTGCTCTAATGCTGTTCACTTCAATACAGTGTGCAAGTGGAAGTGGCATATTAAACTATGGCACATTGCTCAGAAATTAGTTGCGTTGTGTACTGGTGTTGACATCACACTCTGAGGTTGGAGAGACATTTGACAAAGATGGGGTGGGGAAGTGGGAGACATAGATGACAGCCCGGATTGTATAAGGGAATCCTATTTTTGCCACTGGAAGGACATTGTAGAGGGCACAGTGTTCAGTTTTTCTCCCCAAAATTTAAAGTCCTTCAGTTCCCTCTATCGCATTTTGTTCACCAAAAGGGCACCCAGAGGGGCACTTCACCTTTTGCCACCCACAGCAAAGGCGCGTTTGAAGGCACTTCATCACGTTTCTTTCTGACCTCGTGAGAGCCCTTCATTACACCATCTTGCATAGTGGGGCCACGGTGAAGAACTTTATTTTATCCAGCACACTACTTAAAAGTACAGGTAGTTTCCCTCCCTCCCTTGCTTTCAAAATTCTTGCTCCTAACTATAAAGCTCATCTCCGATGTAAAAGCCCAGCAAGATTCCCAGATCTATTTAAAGATTCAAAAAGGCAGATGCCCAAGGTGATCTTTAAAACTGCATGTTGCTGGATGTCACATGGCTCCCATCCTTGCAGACGATCCTTCCTGCACTTGCTAACCGCTTTATTAAGTACACTCCTCATTTGCACAAACAGCTTGCCCCAGCAGAGAGTGAAGCATAATGTATATAAATAATAAATGAGCATAAAGCATGCAAACAGGGTTGCAAGATTCAGTAACTCTGACTAAACGGTAGAATGGGCACAACCGTGATCAGAGGAACTTTGAATGCAGTGTGATGTTTTATCCCTGAAGGTACAATTTTAATAATAATGCTAAAAAAAATAAATAAATAAAAACTCTTTTGGGAAGTTCATGCACTACAACGACCTCAATTTAGTCAGCATTATGCCAAGAGTGGAAAAAAAATGGAAAACAAAAATTGGGAGAATCAAACAAAGAAGCTCCCGGTCAGTGACAGGTTGGTGGACAGAACAGCCTTGTTGCGAAGAGAGGCCACGGAGGAACAACAAGATTTGTTCAAGCTGACAGCCGGCCCCTGACGATGTAACAGGTCAGTAGTGATGTGACGGAGAGGGTGGGCCTCTTAAATCAGACCAGTCATATCTTAAAGGGATGCCAGCCTCCACCGTGCTGTTCGGAACAGATGAAAGAAGCCATCATGGCTCCGCAGAGGAGAGGAGTGTTGGTGGGGGGTGTTGAGGTTAGCGGGGTTGAATTCATAAGCTGTTTGTTCTGTCAAGAGATCAAAACCATAAAATCCAAATATCACAGAGGTACCGACTGACGATGCAAACCAACAGTAGGAACACACACACACACACACACACACACACACACACGGAGACAAGGAGACTTACACAGAAAAGGCAGTTGGAAGACTGATGTATGGCACCGAAGGAATGGGGACTGGTGTGGTTGAGACACAGGTGTAACACAATACGGAATTGGCTAGAAAGGGAAGTAAAGATAGACACAATACAAAAGAAGACAAGACTTTCAAAATAAAACATGAAGTAATTACATATTAAGATTTTAACCATATATATATATATATATATATAAAATAAAAAATAAAAAAAAATCTAAAATCTTACAAATTTTACACACTGGACCTTTAAGAAAAAAAAAAAAGTTTGCCACTGCCACTGGTCACTGACCTGTCCCAGGTTAGTGACCACAGCCCTATTCAGGGGTTTGTTCCACCGGAAGCCACATTGTCTTGTTTACCCCTTTCAGACATGTTGAAGGCCTAGCCTTAAAACAGAACATTAACTATTCTGTTTTCTGGAGATGTCTGAAGTTTTTTTGTGGCGGAAAAGCCATTTATGTGAAGCTGCAACACTGGAGACTCAGATGAAAAGACAAAGATCTGAAAATGGGTGGAACATGGGACCGATTGGCACGTCTGACAAACCATGTGGGCAGCATCAAGCTTGCAAAGCCTTTGGACAAATCGAGAAACGCTTTCTCAACAACTTGTTCCGTGTATCTCTGTGAACCTCTGAGGATGATAGAAGACTAACGAGGACACCAGTCAACGACGGTTTATAAATCTTGCATTTTGGTTCAATATTAGCTGCATGCACAAGTAGGCGAACTGCAAAACTCCTCAGCATTTTTATTCACAGTTCTCTTTCCATTTACTGCTGATCGTTGTACTCATGCTCACGGTTCAGAGGTTTTGCTGCAGGGTTAAGAATTTGATCAGCACAGATCAGGATCGCTCTGTCTGTTGGCTGTTACAGAGAATTAAAATATTGAGCTCAGTGAATAAGTGTACTTTCCCTCCTATCCAAGCCCATTATGGAGTATTTAATCATTTTTTCCCACAGTATTAATCTGAAAAAAAAAGTTGGTTATGTCAAACTGCTTGTCCTGGCAGGTGTGACAACAGGCTCGTTGTCGCAGGACATTTTTTAATCGAAAAGAAAATAAAAAAAATATGACTCCCTGATATGAATGTGTCTCTGGAGTCTTTTGTTGACAGAGGAGCTTCGGCAAATATGTTCCAGCAAACGATTCCGTATATTGAGGTGGAAGGAGGAAAAGATACAAAGGGAGTCTGTTGACTGCAGCCTCGCGTCTTGTGACAAAGGCCTGGGAAAATTCAAGGCAGCACGACTTGTCTTCCCCAATAACCGCAGCCAGTCCGTCTTTCACGCCGGGGTCGAGGCGCTTCATGCGAGACGAACGGCGGAGGCACCACCTGACTGGCTGCGCGTCGGATTCGTTGTGACTGGCGTCCGCTGCATTCAAGGAAGCGTTCAATCAATCAAGTAATGGAAATGTAGCGCTCGCACTTTCCCGATGCCGAGCCTTCGGTGCCGACTGTTCCTTCACTGATTTGCGACATGCAGATTGGAGAGTCGCAGCCTGTTTGAAGCAGAACAACAAGCACGGAAGCGTGTATCCGGATGATATCAAGTTTTGTCATGAGAGTGAGCAGGGAGGGAGGCTGATTAGTTGCAATCCTTTACTGGTGTTTTTTAAGAACAAAATGAAGGTGTGTTGTAGCATCCTGCTGAATTCACTATTCACCTGTTCACATTACCTGTTGTTTTCTATCACTTCTTCACAGTGCTACCACGTCGTCCACGTCGTCCACTGAAGACCTGTGATGAGTTCCAAATCACACATAAAAACAAGAAGACATGCAGGGTTTTTTTTTGTTTGTTGTTTAGCAACAAAAAAAGGAACCCAGCAAAAGAGGTTACTTTAGCAGCTGTTAGCCTGCGGTCATGCTCTTACGGTGGCAGTGTGGTGTGCTCCTTAATGTTCTTCATGTGACTAATTGTTGTTTAATAGGTATAACAGTCTTCATTTTCTGGTTGCAATTTGCTGTTCATAACAAAATAGTATAAAATGTAGAATAAGACGGGGAACTGTTTAATTCCAGAGTGATAAATAAATAATTCTCTATTATGGAAATGAAGAAACTGGGGTGCTTATTATAGAACTTGTTTGTTTGTGTTTGACCATTTCGGTTCACCGTACAGCTTCATCATCCTTCTCAATTCCCCTCCTGCAAAACGAGCTGATTAATACAATTGCATGGCAGGAAATATTCAAAAGGGCTTGTTCCTCGGCATTAACACAAAAATACCACTGGGCACTGCGTGCATTCAAGTTTATCTCTCCTGCCAAGCGAAAACTGGCTTAATTGCCTCATTCATTTATGGTAAAACTGAAAAGAAAAGAAATGCAAACAAAGCTCACCAAAACAGTTGCTGTTCTACAGTTTTGGTGAACACTCCCCTGCCCAATTGAAGCTATAGTGGTAAAAGTTGTGACAATAAAGTATTGGCATATAAAGCTAAAAATAATCATCTTCTTTAATTTTTTTTAATTATCATTTACTGGACTTTTCCTAAAGGAATCAAAAACAGAAAACGCTAATAATTGAAAACTATCCTGCACACTTCTCAACAGTTGCTGTTTTTCCTTTTTCCATCACTTGTAAGTGTGTGTTCTGGCACTGAGCAGTTTGGAAAATATTTCTGATTTTTCACCATTTACAAAAGTGGCCAAAGTGTCTTTACCTGAATAAATTTCAAGAATGTTTCAATGTGTTGTGCTCTCATTCCAGCAGGATCAAAAGTTTTTCATTCATGTTTAGTTTGTGCTGAATAAAGTTTTTCAAATCCAATGCCATTGAGTTTTGTGAGCGCCATTCATGTGGGTTATGCAAAAAGGTCACACTTTACATGTTCAAGTTGCGACTCCAAATGGAAGATCAGACTGAGACATCACACAGTGATTCACCTCTGTGGGAATATTATGTTAAATTACCAGAAAGGAAAAAAGTCATGCAAGGAAGACAAGCTGGTTTCCTAAATAAAGAACTGAAATATATGGAAAACTGCAACGTCCTCTGAGAGCAGTCTTGTGAGTGCAGAAGCTGCTTTGTCACAGGTCAGTTGTTGTGACAATCACACAGCCGTGCTCAGGAGAGGCATGATGATGCATTTGAAAAGTCAGCCATGCAAACACGAAACTTCCATCACTCAGGGCTTGGTAGCAGGGAGCGGCTAGAGCTCAGGAGGGGAAGCGGCTGTTGCTGCTACGTGCGTGCGTGTGCTGGCCATATTTGGTAAAATGTTAAATGGCCTTTTACCACAAATAGCTAATTGACCAATCACATGGCAGCAATTTAACACATTTAGGCACGTAGACAACTTGCTAAAGTTCAAATCATGGGAATCATTGGAAAGAAAGTGAATTGAAGTGACCTTGAACATGGTGAATGCGGTTGTTGGTGCTAGACGGGCTGCAGGTGTTTGGTGTTTCACCGCTGAACTATTCCACATCACAACCATCTCTGGGGTCCACAGAGGAAGGCCCCAACAAGAGAAACCATCCAGTGAGCGGAGGAAAACACTTGTAGATACCAGGCTGGGCAGACTGGTTGGACAGAATAGAAAGGTAACAGTAAATCAAATAGTCAGTGCCAATTTAAACAACAAAAAGGTCTTATTTTTCTAACACTGAACTTTTAAATTGTCATATTTATTGTTGCCATCCCATCTGGGATGTCTAAAACCTAATTTATTTTGTGAATAAAAATGCAATAAAACTCTTGTCGTTATTATGTCTCTTTGTCATTGTCGAAAATGGCGCGTACCACCGTCAGAACCGTGACACTTTAGTTGATTCTTGTCGTGAGGCATCACAGCCAGAGCTTCAGAGGTCAGAAAGGATGAGATGAAACTTGATCATTTTGCAAGTGTCAGGAATCAAAGTCCTCTGAGAAGCAACGTTTGTACTCCGTAAGCCTTTACTAAGTCTTGGCTATTACTCAGGCCCACTTGTGTATAATTTGCGGTAGTTGAGATTGTGGTGACAATTGCACTAACAATGCTATAACATGCTGGCAGACTGAAGATGGTTGGCTAATAGATGGAAGGCAGAAGATTAGGAGTCAATGTGAACAGAGATTATTTGCCTCTGCTTTTATTGTCCTGGGTGCAAATGCAGCACAGGCTCCTTTCTCGGCGCAGGGTCCATGTGTCTGACAGGATGTAGATTTAAATTTTTTTTAACAGCCTTTCAAAAACTTTTGTCTTCTCCCAAAAGCGCATACAGACCAACATGATGCTTGTTTTACCCAAAATGCACAGCACACACTCTCTGATATTGTTTTCCCTGTGGTGATAGAATGTTGCACTCCAACCATTATGTACCGTGGCAACGCGTCAGTTCGCTTCATCTGAGATCACTCTCCTCTTCCCCGCTGCCGCCACCGCCCCCGTCGCCATCTCTCAACAAGCTGTCACATCTCTGAGGCTAAAGAGTGAGGGAGGGGAAAAATACAGCTTTAAGTCTACAAATTATATATTTTTTTTGTTTGTCATATTTTTGTTGTTTTTTGGGGGGATAGCGGGTGGGGTAGTGGCAGCAATGTCATGAGTATAAACCTTACCATGGCAAATGGCACATGGTTAAAGTGGCAAGCTGTGTTTTTAGATGTTCTGCTGAGTTCATTTGTTATGTCACAGGATAGCCGCTAGCCAATAGCCAATAGTCAATAGCCACTAGTTGGTGTGCTGCCAAATTCATCTAAGACCTTTTCTTTCATCACGGTAGCTAAGAAATGTAATTCTTATTTCTTCTGATATGATATTCCATTGTTGTATTTAATATTTGAGTATACCAGGCTATATTCGATGCATAGCTGAAAGCTTCACACTGCTGTGGGCCATACCGCCCCTCTTCAAAAGGTCTTATATTCTAGCTTGTTATTTTTCATGCTAGACTGCAGTATAGCAGCTTCACACACTCATTATCCAAATACATATACAGTAGACAGATCACTTGAAGAAGGCAGGTTCAGCCCTTCGTTTACAGCCCCCTGCAAAAATGCTGTATTTTAGTCTCCTTCAACTGACTCTTGTCGGACCTTCTGCATGTTTGTAAGGGGACAAAAAAAGCAACCTTGCTCAACCTGACCTTGAAGACGAATCACTGAGGCATTGTGCCCATTGTGACATCACAAAGGGCCTATTTCCAGGGTTGCAGTTTGCACATTTTCAGAAATATTTGTGCTTTTCTCATTTATGTGGAGACGTAAGTCCACATATGGTCCATAGTGACTGACTAAAAACAAAATAGGAGAAACCTTTCTTTCATTTGGCAGACATGATGCATCTCATAGTGTGCACACATGCTTTTTCCGACTGATTTGAAATAATTACACACAATTACGCTCATTTGATTTGGCATTTCTCTCCCCCTCGCACAGAGAGCAGACTGGAGAGTGTTGCCATCATGTGCTGTTGTGTGGGAAGAGTCATAAAGCCAGAGGCTAACATCCGACCCAGTCGGAGCCAAAGTCAGAGCAGCGTGTGCCCTTCACATGCTCCCTCAACACACACATCAACAAGCCTACAGTACATTTTTAGCCACTGACTTTCATTTCAAATGACTGTTCCCTGAATGTTTCCAGGCGAAATACGTTCCTCTCAGAGCAGAGCTGCCCCCCCCACCCCCCTTTTTTTTTCTCTTCCCAAATCATGCATTTAACATTTTCATTAAAAGTAATGAACGCTGCACTCTACATGCTCAACATCCCCCCTGCTTCACGTTTGCCCAAGCTGCAGTTCCGACCCATGAATTTGACTGTAGATACAGTATCCTGAGCCCACAGTGCATGAAGAGGAGGGTTTACTCCTAGAGGGGCCGGCCTCTGGCTGGCTTGCTAATGGGCTACGGTCCACAAGTCCACCTGTTCCCGTGCATTTGCCTCCTTGGATCAGCAGCTGGGCAGTGTCACGTGTTGCAGCTTGCAGAGAAGCAGCGGTGATGGGAGGTAGCCGTTCGCGAGACAGTCACAATCAAGCCCGATTTTACAGATATAATTCTATCAGCCATTAAGAAAAAAAAAAATCCAACATCCCCAGGAGCAGGGAGCAGTAAGTTCAAAATGAAAAAAGCCTTCAAGGGCGAGGACCAAGCAAAAGAGCCCTGACAGTCCAACTTGTCGTGGTTTTTCCAGAGGATGTGCCGCTGTCAAATATGATTATTTTTTCTGACCCAAACAGAGTGACAGTGTGGAAAATTCCCCTGGCTTTTCCATTCCGCAAGGATATCTCTGCATGCTAAGTAACCTATATTGTGCAAACAGGGCTTGACAGGGTTTAACGCCCTCCATACCGAGAGAAAAAAGAAAAAGAAAAAGAAAAAAAATACTATTTACAAAGGGGGGGGGCAATAGTCGCACGTGACGCATCGTGGAAAATGTGCCCGCTCAAGCCTCACTTGCCGGCGCCCTTCACCTCGCCTCGCTTGTCGCTTATTTGAAACATAGATCACTGTAACGCTTTCCGAGGCCCGCTTATCGTCGTGTCGAGTGCACCTTGCTTTGGCCGGTTCGTTTTTATTTTATTTTTTCTCTCACCGTGAATCCATCATGATTACTGTCATGTGCCGAGCCGGGTGCGGACAGGGTGAAATGTGGCTTCGTGGCTCCACCATGCTGGGGACGTGTTGCTTGTTGTTGCTTCTTGAGCAACAACGTGAGCGACGTCCTTAGAAAGCGGCCATCAGCCTCGCCCCTGCCATATTCATCTTCACTCCAAACTCACGCGTCGACTGCGTTGCGTGCGGATTTGCGCATGTTGTGCGTGACTGTTTTACGCGGGAGCCGTGCGGACTTCCTGTAACGGCGATAGAGTCTTCCGGCCACAGCTCTGTGTGACAGACAGGTGGCCCTGCTGGCCTCCAGTGAGCACTCTGAGCGAGCGCTCTCCTGGGTGCCAAGCTGTCACATCCACTTACACGAGGGAGCAATTTCTCAGTCCCACTTACTTTACAAAAAAAAGCCACCTCTCACGTCCTCCTTTCTTCTTCTTTTTTTTGTCATTGTGCCATTCAGATTTCACTATCGCCTCCCACTCTGGCTGGCAGTAAGCGGGGAGATGCTGAGAGCAGGGAATATTCATTATTTTAATTTTTTTTTTAAATCTCTAAAATCATAGTCACACTTTGACTTTTGCACTGGGGGTGCTAACATTTTTAAAGGTAACTAAAGTTTAAAGAACTATTGTGTGACATAATGAACATATACACACAGAGGCAGACAACCGTGCCAAGCTTGACATAAAAGACATATTACACAGCGCATTACGCAGGAGCATCACTCAACACAGGTGAAGCACACTGATTATTCCACCAAGCAATACTTGCAACAATAGATGGAAAATTATCATTTTATTTTTTCAATTTCAATTTTTTTGTTGGGAATTCAGATAAAGTAGGCTCCTTGGGACTGCAATGCCAAGTGAGCTGGCGTAAGTTAGCTGGGCACGCTATTCCAGAGCAGCTCCACGTTGTTTGGTTGTTGAAATCTCTAAATGTCCATTTTTGCTCAATTTCATCTTCACGCAAGAAAAGCCAGCTGAATCAATTAGAAGGAAACCGTCTTCACGCCATGTCATGTGACTGCTCAGAGGATTTCAATTATAAAACAACATGTAATCGGACTCAGATCAATGTCATTACATATTTATGTAATGACAACATAAATTTGTCGACATGAAAATTTAAGTATTGACGCATCAAAAGTCACACTCCGGCCGCTACGTGCTCATTTGTACCTGCAGTACAGTGCTGAGCACTAAGGGTGGCAGTGTCGTTCATTGTTTACATCTTGCAAAAAAACAGAGAAGAAGAACGTCTTCTTCCCTGAAAAGGCTCAAAAACTCTGACCCAAAGTTTCTGAAGTAGCACTGTGGTGATACGCGAACACCTTAAACCCCGGAGTGGTAATGTCATGCGCCGCAGAGAGGAGTTCACAAATAACGTCAAGGATAGATATTTCTGAAATATTTTTAAAATGACATGCTTATTTGTTAATTAATCATCGGCCTGTGACACAAGTACATAATACGTTTTTAGTACGTTGGGAAAATCATGGACCAAGCTTGCTTAGCGAATGATAGTTGACTTAGGCAAATGCATACATACAGCAGTAATTAGTGAATGAATTACAGCCCCTGTCTGTCAATACTAGCGTCTATACTGAATTGTAACACTCTTCGACTGATCACTTATCAACTGTGATATTTAGGGAACATTAACTCAATATTTAAGTTGTAAGAAATCTGTTTAAGATATTTCACTGTGATAAACAATGCATTTAACCTTTAAATCGTGAATTCATAGCCCTTACGTTGAAAAATGTAACAAATATATCACAGATAAATGCTTTGTGCGTCATTATTTTGATATATTTGTTTTTTTTAAAAAAGCATGCTGTCAGAGGACAACAGTATAACACAGGTGTGAAGATTTAAACCAGTGAGGTTAAACAAAAGTCCAAAATACGAGGTGAAAATAAAGAAGATAATCATGACTAATGAAAAAACAAATTATCGATAGATTAGTCGACAACAAAAATAATCATTAGTTGCGGCCCTAGAAATATGATGGAAAATCTGGCACGGATAATGCGTGTCTCCATGTTGGTTGCCCCGAGGATATTTTGGCTTTTATTTTTGACAATAAACACACACAGTAGCCTGCAACACTGAGGAGAAGTGCGCGGAGACCTTTCCCTGTTAAGGTTCTACACTGCAAGAACTCCCTCAGCAGGAAAATATTTATTTTCCACTCTTTGTACTCGCCAGTGAAGTCATGCTAGGAGGGAGATGTTTTTTGCTTGTTTTTTTTGTTCTACCCCGTCTATATGTCAGAGAGGAAGAGAGATACTTATGTGAGCACACTTGTGATGTGCTATCAATTATCAGAAGGGAAGGTCACTTTTATTTTCTAAAGCCAAATTAAACAACAAAGAGAAATTAAGATATTGCAAATGCTGTTGTTAATTTGTTGCCGAAAATATCTGCATGCTTGCAAAACTCGCAAGGATTTATGGATTTGCGCTTTGCCAGATTAAATTTGCATTCTGCCTTGTTTGGATCAGTTTGCCCACAAAGTTGATACAGAGTCCTTAATAAATAGATGAGACAAGGTTAAAGAATGAGTTGAAGTCTTTTTCTTGTGAAGAGCTGACACCGCTCAAGTACATGAAAGATCACCACCAGCAATCTGCTGGTTCAAGACAGACTGTAAGAGGATGAAGAGCAGTTGGCTTTTTCAACATTTCTTCTTCTCCGTGGCCTTCCTACCTGCTGGCAGGTCGTGCTAGCCCTCAGCTTCACGTCTGGAGAGTGTCCAGTCTGTAGCCTCTTGTTTACCTTGTGCTCTTAATCTTGTAATCTGGCTGTCTGGCAAACAAGCCGGATAAGTGTTTTCCACTAAATGTCAAATAACTACAGCCTGTATCTTATTGACCAGTGTGACACTGCAGTTCAAACACTTACTGACCAACACACTGCACAGGATGTTTTTTTGTATTATTATTATTGTTATTTTCATGCGCTGCCGCCTCACAGCAAGAAGGTCGTGGGTTCGATTCCGGACCTGGGACCTTTCTGTGTGGAGTTTGCATGTTCTCCCTGTGTCTGCGTGGGTTCTCTCCGGGTTCTCCGGCTTCCTCCCACACTCCAAAAACATGCATGTGAGGTCAATTGAAGACTCTAAATTGTCTGTAGGTGTGCATGTGAGTGTGAATGGTTGTTTGTCTCTATGTGGCCCTGCGATGAACTGGCGACTTGTCCAGGGTGTCACCCTGCCTTCGCCCTAAGACAGCTGGGATAGGCTCCAGCAGACCCCCGTGACCCTGAGCTCGGGACTAAGCGGGTATGGAAAATGAATGAATGAATGTTATTTTCATTTTTACTTGCTCGAATAACAGAAGGCATTTAGACCAAAAGCTGGAATGTTATTGAATTCCTGCACAAATCTCACCTCAGTCCAAGTATTGTGAATGTAAAGCCATTAAAATGTTTGCGTAGAGTGGTGTCCGTGAATAGGTTTTTCACACAACAAACAAACACATCATTTTATGTGCAGGTTGTTTCTTTCTTCTTCATGAAACCATCTTCCTATTAAGGATTGCAGAATAGAAAAGGCTGCAGGAAGTCATTGGGGAAGGGGCTCATACTGTGTTATTACATCCACCATTAAGTTACTATTATATAAAGCCATAAAGCTGCCGGGCCTGTCAGTGTTCGCTGCACAAAGCTGCCGAATATGGTGGTGAAGAGGTGTGGGTTTTTACAGCACACTGGCGCCACCCCGAGGCAGCCTGCAGCACCTGCATCATTTAAAATGTTTCAGGTGTCGCAAATGTTTGACACGTTGAGGGCCTCGGTTACTTCTATTAGTTGACATATTTGTGCCATATTGTGTGAGTTCACACACTCACATGCTTTATTTTGACTGGGTGAAAGGGAATCTGCACTGACAGTTCGGTCAATGACAAGGTTCATTGGAAAGTCAATGATTTCAAATAGATTCTGAAAATATTACATATTTTTAAGTTTGGATTGAATAAATTCTTCCTGACTACACTAACCCAAAGTAAACCGCACAGCAGCATTTTACATGTCTTTATTTAGTCTGAGCTGTGCTTTCATAACTTTTTTTTTTCATTTTCATTTCAGGCCAAACCTTGCAAACCTTGGACTTCATGCCTGGAGACCATGATTCATATGATGAAACTTAATGGCAGCACTTTGTCCATCTTGCTAAACACATTTCACATCATATCACAAGGCTACAGCCTCGCGGAAGCTTGTGAAATTTCTGAGTCCCTTTTTACCCCAAGCCCCAGCCTCTTTCCTCCTCTCACACTTACTGCAGAGCCGTTTTGTGTCCATCTTTGCTGCCCTCACGGACCGGGTTATTTGTCATGCTGTCAACAAGGTGATAGATTAAAAGGCCAAGCGATATGCCTCTCCTGCGCTGTCGCGAGTCTATTTATGGGGACGTGGATATGACTTAAATGTTAACCAGGACATCAGGACTGAGAGGGTCAATGAGGCATCAGTCTAACTGTGGCTGTGACTGTGCAGGCAGCAATGCAAAGAACGCATTTAACGCCAAGGGTACAGAAGCAGCACCAGCCCTCCACTGAATGGGGTCGGAGTGGCTGCAATAGCAAAATTCCATGAATCATGTTTCTCTCTGTAGTGTGAAAAAATTAGATCTAAAACCCATTTTAGTGTTGGTGGTGGGACAAAATAGTCATTGTTTGCAGTGAATTTGTTGTTGTGTCTGGCTTCTGCAAAGCGCCGCTCCGTTCCATCTCGCTCTGCTCTCAGAAAGCACAATGATTTTTTTCGAACCAATGCCAGCACCCAATGCATTTTGACAAAGCAGCCTGCTTTTTTTTATTTTTGACGTTCCCTGTGGTTGCTGGCCTTGGTTCTGTTCAGCAATCGGTGTCACATATCAAGATCGTGAGGCTGACAGAAACATGCCGTCTGCGCAGACTTCTGCGAGAGAACTTCTGCTCGTGTTCGGGATCCCACCACCTCTTGGCTGCACGCAGCAAAAAAAAAAAAATCATGCTGCTCTGCACTGTGCATGCATATGTATTTGTACGCACAGCTGATATGCAAGAGACAAGTTGTTATGTCGCAGATGACACTATTGAACCAGCAAACAGCTCCTGTTTATTTGCGGCGATGGTCTTCATCGCCGCAGACGGCTCTGCAGAAGAGGCTTCGCCTTGGCAGCACTGTGCATTTTGTATCCAGAGAATGTGGCTATTGGGTGATAGCTGATGTTGGGAGAAGAATCATGATTACTTTCCTTCGGTAAACAAAACAGAATTATTCACAGAGATCTTGTAAATGGTCAGAAAGGGTTTTCCATCTCATTAAACCTTAAAAGCTCCTATGGTGGAAAATTCTTTTTTTTTTCTCCTTACATTAATATTAATGTGTATCTGTCCAGTCAGTGAACTTCCTGAAAATGAAACGCTCATCCTTAATTTATTTTGCTTTCTCCACTTTTTTGATACTTCATGTGTAAACGATCTGCCCTTTGTGATATCACAAATAGTGTTGATACCTCCACCTGGTTAGTAGCCACCAATCAGGAGACATTTTTCACAAGTGGCTAAAAACTAGGCTTTTTTTTTTTTTTTTTTTTTTTCAAGATCTGTGGTCTGGGACAAAAATGCAAAATATGAAGGGACTAATTTAATGCACTGGCCGTGGAATGACATTCAAAGGCACTCAAATGAAACAAATAACCTTGTGCATTGATTTTTAAATAGCAAAACACAAACATCTGTAAATTCAATTTCACCTCTGTAAGTCACAGGTTAGAATTTCAGCAGATGTCCACTTCTGCCTCACACTTTACTCAGACTGGAATATTTTTCACAGCAGACCTGCTGTATGAGGTCTAAATATTGAAATCTTATTCATGCTAAAGACTGTGATTTATTGGAGGTTCAGGTCTCTCTCTCTCCCTCTCTCTCTCTCTCTCTCTCTCTCTCTCTCCCTCTCTCTCTCTCTCTCTCTCTCTCTCTCTCTCTCTCTCACTCTCTCTCTCGTCACATAAATTTGCACAATATTCACCGTCGTGAGCGCGAGTTATTGTCCGAAACAAGAGCGCGTTGCCGGCTGATGGATCAATGTTCAGCGTGCACGGAGCTCCTTTACTTGTAATAACACCAGATCGACTGTATTGTACCGATCAATAGGCCGGTTTGCAGTGGGCTATACTCCTCTCCTCGGACAGCGCAGCGACATTCTCGTTTTCCGGATCAATGAGTAGAGTGGCGGCGGCGCCAACGGGACGGTCGAGCGGATTTGTTGTCGCTTTGTTCCCGCTGCGACACCGAAGCAGTGACGTCTCTTAAGCCGGCGGGCTGACACCTTGTGGCGAACCGTTTTTTGTTTTTGTTTTTTATAATACTTAAATCTAAAATTCAGCTTGCTTTCTGCTTTGCGTCTTGCAAATATTTCCCGTCTAATGTTGATGCGAGGAGACATCCTCCTGTTTCCTCAGCCGATTGGCTGGCAGCATCCACAGCAGCACCAGGCTCCTGTTGGTGCAACCTGACAGCTCGTCTCCATGAAGACTCAGTAATGAGAACAACTGTGTTCATCCTGTCTACACGAGTCAGCGTGACACGCACACCAGTGTTTCTGGCGCGCGTGTACGCTGTTGTCTTCCTTAAGCGCGCCTTGACAAGAACAGCAGCCGAACACCAGTAACAACCTTCTCTCTGTTTCTGTTTGTTTGTTTGTTTGTTTATACACACTGTCCGTTGCTTCTAATTGTGACACACATGCTCACCCCAAATTGTATTTACAGTGCAATAAGAGCAGAGAGGAGCATTTTAGCCAAAGGGTTTAGAGTGAAATCTAAGAAGTTAATTAGAGTTGGACACGTATTATGGTTGAGGTTAAGTTCAAGTTAAATGTATTCGCAGACACAGTTTTATAAACAATGTTTATTTTTCATATTCTGGCGGCCAAATGAAGCCTTCTGAAGCACTGAAGTTTGCTCTGAAACTGGGGTCAGGAAAACAGTGCTCTTTGGTGGCCTCTGGTGGCCAAAAGTATTAAGAACAGCCTGTCTCGTGATGGTGAGAAGCTCTACAGTTAAGATGACATCCTGCTTCTGATCAGTATTATGTGAACTATAGCTGTCAGATATAGTTGTTGTGCTTTGGACATGTAAAAATTAACTGATTATTTCACTGGTTAATGGACTTTTACTGTTTAAAACATTCTACTGTGTGGTCTCTTTTTCCTTGTGACTTTACATTTTTAAAAATGTAGATATTTAGAAACACACAACACAATATTATGACGGCTTGGGAGTATGATTGTGCTGTGGGGTATCTGCTTTTGCCATTACATTTACAACTTGTGCAAAGGAGATTTCTTTGGATTTAACTGTGCAATGAAAATACTTTGCAGGTTTGTTATATCTCTCCACAACACCACCACCAAACCCACGCAAATCCCAACAATAAATCATTGTCAAACCATTGAATACCAGAGTGGTGACATACCAATGAAACATTCGGCGTCATTGATCATGTGACTAGCAAAATGAATCAAGACTAGTGATTTATTTTGAGTGTTAATGGGTCCGGTTTTAAGTTTACGAAGCGAGCAGAGCAGCTGGAATTGCCTTTTTCATGTTTTCAATGTGATGTGCTTTTAATTTTCAACATTAAAGCACAGGCATAGGCTGGGCTATATAGTGCAGTGAATGCATTTCCGTATTTTCAGGTTGGACGAAGAGACTGCAAGGGAAGTCTGTTCATTCATCCTTGTGGACAGAAATCTTTGTCACTCACTGTTTGTTTTGTTTTGTGGTTCAATTTTCACACAGTGACACAGAGCCTGACCTGCCTGTACCAAACCTGACTGAAATTGTAACCCTCCACAGTGATTTTAGTTCTACCCTCAGTGTGACTCCTATCACCAAAACAGCACGAAGTGGTTAGAAACAGATTTAAGGTGGTTTTGATGAAGGACTCAGAGGTAGCACTCATGTCTCTCTGCCACCACAGCCAATCCAACGGCTATTAAATCCATTTAAAATGTTGGCCCACAAATTCAAAAATTACAAGATGACCTTTTTATTTTGTCCCTGATTCGACATGAATTGCCAAATGTACTCAGCAATGAGTATTAAAGGCAATAGAGTGTTCACTCAGTGGCCGAGCAGACAAGAAGCGCTTTAATGAATCAGCGCTCTCAGAGAGAACAGGTTGTTGCTGATTATCAGAATTAACCTCAGCGACCCTGTTGAAGCCAGAAGCAAATTCACTGCTCTTCTGGAGTCATTCCGCTCACAGTATAACATTCAGTTCCACTGCTTTTCTTTTTTATGAAGTTTCTAAGAAACTGACAGACACTGTGATTCACACCATGTACAAAAAAAAATTGTGTAAAAAAAAAAAAAAAAAAAACATGAAATTGAGAAGGAATGACACCTTTCCTAAGACTGTTTCATTGATAAACGTGTTCAGAGCTACAACTAAACACTAAAACTGTCCAATTTGTCCAAATTCCTTACAGGATCTGGTTGAAGCAGGCATGTTGCAAACTAATTAACTTTTGTTTCTAATGTATGTATTTTAATGTGTAGCACCTTAAGCAACATGTGTCATTTAGGCAAAGCATCATAGAAATGGTAGTGTTTGTTGTTTGTTTTTTTCTTTTTTTGATCAAACAGTTTGTGAGTGGCGTGGCTGGTTCTATTTCATCACTGCAGAGAGGATGTAGAGGTGTATGAATGTGAACATTTACAGAAGGAAAATTTATGCCCTTGTGAAGCTTTGGTTTCTGTCTGGAGCATCTGCCAGGATTGGCAGGAAAAAAATGCATAACATTTTAATGTTTTGTGTGGCAATTCTTCAATGATTCAAAAAGATAAAGATAAGATATATCAATAGTTTACTGCATTGATTGGTAATAGACATTGCAAAAACAAACTTGTTTAAGTGTGTGTGTGTGTGTGTGTGTGTGTGTATGTGTCAGAGTAATGCAGTCACTAGGCTAGTTCACTAGATGATGCTCAGAGTCTCACTGATGATGTGTGTCAAGTGTCTCTCTAACATTTAAAAACACACCAAGACTGGCGTTAGCACCACCTTTAGCATCAGCGGCAGAGGTTGTTTTTTTTGTTTGTTTTTTTACCTTTCAGATCTTAATAAACTGTTGAAGCTTGTTACCGTCACATCTTTTGTGTGTTTGATAAGCGTATTGTGCATTTAAAATACCCAACTAAATATTACAGAGATATCACCAGAAAGTATTTGCAAGTTACGTCTCTCACCTTAAAGCCCTCACAGAAGTGGAATGCAAAAACATTAATCAATCAAATAGATATTTTACAATGAACAAAAATATAGTGTGGTTATTTCAGTGAAATATCAGCCCATCTGGCTGGCTAAAATAATGGAATTCGCATTCACACAAATTAGATCAGGTAAACGGCCTGAAAACCCCAACAGTACCTCAAATTCGATATCCCTCTCGGTTCACTGCAGTTGGACTGTTCGCTGTCGGCGGCCACCAGACGGGCGGCACTCTTTGCTAACTAGCTAGTTTGTCAATCCTTCGGGTTGTAGATGAACTTGCTTCTCCAGCTCACAACGCCAACAGTCCTTCAACGGCATCCTTCATCGGTCGCCGCAAGCCCGATGGGCTCTCTAGCACGGCTCGACTCACGGGTTCGGAAAGTTCTTTGGCCGTCTCCAATCGAGCCACCTGACGAGCTGTGCTAGCAACGGATGGCGACTGGACAGTTACCAAGGCAAAACTCTTCGCACTGGCTTTGGGGTCTCGCTCAGACATCTCAATATTGAAACTGTTTCGGACATCAAAGTTATCTTTATTGCCAAGATAGCCTCTCAGCTCTTTATTACGTTTTCTTCTTCTACGCATTCTCCTTGCTCTCCCAGCCTTCCGCCCGCGCCAGGTGTTTCCACAGCTCTCGACCAATCACATAAGCGTTACAGATCCACACAACCAAAGCAAACGCATTTTCCCACATTACCACACATTTATCATCCCGAATAGAACATATTCAAAAAATCAACAATAACATGAACAAAATAATTAACACAGGCAAAGCCTCTTACAAAGGAATCTTGCCATATTACTGTCTGTGGTCTATAATTAACCACTGGGTTAAATGTGGGACCTTTGAACTCTGAACTGGAATGTCTTTGTGTTTTTAAAGTGGTCGATCATCCTGAAAACATGGCGCCAGCGTTGTTCTCCAGCTGTCCTACACCCCAGAATGAATTTTTTTGTCTCTAATGCTGAAAACCAAGCCGGGTGAGATGCAAACAGAATTTCTCAGCAGCGACGAGTTGCTCAGTGTGCCAGATATTTATTATCTTTGCTCATGCAGTAAATCTTTGAAAGAGAAAAAAAAAAAACAGGGACAGACTTAGCCAGGCCTTGTTTTTGGTTGTTGTTTTCTTTTCTCCCTCCTCCTCCTAGAAGAGGGACCAAATGGCCAAAAGAGGACTGCAATGTGACATCCTGAAGTAGCCGTGTCGCCACCACTGTGACAGACTGAAATGATAGCGTCTGGTGTGTCACACTGTCTGAGACAGAGAACGTCTGGTTGCTTGTTTGTCATCCTCCAGTGACACGTTTCCAGTCTGCCTTTTTTCTTCACCAACACCCCCCACCAATCTGTTGCTTTAATATTCATATGCATATTTTCTGATGACTTTAGATCAGCAGTAGCTGTGGAAAATTCTTATCAAGCTGTCGGATCTCTTTGAAGTCCAAGAGTGCGTGCGCGCGTGCGTGCGTGCGTGCGTGCGTGCGTGTTTGTGTGTGAGAGAGAGACAGACAGACAGACAGACATACAGACAGACAGAGAAGCAGGAGTAAGGCTTGTACTCTGGTGGTCACAGAATAGAGGCAGCTCTTCAGCTTCTACTCTGTAACTCAGACTGCACTTCCCTGCAAAGGAGACTCGTGCCTTACTATGATGTGGCCAAATATCAAGATAAATGTCGCACAATCAGAAATTCAGTTTAAAACTCAGTGTGGTTGCTATTCGCTTCTTTGGCAACACTCTCTAAATTACACCTTCATTTGATCTGAGCAGGGACAGATTTATGACTACAGCATATCTATGCATGTGGAGTCAAAGGTTTAGCCCACTAACGCTACAGCAGATACAATTATCAAAGGAGCACGCAGAGCCGGATTCTGCACCATGCAGCTCAGACTCCCTGGCATCTCACTGAAGTTTAGAAAAGTGAAACTGGGTGCCCTCGCTAGCAGGAGGTCAGCTCAGCTACCATAAAGTTCACTTCATACTTTTTTTTAATGAGTTATTATTTTAACAGGTCACTCAAAACATGGTGCTTGTTAGCAATAGGTTCCAGAAGATTCTTCTCTTTTTCAAGCTCAAAAGTAATACTGGATACCATTTATTTATGTCAAAATTATTTGTAACATATTTTTTCTCATAGTATTTAGATAAAACAAAAAATGTGATAAATAAGTGAATTTTTTTATTCACTTTAGTTAAAATGTCGTTTTTTTTAAAAAACGACATTTTAACTGACATATGGCTCCTCATTGTTTTTCGAACAGCTCTGTGCAAACTGTGCAAGTTAGACGAGTTAGAAAAAAGGAGAACAAAAAGTCAAGTCACTCTTTTGGATAATTGAAAGGGAGTAGTGGCGCTTGCATGGATTGTGCCCTCTGCCCACTGCATAAAACACTGGGATCTTGTCAAGCAGTTTTCATGCAGCAGCACTGAAGTCTCAAGAACTTCCGAGTGCCCCTGAAAGACAAAGAGACAGGCAAGTACACAAGAACGTGTGTAATGGTGTGTGTCTGTTTTTGCAGGGCACAAGCCAAGTTTTAGCCACTGCAACTAGCTACATTCTGCTATGCAAATTCATCAGGGGAAAAAAATAAGCCATCAAACCTTGCAAGCCTGTACTCCTCCACCACACATGCACTTTTGGAGTTTACCATTCCAAACAACTCCACCAAAGGCCTGGAAGCCAGAGAAAGAAGATTCAATCAACATGGTACAGTAACATATGCAGTGTACAGAGTAAAAGCATTGCAAGTGTTTTTAAAGATTCCAGATTAATTTTGAGAGTTGTTGTTTTATTTTATTTTTTTCGTTTTTTGGACAATAAATTGCTTTTTTATTGGACCTTTTAACTCAAGACATCTATAGAATGGCCATACCAATAATGTTTGCCAGATTGCCTGTGCCAAGACACCTAACCTGACCTATTTATCCTGTAAAAACATATTCATCTGACCTTCATTTAGCCTGTCAAGCCTGAAAGGACAAAGAATTATTTATGACGGAAGCTTTGCACCAAGTATAGCCTCTTGAGGAGCTCCGCGGTAGCATGTTTCAAGTGGAAGAGCAGCCGACCAGCCAATCACAACAATCATTTTTAAGCAATAACAACCAGGACGTCAGAAACAGAGCCAACGAATAAATGATTCACCGAGGCCACTCAAAACAGAGCAGCGCCACACGAGGCAACAAAACAATGCTGCAAAACAAACAACCGTTTGGGACCATTTCATGTAGAACAACAGTAAAACATGAGAGAATGTATCCGGCTCTGCTCCCTAGTACTGATAACATACATGATTGTTTATGCACCAGTGCAACCGTGACAGACCCTTTTGGTCAAAGCTCCTAAATACCAGACGCGAATGCAAGCTCTTGGGGAAATCTCCTGCTATATATTGTACCTCGAACGCTGTCAGTCTGATAGGAAACAGGTCAAATCCTGCATTTAAAATTTGATAGCGGCTGGCGTGGAGCACAATGACGCAAACTCTGTATAATTCACAGCAGGGGAGAAACGTTCTCCGCTCTCACGCGCAGCAGAAACACAGAGAAACCAAATACACAGAATATCCCCTCTGGCTGCCTTTATGTTAGATGGATGCACTCGACGTCCTCTTGCATGGCTGCATGATTAGCGGGACTCGCAGCTTGTTTTTGTCCGTGTGGCAAGAGGTTAAATGAGCTCTCAAAGGCAAATTGCTCCCATTTGCTTCATTTACTTCAATGAGGCCCCTCCTTTCGCCAAGTCCTGCCTTTCACGGTGAGGTCGCTGCTTTGGCTCGCCGTCAAGCCTGAATAGCAGCGTTGGGATTCTCTTCGCTGTGGCATGTAGAAAACTTGGCACGGTGCTGTGCTAACAAAGGTGGCTAACGAAGCATGAGTAGCACCGCGCTGCATAGGGGGGCACGTTGGTGACCCGAGAACGTTCCGAGGATGCTGCCGCGTCCGTTAAATCCTGAGCCTGAATCGCCAGTCATTGAGAAAACACAGGAATGACGTGGTTGTAACTGTGTTTCTTTTATCCTGTGAAAGTGGCCTAATCCATGATTTCCCGTTATCGGTTTGGGAAAGTGTTGATTTACTTGTTTGATGGGTTTTTGAGTCCAAACAAAAAAAACTGATTGGAACACTGATTATTAAAGAACTCAGAATGCATTTACAGGAAATTTCTTGTATTATAATGAGAAGTGTCGCTCGCTGAAAACACCTGCAGAGCCTAATGCACAGAGGTTGAGTTGAGCTGTGGCCACATTTCATGGGCTCTTTACCATACAGTAAATCTTCATCAAGCAAGGATTCATACCATGGAACCGCAGCAGAGTCAGAGAAATATTTGATTCAGTCCTGATTCCTCCTCCGTGCTTCCAGCCTCCTCCTCTAAAACATCATATGGTCGTTGGTGTTTCTCCACTTTGCCTTCACTTTATACTCAATACCGTGCTTGTAGAACCGCAATCCCCATATAGAGAATGTGAGCCGAACTGCAACTAGATTGTTTAGAATGGAATTTAATGAGGTGTCATCAGGTACTCTTTAAACACTTGTATTAACCAGTATAGAGTTTATTCCAAGACCTGACATCAATCAAGGGTCCTTCTGGATTAAAAAATGCAACACTCAGCATGCACGATTTTTCAATGAAACAAAGACATGAATAAATATGAAAGCAAAACATTTATGCTACCGACTGGTGCTACAGTAATTCAAATGCAAATATGAGGGATTAAGTCAAGGCTTTAATTAGAGAGGGAGGGGCTGCCATAACGTCACTGCCTGGAGGAACTATAGAAACAGGATCCTGAGCCTCCATCTGTTTAATAACAATTTACATTGTTCATTAATATTCAGGTTCATATAGTGCACAGATTTACATTTCCATGTGGAATGGGCAAGCCTGGTGGCCATATTTACTTTAGTAAATAACATTATTTTACATTCATAATTGCCAAAGTGTGCACGTGGCACAGGCTGCGCATTAGCATAAACGCTCCTGCTGCTTGTTGTTTTCCTTATGTAATGATGGACGTTAAAACGTATGAGAGTTGTTAGAAATATGTTTTAAAACAAGGCAACAATGCAAACATTGGTATTATGTTAATTATGTCCATTTTTGACCCGAAAGAACAGAGTTGAGAAGTCCCCCAGGTTTATTTAGCCTTCTGTGACACTGTTTCTGTCCCTGCTGTCATGAACGGTAGCCAAGTGTCAGACAGACTGATGTGCAGTTGCCGGCGACACAGAAAACACGATATCCTTGCAGCTCGTCGACATGCTGAAACCATAGACGTAAACATCTGCCACCTCATGGCCGAGATGCACACAGGGCTGCGTAAGTATTCAGAGCAAAGGTTATGCTCTGGTCTAAAATCCATACATCTAAAATGCCACACCGATTGTGTAAGTGTGGGATGCAAGGGCATTTTTTAGAGGACAACCGTAGGTGAGTATAGTTGCCGTTATTTCTCCGCTAACCTTTAGCTGGAGTCCCAGATTAGTGCTGATAAGAGGGGATGAAAAGAGAAAGAAATAGGGCAGGAACTCTATTTTGCAATCTTTTTTTTTTTTATTGAGTTTCCCTGTTATCTTCTAATCTGAATCCACCTCCATGTTCCCCTTGACCTTGTTGCCTAATGGCCAGAGCGGCTATTGCCTTGGCCCGCAGGAGCGTGAAGGATCTTTTTAGACAAATATTAACATATCAAACATGTTAAACCTTAAGGGAAAGCAGCGGGGTCACCAACATGGTTACCCAATGCAGCATTCAAAAATCTGCATGTGTGCTCAACCATATTTATAATACATTTTTATTTCATTTTCAAGATAGCTTAGTCAGTGTAACATTCTCACATTCTCACCTCAGTGTTTCTTACACAATAGCTAAAATACCAGGTGGCGTGAGCATGCAAAACATGTTGACAATAATGCCTTATTTGTTTTGTTTTGTTTTTTTAAATGAGGAATATTGTCCACTTCAGAAAAAAACTTCCTCCACTGCAACATCCACAATGTGCCCTAATGTGAATTCGGCCTCAAGAAGGTGCCAGGCAGGCAACTGAAGTTACATAGTCCTATACCAGACCAGGTGGAGCCACTGTGTCTGTGGTATGGCGTGTCATTCCTCCTGTTAAAAGCTAATTACACTTTTATGACAATAATGTTTTCTAGTGTTGTAAAAGCACAGCATTAGAAAACAGCTGATTAAAGTCACTTTTTTAATCACAGCAGGTACATGGTGTATTTCAGCACAACCTCCTGTGCAAATATGCAGGGACCCTGCAATGACTGCATCTGATCCTGTGTCACGTGAAGGCAAAAAAAAACCCAACCAAAAAACACATGAAACACATGAAAGCACAGCAGGACACTGACTGCCAGGTGAAACTGGATCAGGCTTCGAAATATGAACTGGCTTTTGTTGGCTGGAGTTGAAGTCCAGATGATGGTGTCAAATACTTTAGATGAATTAGTGCTGGAGTAGAAGAAAAAAACAATCGTTTGATTGAATTTGTGTGGCAGACCAAGAAGCCTGCCACACAGCCTTTTAAGGAAGGTTGAACACAATTCATATGATTTAAACATTAAAAACATTGTTGATATACTGTATGTCTAATAAAGTTTTGCAACATGTTTCAGATTACATTGGAACCTGCAGAAATGTTCCATTTTGTTATAGAAATGTATTGTTATATTGTTTGACGCTTATCAAACCTCGCAGCAGATACTCATGCAGATTTTTGTTTTGCCAAAATCTTTTAAACATTCCAACTTATATTGTATTTTCAAAAATGCAGACGCTAAAGTAAAAGTCCGGTGCCTCGCTTGGTATTATTTCCACATGGACCACAATGATGCGATAACGTGTCTATCTTTTTTTTTTTTTTTTTATCTTTTTTATCATTATTCTTCCTTGAAGGTTTATCGTGAAAGAAATGATAAAGAGAAAAAGTCTATGTGTGCTCCTGTTTGCTGAGTGCAAACACTTTGATCCTGATAAAAGAAAAGTAGGTTTTTGTTCTTCTCCTTTCACAACACAGGAGAAAGTTAAGAATTAAACCCTGTAGTTATAGTATCTTAGCTATTCAAGTCTCCCTCTGGCTTGTGTTTACACACCACTGCACACAGGGGGGGAAATTAAAGTCAGCACCAATGCAGCACATTGCAACTCCAGCACGTCTGCGATACACTCTGTTCCTTTTGTACTGTACGCACATCACGTCTTTTCTTCAGGTTTGTGGCTATAATAGCAGCTCAGCTCTGAAGAAAAATAAACAACCTCAGCAGACAACAGAGACACTCTGTTCTTATTACAGTTATTATTTGTGAACAGTGCAAAATCTCAAAGCTGAAAACTGTGTCTTGATCTTGATGGCAGACTGACGACTTGACACCTGACAGTTAAAAGATGACGTTTTTGCTTTAATTTGTCATTTATTTTTCTCAAGTATATGCTGTGCCTTTTTGTTTGTTTTCATTGCATACTATAGTGTTGATGATGCACACAGTAAACATAGTTGCTGTCAAAAACCAGCTTAAGTTCAAGCAGAACACCTTTAAAGCAGCTGCACTTCAATATTTGATTCATTGTATTGTAACCACTCCTCTTTACCACCAAGTTCTATGGCTTGCTTTTGATAACACATATTGATATTGCTGTGTTCTGTGTGCAGTTTAAACTGCAGATCAGTCGGAGTAACAAGCTCACGAGTTTACGGGCTTTTCACTTATAAGTTTACTTCATGCAATGACTGTCCTCACTGAGGCCCCACTGGGTCGCTGCTCGCTGCAGGCAGATCTCATGGCTCCTCCCCCTGTAAGCAGGCTGTTCAATTCCCGTGAGGTGATGCCCAGTTAGTAACTTAATAAAGCCACCCCGCGCATTCCCAGGGCACAATGTGAGGATCCCGTTGAAGTGACAGAGCCGCTGACTGCTCCGCTGCTTTTTTGCTGTGAGTACGCGGCCACCGTGCAGACCTCTTGCTGCCTGCTGGTGTGATGAGCGGAGAGCCGTCTCTGCTGGCTGAACAACTCTCAACGACCCATGAACGAGGGCAAATCTCACTCCCTTGGAACGCAGAGACAGAGAGCAAGACGTTACTTTGGGTGAGTTTGAACTGCTTATCTGCGAAAATCAGAAATTAGTGGAACAACCTTTACTGGCTTGCCAAGCATGACTTTTTTTTTAATTCCGATATTTTGTTTTCTTGGTATCTTGGTTCTCTTGGATTTTTAAGAATTTACACCTATTTTTTTACACTGACCATTTTTCAGCATCTAGAAGTTGCTTTAAGAGAAAGGTTTGTTCCAAGTGACACCAATTAGTCATTTTATGCTTCGTCTGCGCGATCGCTGCCCGCACACACAGTGTTTAAAGAAAGCTCGCTGTGTCATTTAGGGACGAGAAGTCACCAGCTTAAATCCCTGGTGTAGTAATAAACGCAGTGCCCTCAGGCAACCGTCCCGCTTGGGTTCAGTGCATTTCAAGCCACGTGCACACAACTGGAATACACAAGCAGATTAATCATCTTGCTCATTATTCTCCCGGCCAGGAGGTTCCTGCCTTGGTGCAACTGTCAGAGCACAATGACGGCTTTTAAAGGGATCTGGACCAAGAGCTTCTGGAGGGCCGTGTCGGGGGAATACCTGGCCACGCTCATCTTCGTCCTCCTCGGCCTGGGCTCCACCATCAACTGGGCCGCAGGGCAGGAGAAGCCTCCGCCCGCAGACCTGGTGCTCATCTCGCTGTGCTTCGGTCTGAGCATCGCCACCATGGTGCAGTGCTTTGGCCACATCAGCGGCGGCCACATCAACCCAGCTGTCACCGCAGCAATGGTGGTCACCGGGAAGCTGAGCCTGGCCAAAGCCGTGTTCTATGTGGTGGCGCAGTGCCTGGGCGCCGTGACAGGGGCAGGGATCCTCTACCTCGTCACACCTGCTGCTGTCAGAGGCTCCTTTGGCGTCACCACGGTAATGTGGACTTCCCTCACTTTAAGGGCCCAGTGTGTAGCATTTAAACAGATCCAGTGGCAGGATAAGGAAGAACAAAATACATATACAAATGAGTTGGGTGTTGTTGTTTTTTTAGGTAAATAAAGGCTCAGTACCTTGAGCTCTTTGCCTTCACATTCACATTTCAATGCTCTCAAGTCTTGAAAGCATTTGAAACACTGTTCAAACGACTCCAACGCTGTTTTGTCTTAGTGTGATGCCGTACCAACGGACCAATACAAACCTTTTTTTATTTAAAACCCCCACGGAAAAAATCTCTACTTCTAGGCCAACAGCTCAGTTGCTATCTAGCTAACAGTAGCTATTCAGCCAAAACTAAAGTAGAGCCAACATTAACTACTGAATAATTATGATCCCTAACTTTTCCATATTTCAATGTTATTTCTCATCTCCAAATAGACCCACAAAGGGCACATGATTGGGTGACATTCCTAACAATAACTAGCTGTTACATTAATCTGAGTGTTGTGCTCAACATTGTCACAGTTGCATAAACTGGCTGACCCAAATGCAGACTCATGACAGACATGCAAAACAGTCCCTTTTTTTGTTGAACGCGAAAGGAACATGAAATGGCGCTAAACCCTAAAAATAAATAATGATAAATAATGTTAAAACCAAACAATATTCGCAGGACTCACACTGGCCATATTAGACGACAGCCTGACACCAGACAAAGGATGACAGGAACTATTTTTACAAGAAAGTAGGAAAAAACAGGTGAGACCAATCAGGGGCAGGATGACACATGTGAAAATCATATACAATCAGAAAACGTTGGAATCTAGACCAGGAATAAAAGCACGAGACAACACAAGAGAGGACAGGGACTATCTGAAAACAGATTCTAACAATCAGACTAAATCAAAGAACATCAGCATTGTTTGCAAAACACTATCAAATCTCACGCGCTGGGCCTTTCACATCCTGTCAGTTTCTTCAGCAAGTCAGTGACAGTTCATTTGGAATGTTCTCTGTTTGTCAGGTGAACTCCAGTCTGTCAGCTGGACACGGCCTTCTCGTGGAGCTCCTGATCACATTTGAACTGGTCTTCACTGTGTTTGCCACCTGCGATCCCAGACGCACGGACCTCGGCGGCTCCGCCGGCCTCGCCATCGGCTTTGCTGTAGCTGTTGGCCACTTATTTGCTGTAAGTGCCTCGCTGCCACACCTCACGGCTCAATTTTAAAGGCTCACTTCAAAGTTGCATTCATCTGAAGATGCCGCGACAAAGACCAGCAGATAAAGGATTGTGTGTGAGTGGAGACTGGTCAACAGCGGACAGTGAAACACTCTAGTTGTCGTAAGGAAGAGCAGGTGCATAACAGTTTCTATTCATGTGTGTGTGTGTGTGTGTGTGTGTGTGTGTGTGTTTTTCTCGTCAGTGCAGACCCACAAGTGATTTTTTTTTTTTTTTTTTGGATGCTGCCATTGCTTAGCAACTATTCTCTGGGGCTTCTCTGAGCTCTGTAGAGCAAATAAATGCTCAGGGAAATGGATGTTATTGTCTGCAGTACGTCTGCTTGAAGACACACACCATAACCAGCATTTATTTTTATTTTACAGTGTAGGACATGTTCTGTAAACATTCTGACTGCATCATTTAAAAAGCATCATGCCTGTTATCTTTTTTTGGGGGGAAATATTCATAATTTTTTCCCCCACTTTGCTTTGCATCTTAGATTCCTTACACAGGAGCCAGCATGAATCCCGCTCGCTCATTCGGACCTGCAATTGTCACACTTAACTTCGAGAACCACTGGGTAAGATGTACAGCTTAATTTCTTCTCCAAAAGTGAATCTCACATTGACAAACTAAACCAAAAGAAAAATCAATACATTCTTCCCGGCACTGTCGTTTTAACATTTATTTTTGAACTAGTTCATCATTGACATGTTACAAGTGGTGTGTAAACTAATTAGTTGACGTGACATTAATTTGACTTGATCCACGATTCTTTGTTCTTCCTTCCTAATTTAAATTTTGTATCTCATGTTTTGGCATACAGGTTAAAATATCTAATTTGGTTTTAAATACAACCATTTCAATTTTGAACAATTTGAACTCTTCATTGGTTTCGATTCAATTTTGAGTTTGTGAACATGGTAACTTTAAGGTGAAAACAGGTCACGAAGCATAGTTTCAGTTTATAAATGTATCAATGTTAAACGACAGTGCCAAAGGCCGTCTTTTTCGAGTCTTTGGCCTCTGATGATAAAGGTATAAAAATCTGGCCAACTGATCTTTGAATAACCTGCCAATAAGAGGTCGCGGTAGTTAAAGTTAAGTGAACATCTCGAAGTGGGACAGTTCTGGCACAGCGTAACATGTGGAAATCAGATAAGGTCACATTTTCAGCACTGCTGCCAGAACAGAGAAACAGCTGAGGCCGAAGGGAATGGTCACAGAATGGCATCTCACACCTTCCAGGAACCACCGGGATGAAATTAGCAGAGTTAAAAAAAAAACAGAGAAACCCTCTGTTCATGCGTTCTTAAATGTATGAATTTGTTTAAAAAGAGAAAGCAAATGTTAATTATTTTCAAAGACTGTTTTTAAAGAAGAAGTCGCTGAACCTGAGATGATACATCATTAGCAGTTATTTTTTTTTTCTACCCCAGGTGGTCGTTCCCACTGAGTTACTTGCACTCAGCAGGTTGTCGTGTTGAAGGCTTGATGAAGATTTATTGAGTTGTGTGCTTGGCTAATCGCGCTGGCAGACACTGACAGCCACTGTTTGCCGCTATCACATTTCAGTGTCTCCCAAGTGCTGGATGCTGCAGAGGCTGAAATACCTAATAAAGTGTCCCGTGTTGCTGAGCAGAGTTTAATAGCTGCGAGTGTAATGTGATTTATTGCCTGGTGATGCTGTTGCTGTCGATTTGTGCGGTAGGTGTACTGGGTGGGACCCATCCTTGGAGCCGTCCTGGCTGCTGGCCTTTATGAGTACCTGTACTGCCCTGACCCGGAGATGAAGAAGAGGTTGAAGCAGGTCTTCCAGAAGGACTCGACTGGGCGGTACAGAGAGGTGGAGACGGACGACTTGACCGTCAAAGTGGGCTCCGTCCACACCGTCTGCGACGTGGAGAAAGCTGAGAAAAAAGGCGCCTTCAGTGACACGCCAGGCGAAGTGCTGTCTTCGGTATGACTATCACGCGCACTGGAAATAGAGACCAACCTGTAGGGAGATCTTTGGTAGAGCTCGTCCTTCCTCTGGTGGCCTGGAAGCAAAGTGTCTGCCCACAAGGCTTCACAGCCGGTGTGAATTGCTCTAGTTGTCACAAAGCTAATACGACTTTACGACTCAATCCCACCACCACCTGCACACTGCACAGTACGCTTCCTGAGGTCCTCCGCTAACATTTCAGCAGCATACTGCAGCACGCTGCAGAACAGCAGCCAGCGATACGGCCTGCTAAGGAAATGTGCGAAGGGTCAAGTAATTATATGGGGGGTCATCACGCTGAATTGGAGGACTGCAGAGGGAAATGAAGCCTTGTTCTTTCTGGATTAGTATCTCATTTGGTCCATGTTTTGTTGTTTTTTGTTGTTGTTATGTTTTTTCTTCCCAGTGCTCATTTAGCACATTACAGGTTCCAGGCAATGTAAGACAATTCCAGACAAGCGTGATACTAAGTGAGCGGGCTTCCAGTGCTCTCTCTATTTTCAGTGCATCATTCAGAAAAAGAAAACCTAGCTCCTCTTCAAGGCAGCATGTTCACCGTGTTCATTGTTTAATCATGCGATTTTTATTGTTCTCTCAATTATGAAAATGTGATTTATTTATTTTTTTAATATAGATATAGATTTGTCCTCGTAACGCAACTCATGTTTCTTTGTATAGGGCAGGAATTGATACTTAATTATTTAACTTATTGACATTTGACTTATATTTGTTGGTGTCTTCATTTGATTATCACCCTAATCTTGATTCATTATCATAAACTACAACTGCTGGGAGATATGATACTTAATAATAATGGTACAAATGATAAACAAGGGTACAAATGATAAACTTGTATTATGAATGAATAAAGAAATTACTTTAGCTTATTGATTTGTTTTTAAGTTGTGGGAAGACAACAGTTGTTGTTGTTTTTGGTTTTGGTTTTTGTTTGTTTTGTTTTTGTTTGTTTTGTTTTGTTTGTTTGTTGTTGTTTTGTTTTTGTTTGTTTTTTTTTTGGGGGGGGGGGTTAAGTCTTTCACTTTCACTTGATTCATTTGTTTGGGGCAGTGGGGATGTTCCACTAGGGAGAGGAGTGGTTCGGATCGATGATGGATTGGCTCATCTAGCTTCACATTATGTGTCCCTGTGGCCAGATAAATACCCAGGATGTGCGTTTCTTGTGATTTAGCTCTCTAGGAATGGCTGCGGGTAATCTCATTCCATCAGCAGAGAGAGAAACCGGAAATGGTCCCACTTTGTAATCGCGCGCGTTTGCGTGTGCGTGTGCGTGTGTGCGTGTGTGTGTGTGTTTCAGAGAGAGAGTTTGTGTTGCTTGAGAATAAAACATTTTTGATCTCACGGTGTAAATGTTTGCAAGAAGCGATCAGAGCCCAGTGCTCCTGCTGCATGAACACAGTGTGTCTTCATCACATTTGCAGCAGGACGTTAGTGTGACTCAGTCATTTTCCCCTACGTATGATTCTTCCTATTTTGGTTTTTCATCCCTTCTTAAATTGTAGTAGTTTTGTCTGCGTGCCAACAGCATCACCCACTGGCCGTAATGTGAATTACAATATATGCGGGGGTGGCGGTGCGCCTGTTTGTTTTTTCTTCCAGCGGAGGGCAGCCACGAGCCTTGCATGTGCAGGCTGAGTTAAAGTAGAGACGCTCATCAATTTTTGATTGAGTCCGTTTCATTTGAAATAGGTCGAAACTATTTATTCCGGAGCTCTCAGGAGGACTGAATGTTGCTCAGCCTTGTTACTGGCACATTGAACTCAACAGAGACTCAAAGTGAGTTTGTCAAAAAGAGCTTTTTGAAACTGGGTGTTTTGTCACCTAAAAAAAAGGCTCATGTTAATAAAATACAGATCCGAGTGCGGTTTGTTTGTTCATTAAAAGTTTCTGTTTCGAAACTCATGATTACTTGCCTTGTTTATTCTGCCGCTGATTAAAAAGCAGCATTGACTCTCCAAGCAGCAGCACCATCCTTTTTACCTGCAGGCGCGCCCCCTGGGGGGCTTCAGTGGCTGCAGGCCAGCGCCCTCTCAGCTAACCCTTTATCATCTTTATTGCCAAAACAAATGAGTAAATAAATCTGATGTTTAATGCATTGACTCTGGCTCCTCTTGAGACGAATAATGGGGACTGGGTTCAACTCCGCTCGTTCATAAACACTTGGCCCTCCGCAGATTACAGGGAGGGGGACAGGTGAGGGGAGCAGCCCCGGTGGGAGCGGGAGCTCAGCCTTGTGTGACTTTCACTGGGAGGGTGAACAGAACGTTCAAACGTCACCTTTCTACGCAGCTAATTGAACACAGTCTTGTTCGAGCCGCCGACAATGTACACATCTGCCCTGCGATGAATGAGCAGATGCTATCGGCTTACTAAAAAGGATTGATTTTGACGGGGGCAGCGCAGGAGGATGACTCCTGCTTTTACGGCCACCTTTCACAGCTGTCTGGCTGTAAAGTTATCAGCAGAGGAAACACCACAATAGTGCTCTGGTAGCACCCACACTGGCTGTGAGTGTCTCCATAATTCATTCATGCACATGCATTGCAAATACCAACAATGGCTATATGATGGGAATATTGTCATAACTGGAGCCTCATTTGCACATCATACAGATGGCAGCCAACTGTATATCTCTGGGTGTATCTCCAGCTTGTCTGGCTGGCAGCTGGGGGATTTCTTGCAATTTGAACATTCAAATTCCCAATTCCCAACGCACAACAGAAGCGGGGCATAAGATAAAACACACACCTTAAAGATCATTAGCAAATAATATTTGGGGATTCATGAGGAAAAACAGTGTTAAACACTTGTTTAATAATTCATACTATAAACAAGAAAGTCTCCCACTTCCTTAATAATTTAGACGTAAGCTAATGTTGATTTATTCAGGAAGGTCTCTGCCACCAGCACCGCCTGGAGTGTCCAAATTTGAATTAAAGTAGGACAGTAGCAGGCGAGTCTGTAATAACATTTGTATAATTTTATTATTGCTCTGGGCTCAGTTCATTTCCTCCTCCAGTAGCTGCGTGAAATTGTTTGATTCTGGAAACTGCCTTGAGTCTGCAGCTCAGGGGTTGGAGGGTGGTACAGGAACAGGAAGGCATGCGACACTCTCTCCGTCTGATGCTGTCTGACACATAAACACGACACACACACACACACACACACACTCACACACACACATGCAGAGAGAGGAAGAGCGAGGGAGAGAGATAAATAACTTTGTTATTCTGGGTTTGTAATGCTGTTACATTGGCTCACTTAATAACTCAAGCTGTCCTAAGAATATGATTGATATTCTCACTCACCTCGTCACTTATGATAAATATTTTAGTGCATTTGCGTAAGGTAGCTGGGAAGTGAGATAACTCATTCATTACATTATCAGGGTATGAGTTTGTGTTTACGTCTCTTTTTCAAGCAGGTTGTCATTCTGGCGAATATTAGTCGAGGAGAGTTTGTTTTGTGGAGAACCTCAGCCTGATGAAAATTCAACTTTTTTTTGTACAACTTTTAGCAGTGGCAAATATTTGATTTTGGACAGCTCGCCTTGCAGGAGGAATTGAACGGCATAACCATTTGGATAACACAATACAGTGATTTTGTTTACCGGTGATGAGACTATCATTCTGCTGTAATTTGCCAAAGCCTGATTAGTCAAACACAAAACAATCAAGTTTGGGAGGTATTAGCTCCTGTAGCACACACCTGAGACCCCGGTGGCTTTGACACAGGAGGGGAGGGTGGAGAAGTTCTGATTGGTTTCCTCGGGGCTCCACTTCCAACTTTCCAGCCCAGCCGCGCACATTCCGTCACTCCTCCTCCGCCCCCTCCTCCTCTTCCTCCTCCTCCTCCTCTTCCTCTCTCCGATTCCTTTATGCAGAGGAGCCGAAACTGCAGTTTGATGAAACGCATTTGTTTGACTTAACTCTTGCCTCACCATCGCAGCTTAAATCTCAAAGGCCCGTCGGTTGTAATGTGGCCCAACAGCAATTGGGTTAATGAGAGGATATATGTACAAGTGTGGGACTTGACCGGAGGAGCTGTTTTCCATTTGGGTTTGGTCTGCTCGTGTTATTAGGGAAACCTTTATTATTGTTGCCCTCTAGTGGGAACCATATAATAGGATTACATTTTATTAGAGCCTCCCAGCGTTACCCAGGCAGCCCCCACCTCTTGTCTCTCTTCCCCTTACAGTTGTGTCACCGACTCCTCCGTCCACCCTGGGTGAGACGAGCAGGTTAGGGGCTGATAGCAATCCGCCAAACGTTGCTGCGAGTGATGCTACGCAAAAGGGTTGCCTGGCACGGAGAAGAAGAAGAAAAAAAAGAAACACGACTTACAGCCGCAGTTTTTTTTAAAAGAAGGAATAGTTCAGCGTTCCGCCTTTTGCTTGGCTGCGGTACTGTGGCGGCAACACAAACACATGCACACACGTACGCACCACGCAAAAGTTTGCACCCCAGAGTTTTTCTGTTTTTTTTTTTTAAGCATCGCATGTCTCACACAAGCGGAGAGAGAAGAGTGCGTAGGCTTGCCGGGTTGTTGTGAAGGGTTGCCATTACTGGCAGAGCGAAGCACCTCCTCTGTCATGCACTTCCAATTTTTTTCCGTCAAGGCTTCCGGTGCCGGACCGGATGCCCTGACCTGTAGAACCTGAGGTGTATCTTGATGACAGAGCTGTGTTCGACCCATGATATTGGATGAACGCTGCTGTCAAAAGCGCTGCCTCCCCTGCAGGGTGAACTGAGTCAGGCTCTGGAGCAGTTTCAGCACTTCCCTTCATCCAGCCCACTCCCTTATATAACCACGGGCCAGCCAAGGTGCTGGTGGTGGCGAGCACACCAGCAGTTATTAAACATGGTCGGAGGCAAAACAAAGTTAGGCCACACTCACTTAGTCCACGCTGGTTGGTCCGCGAGGGGGACAAATAAAAGTCCAGCTGGAAAGAAAGTTTGGCTGCCTAGAAACATCCTATCACTCAGAAACACTCTCTAGGCCACCTGGATATAGAAGCATGCATCCATGTGGCAAAAAAACAAAGCCTTTGCTGTTGTTAAAATAATTGTGATGAAGCGCAAGCACTCGTTTCCATTGTGTAAAGTTGTATCAGATTCCATGTTGACAGTGGGAATTAAATTTAAAGCATCTATTTGGCCAAAAAAGTTGCAGGTTTGGGATGATATTAAAATGCTCATGAGGTAATAATAAAAAAATTAATGAAATAGTTGACTCATTGTTTGTCACGGCAGGCCAGGCTCTACCTGGGAATCTCACCAGTGCTGTCAGGCCATGAAGATGGCTTTCCATTATTTTCTTGCTCAATTAGAAATTAGTCTGTGTGCAGAGGGGCAAGCGGGGGAGCAGTGTAAGAGTTGGCAGAATGTTTTGTTTTTTTGTTGTCAATTTTTTTTTTAACAGGACCGCTTTCTCTGTTTTCCCCTGTTTGCACTCACAACTCTGTGATGTCATTTGGGGCTGTTCCCGTTTCTGTTTAGGCCAAACTCACATCTGCAACCAATCTGGATAATTTGTCCACTGAAATGTGCCTCAGCCAGCCAGCCAGCCAGCACTGCGTGTGCCTGCTGTGTGGTGCTGTAGGTCCACATTGAAACACAACTATGACTCCCAATGCAGGCATCAGAACAATGGCTTTTTTCCTACAAACGCCGTATGTGTTGGGGAGAGTCGCAACCCACACATCTGATACATATTTGGAATCGTGAAGTGAGAGGGGACCATCATGAATGGGTTCCAGTTGTGCGGATAAATGGATAACGTACTGGATTAAAAAGCCTCGGGTGTTCTTTGTTCACGATTTCCTTGTCTGGCTAATGGCATAAAAATGTGCATGTGTGAGTGTTTGTGTGTGTGTTGCCGAGTGGTCGATGCCCACTGCATGGCGTGCTCTGGGTATAAGCACTGCATGTTAACACTTTAATGCCTGTGTTTGTTTTCCTGTGGGACATGTTGGTAGAAAAGTGGAAAGTTATAAGGACCCCAGATCACATCAGCATGGGACGGCTGGCCACTCCTCAAAGACCGAGCCAGAGGAGGCACTGTGAGGGGAATTCCTTGATGAGAACAATTATAAAGGGGGGGGGGGGGGGGGGGGAATCTTTTGTTTGCACACTCACATTCTTTCGTGGCTGCTCATATTACATTTATCCCACTGTTGCCTGAACTTCAGAGTCCTCACTTTTCCTCCATAAACATCACAATACACAGACTGGCAGTAAATATTTACCCAGACTCTGGGCCTGTTTGTCTCTTTGTGTGTTCTGTACCCGCTTTTTTGAAGTCGAATCACAAACGCTACTTTTCTGTCTGTTGTTGTTGTTGTTTTGTTGACGGTATTGCCGGTAGGGGGCGCAAGAGAGGAGGTTTTAGCCTCAAGTATGAAAACGCACAGCAGCGTCGGTTCCCTTACCAAATTCACGCACAAAAACCACGTTTGACTGCCATAATGATGCATGACCTGTATTTTTTTTTTTTTTTAAATACAAGAAAACATACACTTCAAATGTGGAATTCCTTCACTTGAGTGCAGAACCCGAGTAAATCTAAAGACTTCAATCTTCCCCAATTCATGCATGGCTGAACATTTGAAATTAGTTCGCACATCACCCCCGGGCACTGATTCAGACTTGATTGGGGCAAGGCAAGCTGCAAGTGCTTATTTGTACAACTACGTCATATGGTGGCGGTGGCGTGTGTGTGTGGGTTGTGTGTGTGTGTGTGTGTGTGTGTGTGTGTGTGTGTGTGTGTGTGTGTGTGTGTGTGTGTGTGTGTGTGTCGCGCGCGCGCTTCGGGGTGCCCAAAGAGAGACAATAAAAGAAAATCGCAACTAACTCCAGACTGAGAATTTCATTAACCCGCGTTGCATTAATTCAACGCGTCGATTCCATGTTTATCAACAAGTTGTCTGTGCGCGCGTACAGTGAGTCCGGTGCGTCTTATTGGCCGCAGACCGACAGGGGTTAGGTGCAGGAGAGTTGAAGAGAGAGAGGGGGAGAGAGAAAACAAATCAAAGAGACCTCTCCACCCCCAACAATCTATATAATTATCATCATCTGCTGCTTTTCCTCTCTGGCAAAGAAACACTCCATCCATTTGGAGCAATCGCCCCGGGGAGCGTTACATCAAAACTAATCATAACGATTAAAATCAGCCCCTCTGCGAGAGAGAGGCACTGGGCAAGTTGCAGGCAGAAGGAGTTAGGCGGTTGTAAATGCAGAAAAAGAAGGAGAGGGGAAAAAACCCGCAGATTTCTTTATTTGATTTCATATAAGGGAGAAAAAAAATACATAAACTCAACAAAGATTGAATCGCTGCCGCTGCTGTGAGCTCTCCCCTCGCTGACTCCCTCCGAGTTTTATTCTGCAGATTGGTTGAGACTGGGGCAGAGACATGAGCTAATTGTATCCTGATCTTTGCCTAGAGGGGTTTCGGAGCCCTGGAGCAAGTATCCTCTGTATTTTGCTCTGTCTACCTAAGCCAAGCTATTGCATTTCTCACTGGTGTAGCAAGAGAAGCAGACCGGGGCCCAAATCGGAGGGAAAAGGTGCATAAAAAGAGACTTTGTGCCACTGTGTGTTCCAGGTAAGCGCGGATTTATTATTCGCTATGCTTCTTTTTTTTCTAACACAGGCTGGATCGACTCGCTGGGACGTTGAGGCGCAGCAGCTTTTACGCATGTGCCAAACGATTCGAGCGGTACACTTCTTAAAAAAAAAAAACATTTAACCACTTCCTGGCTATTGTTCCATAGTTGCGATTCACCGGAGTGTCTCCGGTCCGACATGAGCGGCAAAAACTGCGAATCCGAGTGTGTTTCGTGCCGATCAGGGTTCAGTCGCCCCAAACCGCAACGCGTCAGTTCGCTCCTGGCGCGTTTCGCCTCCGAAAGCACCGCCGTGTCCGTGTCGCTGTGTAACTTGTTCATAACTTACTTACTCAAACCAGCTTTTTTCGACTCCCACGAAAGATTTTTTTTTTTCTTCCGAAGCCGTTTCGCCTGCTGTGTTTCCTGCCTGCCCCAGATATTTTTCCGCCTTTCTTTTTTTAATGAAAGACGCCATTGTGGAGTCATTTTGCCGCGGGCACTATTCGACAGGGTGTAGGCTACCTTCTTCTCCCCCCACCACCAGCACCTCCCCACGTCAACGCGGAGTCGGTGAATCATCCCACAAACACAAGCCGCGGCATTGTTGAGACGAACCTACTAATGTGGGAGAAGGCGATGTTTTCAAGGGGCTGAATGTTTTTGATCGAAGCCCTCCGGCGCCTCCACCGCGCCGTGCGTAATTAACTCCAAGGTTCCAGTCGGCAGATGGAGTTGACCGAGGAATAACGCGGAAGGTTTCCCCCCGCAGACGATTTCCTTGTGTACATAAACATCAAGGAAAACTCTCAAAGTTGATACATTAAAATAAATTCTGAGCAGGCAACAATCCTGAGCGCAAAAAATAAAGAACTGACTCGCATGGCTATATTTGTTTTGAGTTTTTTTTTTTTTTTAATCTTTATATCAAAGAATCTACTACGAAATCGAAACTATTTTTATAAATCATAAATTATTATTTTTTTTTTTTTTTCTTCCTCCAACAACCGTTTGGTCCGATTGTCGGGTGCACTGCAAATAGGATCAGATTGAGACGTCGGAATGCCACTGTTGATCGCTTGATGGCGCTGTGTTAACAACAGCTCTCTGCTGCGTTCACAGCGCTCGCACATCTGTTCTAAAGTCAAGTAACACTTTGGGAAACAGTCTACTTGGGCGTCTGTTTTGTTTTTATTGTTTGTTGTTGTGTTTTTAAGACAGCTGTGCTCATTGATTATACTCCATCCTGACATCAACATCTACACTGCCTGATGAGATAGATGTTGTGATATTTCCTATAAGGACACCACCTCTCCCCTGCCCTGGGACAGTCAACAGGACAGACTCCCACAGCCTGCAGCTACCAAACACACATCACACTCCTTATGTCTGCATGTCTTCTTACACAGACGTGCTGCTGCTCCCCTCCTATCAAGAACCTATTGAAGCTGCAATGGTTTCAAACTCTAGCAAGTTGAGCAAAAAGTTGTGTTACTTCACACGTTCACATCGTGACACTGCTTGAATAAAAATGTGCTGTTTTGTGTGAGATGTAAAACGCGGTTATTCTTTGAGGTCGTCTCTAAGTAGGGCGGCCTTGAGTTTTATGCCACTGGTCATTGTACACAACCTGGAACACTAATAATAATTTTTAAAAGATAGTCTAACCAGAAATTCACAAAGTTAACTCACAATAGAGTTGAAAAATAAAAGTGCACTTAAAAGTGTGCCATTTTTCTCCACTTTTCAGACTAAAACTTGAAATAAACTTAGAGATCTTGTGCAAAACAACATATCTTCACCTCAACAAACACAATGCTTTTAAGGCCTCATGTGAAGTAGTGACTACATGTCTAAGCGTAAATGTGGCTTTCTATTTCGACATTCTAATATGACTCAAATCTGATCAATCAGCCAGCCGGCTTACAATATTTACACCTGTGTGATTTTGTTACGACAGCATTGCTACCTACTTCCCCCCACCCCGTCGTGCCTTTACAGCCTGCTGTGACTGAAGTTAACCCAAAGTCTGTCGTTGTCTGTGTGTGGACATTTCAAACAAATGGCCACGGGCAAGAAAGCAGAGACAACCCATCCAGATTATGTAAATACCAGTGTGCCTGCCTCCAACTGAATGTTAATGCTCTGATCTGAAATGCTAATTGTGTCCTGTGCGATATGTTGAAACACTGGAGAGCTGCATTGTGGGATGGAAAATTGAAAGCTGGTTTGTCGCCGCTGTTTATCCCAACAGGGCCCTTTGATTGCGGAAAAAACAGACAGGTGCTCGCTTCATGCATGGCTTTGGAGCAGTTGTTGGTTTCCTAAATCTCCAAGCGGAGTCACCGCGTTTGTGTCTCCAGTTGTAAAGATGTTAAAACGATGATTTTGCATAAAAGGCTTGAAAGAGTTCAGATGGAAAACATGGAGCAACTGGAGCAGCCAAATTACTCCGGGCTTTGATGCAGCGTGTCTGTTTTAGTTTTTTTTTTTTTTTCCCTTTTTTTTGCATATACTAAATTACACATGCTGACGAGACGGGTGAGCTCCCTAAACACATAAGTTTGGACTTTGAAAAGCTGGAAAGTTTGAAATTCTGTGACAGGAGAGATCCTGCCAGAATCAGAATGGCAACAGGTAGGAGAGCGGCCTGTGTTGAAGAACTGCTCTGCAGAGCCAGAGAAGATGGATACGAGAGCATGACTCTCATACTATGAGCATTTAGCTAGATGCCTGAATGCAGGAAGGAAACGGTGCACACATGTATGAACACATCTGTAGCTTCAGCAATTCCGGGTGATTTTGGGGATACGAGCGATCGCTCCTTTAACCTCATACCCCCTTCCGCCTCCCACCCACCCGTTCGCTTTCACTCTCTTCTCTCTCCCCTGCAATTTTCCATAATGCCTCACAGATTTTACACTCAATCCACCTTTGCGATGACAAGGCTTTGAGGAAATCCAATTCCACCAAGCTGTTTTCAGAACTTACTCTCCACAGGCACAGGCACACAGTCGCTCTCGCACTCTCTCTCTCTCTCTCTCACACACACACACACACACACACACACACACACACACACACACACACACACACACACACCACCATCTCCACAAATTAGTCAGGGAACAAATTACCTGCATTCTGAGTGTGATCCCACGCACTTTGCCGGCTGCCTTACACAGGTCCCCTTTTGAAGAGCAGCCATGTGATTTCTCTCTCTTTTACCCTGCAGGCCTTTTTGCCTTCTGCGAGGGATTCTGGAGTTGAATTTTAAAACTATGTATGGCTGCTGCCTGCGCTTATCAGCGCATGCACAAGCGGCATGCAAATCAGACCAGGATCACACACCAGCATTGGAGGCCTACACTCAAAGGCAAGCTTAATTGCTAATTGGGTGTCTTAGGTGTGAAACTCACACTGCCAATGAGAAGCAGGAGTGTGGATGTTTTAAGGCCAGTGGTTGAACTAATTAATTTTAATCTGAATGTTATTAAAATTTGTGGATTCCCTGCATTTTCTGTGGAGAAAAAAAACAGCCCAGGAGAGTGCTGTGGAAGTACTTTTCCAGGCAGCCGGGCACGTTGTGGTCTGTTTTTGTATTCTATGAAGTCATTAGCGGGGTGTTTTTGCCATGCTGGTGGTGTCAGTGGAGGTGGTGCGTGGAAAGAGACGCTGTAATCATTTTTGATCCAAAAACGTTTTTTTCTAAGATGTTTTCATAACTCATCGAGCTGTGACTTGCAACATGGTGCCCATGTCATTGCCACAGCGCACCCAGGTGGTCTGGTGTAGGATTAAATCACTTTGGTTGCCTGCCTGGCACCCTCCCCAGAACACATGACACAGGCCAGCGACCCTGTGTCGTGTGCGCCGTTCGCCCAGTTGCAAGTGAGAGAATTGTGCCATCATTTTGAAAACCATAACTTGAGGAACTGAAAAAAGATAGATCTAACTCTTATGTTTTTCAGTTATAAAAGGGAGCCTTCTTTGGGAACACATTTGTCATTTTTTAAATTGGAGGGTCAAAAATTATATATATATATATATATATATATATATGTATATACATATATATATATATATATATGTATATATGTATATATATATATATATATATATATATATATATATATATATATATATATATATATATATATATGTATATATATATATATATATACATATATATATATATATATATATACATATGTGTGTGTGTGTGTGTGTGTGTGTGTGTGTGTGTGTGTGTGTGTGTGTGTGTGTTATGTATTTATCTAGTCATTCTGTCTATTTATCTATCTATCTATTTAGTAATTTGAACAACTCATGTTGTATGGTCCAGGTTGTGATATGGTCACTGTTTGGGTGGGTTCTTTCCCCCATACTTCCACACGCATGCACCCTCAGCTCGAGCGTGCAGCAACCAAACAAACGCGCTGCAAGTTAAAGGAAAAAAAGAAAAAAAACATGTGCAGCGACCTCAAACGGAGGGTGACGGCGCGGCGCACAGACGCAGCTCTCAAATAGGGGGCAAAGGCCATCCGCCACGGGTCCGCGTCTGTGCGCGTAACCAGACGAGCTCTTCTTAATCTGGTCGGTGTTTTTTTTTTTAATTATTATTACACAAGTGGGGGCGGCATTCGGGTTAAAATGCGACACGCATACCTGCCACTGAAACAGCGACAGCCCCAAAGAGCCGCAGGCGCTGCGATGCTAATGTTGCCGGGGCTTTGACTTCTTCTCCCAGCCATTGCGAGGGAGCCGCTCGGCGCGACAGCCACGCACGCAGCCGCTCCGCTACGCTCTCTTTACGCAGCTCCATATCCCTCAACATTTTGGCACCAGCGCGAGGCGGTGGGCGCTCGAGGAGCAGAAGAGGGGAAAGGAAGGGGAAATACGGCGAGGCGGGAAAGGAGGGAGGGGGGAGAGAAAAAAAAAGAAGAAGGGAGAATTCGAACGCGACCTGGCTGCTCCAACCCCGAGGTCCGCGCTGCGATGGACGAGACGGACATCATGGACTTGACGCATCAGAAGGCGAGGAAGCGAGCGCGTCCAATCACTTCCGTGGACGAGTCGATGCACGCTTCGCTCAAAAGGCTTCCGATGCGGGCGGCCGAGTGCAGGGAGCACTCGCTCATGTTCGCGGTCCGCGGAGAGCCCGTTCCCGCGGCGTCGCTCAAGCAGAATGACCACTCGGTGACTTCCTCTCCCAACACAGTGATGCCGGCGCAGGTAAAACGCGCGCGGGGGGGGGATCGGTCCGTTACTTTGGTTGTTGTGTGGAGAACGTTAGACTGGGAGGGTGTTTGAACCGGCGCTTCTGCTGCAGGGTTTGTGAGTGGATAAACTGGCTTGTAATGGTATTTTGTGCGTAGTGAAGTATTAGTATTTCTTTAAACGATTCTAGCCCGTTGAAATGTGCGGTAATCCTCAGTCTGGCATGAGACACAAGCGCGGCCGTTTCCCGCTCAGGGTCTGAAACTTTTTTTGTGGGTTCAAAGTCGTTTTCTAATGAGATCTCCACAGGAAATTGCCTGCTAATGGTGTTTGTAGGTTAACAGGAGACAATTTCTCCAGATCCTATTACGGAATTCAAATCGAGAGTCATTATTGCTCATTTTCCAAGACTATGAGATTGATGCTCCAAATTAATTTGGTTTTGGAGATTATGGCCCACAGGAATGGATGCTTGTGGATTGTGGCAGCATTCAGGTCAAGGTCAGGCTGCTCGAGCGCGCAGGGGGAGAGAATCCTTTTCACTCCAGACTCAGATGTGTTACACAGAGGTGAAGTATTTCACTCTCTAAAATGAAAGGAGAAAAAGATAAAATCTTCGTAATTGCTTCTGCTGTGGCTGGAGCATCAGCACATATTGCGGACAGGCAGAAACGAGCACACCAGACTGTCTGTCTTGCACATCTAAAGTGTGATATTGTTGTGTTTTGTGTCTTTGCAGGATAATCGCTCAAGCATGTCCAGGCCCATGATCACACGGTCGCCAGTGTCTCCCTTGAGTAACCAGGGCATCCCGACACCCGCACAGCTCACCAAGTCCAATGCTCCCGTGCACATAGACGTGGGCGGACACATGTACACCAGCAGCCTGGCCACCCTCACGAAATTCCCAGAATCTCGGTGAGCCTGCTTCTGTTGTGCATTCTGACTGTGTGGTTTGAGGTGAACTTTGTTTGTTTTTGTGAACGTCGCTCTCTAGCATTTTGCCCAAACCTAAATTGTAAGGCACTTTTTTTTTTTTGTATTTTCCCAAGCTAGATTTATCGAGTTGTATGTTACCCAGTGTCAAAATGTCAACACCGTTTAACGTTTAATGTCAACCCGTGACATTAAACAGTCAAATGTCACATCTCATCAAATCACAAAAATATCTCATGGATGAATTTAAGCGGAGGGGGAAAAAAATCACGTTCTGAATGGAAAACTACCATCATATGCTTTTGAATAAACATATGTATATATATATATATATATATATATATATATATATATATATATATATATATATATATATATATATACGTACACATATATCATTTTAATTAAATTTTTTCATTTCAGGTAGTATCATAAAATCTCTGAGCATGAGATAAAGCCAACTGTTTCCAGAAGCAGTAAACAAGTGCTGGATGCCGTGTGCAGACAAAAGCAACTTGGTTATTATGACAGCTGTCACTGCAGCAGTTGAGGGCCGAGGGGTACGAGCCATCTGGAGGCTGGGAGGCCGCAGTGAAGCTCCGAGCCTGGGCCCAAGGCCGGCTGGCTCCCAGCCTCGGGGCAACCCGGCTACCAGCTGGCCCTGACCTTTTCATACCACCTCTGTTTCTAATCTCCTCCCTTCCCCTTCACCGTTGCTGCGTGCGTTGAGCTTGCATGCTACTGTAAAGGTGTGAAAAACACTTCAGTTTTGAGATAATGAGTGACTCACAGCCCTTTGCATAATCAGCCGCCTGCCTGTGTCGGGAATAAACGCTGCAAAAGCGTTAAAAAAAGAGAGAGAGGCAGATAAATAAAGATTTGAATATTGACACTTTGTCCCTCCCACCCTTCTCAACCCCTCTCTTTCTGCCTAACCCCACCTCCCCTCCTCTCTCTGCGGGTTAGAATTGGTCGCCTCTTTGATGGTACGGAGCCCATAGTCCTGGACAGCCTGAAGCAGCATTACTTCATTGACAGGGATGGACACATGTTCCGCTACATCCTCAACTTCCTCAGGACGTCCAAGCTCCTCATCCCAGACGACTTCAAAGTGAGTGGATGTCCATCCTAGAAAACTGCAACGTCTCCCGTTGCTGGCCAGTCAGCAAGTCTGACAAACTTTGTGTGAAGAGTGAATGCTTTGGCTCAAGTCGCCTAAGGTCCTATTTTTTTCTTCTGTTTGCTTAAAACAATGCTTGTGGCCGAGCCCAAGGGGCGAACAGAGCTACATCGCAAAAAAAGGCATTTATTCCTCATGAGATGCAGTTTCAGTTCCCTGCAGGTTTAAACAGATGGAGATCATTTATGGAAAACAGTAAGCATGCATCAGGCTATGATGATTTTTAGCGGTAGCAACCTAAATCCTCGTGCTAGATTTCTTCTGCGTTCTGGTGCCAAGTGTCCATCTCGGGTGACTCTTACTGTATGTGAATCTATGTTAAGCATTCCTTTTTTTTTTTTTTTGTTTTTTTAACTCGTATGTGTCATTTAGGCAGTAATTGCTTATCTTGCCCTGGGAGAAGACAAATAACCATATTATCTGATGGACTGTCCACAGTGTGACTCAATCAGTGGAAAGTATGTCAGCTAAAATAAGCAAAGACACAAGACAGACTCAAGTTCAGGCTAAGGTCACGTTCGCATTCAATATTTCCTTTTAGGAGAGCATGAAAAAGTTTATTGCAAAGTCATTAGATTTTTTTTTTTATTTTGGACCCTGGAGTTTTGTGAGAAAAGGATCAGACCTTTAAACCCACACAAGGCCGCATTACTTGTTGCGCTACGTCCCGCTTTCCTCACTCCTCAGACCGCAGCGATTTTTTTTAAATTATTTTTTTTACAAAAAAAATGCCTGTTTGTGGATTATTATCATCTGCATTACAGACAGATTTACAGCTGAAGAAGATCCTAAACTATTCTGGGAGTATTTTATTCCAAATGACCTAATGCATGCGATGACACATGCTATAGATTCAAGCATCTGCTGTGTTGACATTTGCTTCACAAATGCTCAATTAAGTATGAAAAATATTGCTTCAAGACTTTTGAGCACTCTAAACTTTTATTCAGACAGTGTTACTAGAGGAAGGACAGTGAGGGTGTCATAGAGATGCAATGGACATGCGTTTTCAAAGAAGTTGTCAAGATAAGCCAGGAAAATAAATTCACCTAGACTTTGTAAGGTCAATATTAACTACCCTTTATTTTTAAAACACTGAAATTCTTATGGTGGAAGATTGCAGATATATTTTTGTCGTACCCTAAAATGCCAGCGTCTCCTGCTGCCCTACAGGACTACAGCCTGCTGTACGAGGAGGCGCGCTACTTCCAGCTGCAGCCCATGCTGGCCGAGCTGGAGCGCTGGCGCCAGGACCAAGAACTGAGCCGGGTGCTGCGGCCCTGCGAGTGCCTGGTGGTGCGCGTGGCCCCCGACCTGGGCGAGAGGATCACGCTCAGCGGCGACAAGGCCCTGATCGAGGACGTCTTCCCGGAAATTGGCGACGTCATGTGCAACTCGGTCAATGCCGGATGGAACCACGACTCCACACACGTCATCCGCTTCCCTCTGAACGGCTACTGCCACCTCAACTCTGTCCAGGTAATGGAAGCAGCCGGCTGCAGTGGTACGCTGCATTGGTACAGAGAAATTTGGTCTTGTTTTATGTACTTTCCAATGAAGTTGCTGATGTCCATCTGCAATATCTGATCTTTTTCTGTTTTTTTAATCAAATCAAATCCTAAGGACAGTCTTACAGAAAATGAGTTCTTTGAAGAATTTGGCAAAGTATCAATCTAATAGCTCGTCATTACTCACATCTAGCATCGCACTCTCTGATCTGTGGAATGATTTGGTGTTGGGCTTCAGAACTGCTGGACAGTTGGCTTCTGTAGAACACGCCGAGTGCTGCGGGAGAGTCACGCAAAGCTGCAAGTTGCTTTTAGGCCCAACGTATCTTCAGCTGTTCTCTTAGCAGTTTGATGCTGATGGACTATTTGTTCAGCAGGTTACGCTGGGTTCCACTTTGCTGAACTATGTGTGCACAGTTGGACAGCTTTGGGAAAACTAATTGTGGGACCGTCAGGACACACTGGGATCCAACTGCTCGGGTCACACGTCAAAGTGGCTTGTGATGCAATTGTACCACATATCCTGCAGTGTAAACATGGATGTGTCCCGATAAAGAGCCCCCAAGAATGTTGTGAACAAAGGATTTGCTTGTTACATGGCAACAGGAGGCCATTGCTTCAAATTGAAAAGTCCCAATTTAAGATTTGGATTTGGCAGAGTACCACACTGAGAAGAGACAGAGAAGCTTGATAAATTTCAATCTGGACAAACATAAATATGGAGAAATATGGACACATACAGTTGGAGAAGCCAAATCTATTTTCAGAGCTTTCCAGATGCCCGTCCATCTTGAAAACCTCCGATCTGAATCACTCTCTGATGACGAGAATGTAACCGAACTACTGAAATTTAGAATGAGGGAATAAAACAGGAACTTGCAAGAAGCAGAGTTTTGATCCAGTTTGAAAACAATTTTTAGAAATTTCTAAAAAATAAATCATGACATTGGAGACTTTTTTTCTCCTCCTGGCCGGCTATGACAAAGGTTTTGGTTCAGCTTTGTGGTGCACAGTGGCTCACCATGCAGCAGTCATCAGCTGCCGTGCCATTCGCCATCAGTGAGTGCTGCTGCCAAATACCTTCCAAATACTTTTGCATGGGCTCTTTCCCAGGTGGACGTAATTTAATGTATCTTTGTTATTATTTGAATGACTTAAACACGGTCATGTACTCTCTCTCGCTCTCTCTCTCTCTCTGTACATACTTCTAGCCCCTTCAGTTAGCATGACTTGAAGGTGACATTACTTGCTCTCCTTGCTTATCAAGAAGATCATCATCTATTACATATCATATATTACAATACACACTTTACCCCAGCTGTATTTTGGTGAAAGTGCCTTGTCCCTGGCCAGGTGGCTGTGCGTGTCTCACAAGCTGTCAGCTAATATCAGGTGTAAACAGGCTCTAAAGGTCATGTGTAGTGTGGACACTCTGAATTTGTACCTGGTCTTTCCTTGGTCCTGACAACCCTTGAAACAAACTATGTTACAATCATGATTTGGCATCGTTGCATTTCCTTGATTACGTATTGACACTCCGTTCATTCATTGATTGTAAAGCTGTTAGATAGATATTTATCAATAAATGATGCGGAGGGGCATGTAAAGGGAAAAAGAAACTCTCTCACGCACAAGTATTTGGACTGTGTCACCGTCTGTGGAAGTCAAGCCTCCATCTCCCTTCCAAAAAAACAAAACAAAAAAAAAAACTCACACACACACAAACAAGCCCGTCTCTGAAGTGTGTGAGCCGTGGAGAGCGAGCAAGAGAGTGAGCATGCTCCCTGGCAGGTTGTCCCCAGGCTGGGCCCATAATCCTGTTTGGTTATTAAAGCACGCCGGCGGTGGATGCTGTATCTGCGTCTAATAGAGGCAGGGCGGGGAGGCGGGCGTTGGGGAGGGGAGGGGGGGGTTTGAGAGAAGGAAGAAGCGGGCGGGGGCGGGGGGGCAAAGAGAGCTGCCAGCAGTAGGGGGACCTTTGTAGTTTTGGCGGAGGCTTGGGCCTGGAGGTTGGGGGAGAAACGGGGAGACGGGGCTGTGCTGAGCAGACCACACTGAGCCAAGTGGCAGAGAGAAAGCAGTGCCGCTCCCCGGGGCCCCTTCGATGGAATGTGATCCTACAAACCCCGAGGACACGTCCGTAGATGTCTGCGAGGAAGTGAGATGGGGAACAGACGCGCATGGACCGCACATAAAAACAGCAGAACAACACAAAAAAAAAACAATGAAAATGAGCCAGTTTCACAGTTTCCTGGAAGTCTTGTGAGAAAACCTACGCACGTTCCCATCACAGGCAACTAACAACTCAACCCCAGAGCTGTTCCCGGCTCTAGAGCCCACCACCAACTGGGAAACCAATCACTCTGTAGAGTTGAGGATGATATTCTGATTTCCAGATTTGCAACAAGAGACAAAAGTTAAAAGTTACTTGAATGTTAGAGACTGTATGGGTAGCCTGGTAGACATCCTGGAGTCATTTACAACTCATTTATTGGCAACTTTGCCGACACTCACTATAAAAGACATAGAAACAAGAGTTATTCTTCCCAAGTAGACGCCAATAACTGGTAGCTGCACCTTTATTCTGCCTTCCTAAAACAACATAGGCGGTCCAAATTGCTTGCCTTTAGTATCCAGAGGTGTAAAAGCCGCTTGAAGAAGAAATGCCTCGTCCTCAGACCTCCTGTCACCTGGCAGAGCTGTGAGTTTTTCTCACGCTGGAGGTTGACGCTGTCATCATCACACATCTAAAGACCTGAGTCTGACTCACCTTGTGACACCCAGGCCCGGTATTACGTCAGCTCTATTTGGTCAGTGTGAGAGCTTACTGAGGGGTATTTGTTACAGCCCTGATGCAGGAGTAGTTCACGCCCTCCAAGATTCGGTTTCTCCGTCACCACTTACCCCCCCCCCCCCCCCTCCTGCTTCTGTCACAGGTTCTGGAGCGTCTGCAGCAGCGCGGCTTCGAGATCGCCGGCTCTTGCGGCGGCGGCGTGGACTCATCCCAATTCAGCGAGTACGTCCTGAGGAGGGAACTGAGGAGGCCGAGTCAGCGAGGATCCAATTCAAACAGGATAAAGCAAGAGCAGCTAGACTAGAGGCCTCCCAAGCAGCAGGAGGCGCTTCGGAGGAGACTTTTCTGAGGCAGCCAAATGCTGCACGCTGCAGAGCTCTGTGGACTCAGTTTTTTTTTCTCTCTCTCTGTTTCCTTGTCGATGTTTTTCATTTTCTTAAAATTGAGAACCATCTAGAGAATAATAATGAGGCGCAAAAGGAGATTTTTTTTTTTTTTTTTTTGCCAAATGAAGATAAAAAATGAAAACGTTTGAGATTGCCAGGACATCTCTGATTGTCTAGCCCCCCCGTAAGCCAATTTTAAAAAGAAAATGATAATTTATATTTGCTGGATCCCCAAACAAAGTTTGTTGTAAAACTTAGAGCCTACATTAGGTTTAATATGATTTATATTATTCCCATGTAAATCAAATAGGCTTTTACTGCTGATGTATGTTGCATATAGCTTGTCACCAGCGATTTGATTTTGTGGTCTCACTGGCAAATTGGCTTTGTTGTTTTTATATCGCTCTCTGTACAAAGGTCACTAATGTGTTGCTTACAGTACTGAATGTCTCAGTTGTCATAAATAGTTCTAACAAAGCATCGTTTTTCACATGATGTTAAAATATTGTGATACGAATGAAGTGTTTTTTTTCCCTTGGATGGAGGCTATTTTATTGGATTATGTCATAAAATATCAGACAGGTATAATGAAATTTACACATTCAAAATCATTCATTTGCAGTAAAAGTAATTATTGAGTAAATTATTATCTTACACCATTTGTTTCATAGGGAGTATGAAATATTCAACCCCCCCTCCCACCCATGTGCTACAATAGAAATTTTATGATTGGACCATAATACTCCTTTCAGTCATGACCTGTAATTGTTTTCGCTGTTTATGTGTTTGTGTTCTTTTTTACATTTAACCTTTATAAGGCAATGGCGTTGCCTCTGACTTGATAACAGATTAAAGTTTACCGCACCACCCACTCCGTGATCACTTTGACTTGTAGCACATGTTGATATGAAGTTGGATATAAAGTGTTTCTAAGAGGACTGACCCACCTACGCTCCCTAGATTTGAGTAAAGAGGAATGTAGCAAAAACAAAAATGTGAAATAAATCTCAACTAAAGTTGTCATGGTCTCTGTTCACATTTTGTATGATTACTGGATTTCACACATGTGACCGCTCCTGCATTTGCTAACACTGAATTTAAAGGGAATTGCTTTTTTCAAGATTTCATTCCTTTTGGCAAATGCCGATAGGTTGAATTGAAAAAAGGAGACTGTTCTCTTACCTGTGTTTCAGCTCTCTGCAACCAGAGAGGTAAGGCTGGCTGCACCGAGGCGATATTGTACCTCGGAGGATTTAAGCTGGTGCATCAGTGACTACACAGGGCATTCGTTACTTAGTTATATTGAATGGAGCCGACTTCTCCACGCAAGTCCTGTCAGTTGTGCTTCCACATATCCCTGTAGGGCCAAAATCCAAAGTGAAATCCCACACAGAGCCCTGTCGTCTTGTCTTCATCCCTTTTGGCAGAATCTTCACTTTTCTTTGGCTATCTGCGGTTTTCGCTATATGTCTCCCTTTCAGGCCTCTTTGCCCCAGATTCCTGTTTGACTGACTGCTATTCTCATAGGCTAGAGGTGCAACTGAGAGTGGTACACAGTGATGCTTTCGCCCTCCATCGCAGAAATCGAATTTCAGCACCTGCATCTTTAGTATTCACAGAGCAGGTGCTCGACGATCGACAATCAGCCAAAAACCAGTTGGCAGATGTAGAGAATGTTAAACTCGTGCTGCGTTCTTTTTACCTCAAAAGCCAGAAGCTGCAAGTTGCCTGTGATCAATTTGTAAGTCAGAAAAAAAGAGGGATATATCTGCTGTTGTTTGCATCATTACTGTTGTCTGTATGATAAAGCACGACATGCCAAAAAAACAGCAAGTGGCTTATAAACATAACAAAGCAATTTTCACTCAATGCTTTTGACAGTAGAATCATTTGGAATCTGGTTATCTTGGTTCCTCCAAAAATATCAACATAAGGGGGAGGGGGTTGGGGGTTGCTCCTTCAGTAAGTCAGTGAGTCAAAAGCTTTGAATTCTTCTGTGTTCTATAGAACCTCATACTATCTCATTACGAGGAGGACGTATAAGGCATTGTTTCTAAAATCAGCAGTACTCTTTGTGCAACCCATGTGATTTTTTAAGTTTACCTGTGGGGCAGCCTGAGCCTAATGAGACCCTGCCCGGCCCTCTCCCTTCTCACTTCCTGGAGTCCCACTAACTTGAAAAGGAATTAGAGATATCCTCCTCTCCGGACACAGCCTGTTGGAGAAACGATGAATGGCTTTTGAGAAACTGACTTCCAGTCCTTCAGAGGTCCTTTTTTTGAAGAGACTGAAGCAATTTGAGTTCCTCGCCTCTCCTCTTTGGTGCGTGTGTGATCATGTCTCTCTAACTTGCTCTCTCTAGTGATTATTTCCACTCATCAAAAGGCAGAGAAGGGCCCGGAGAAAGTGACTGTGGCCATCTTTCCCTTGCTCCGCGGGCTCTGCTTACTCACCACTGGTGAAGGTCAGGGGATGGACTCATTCACCTCGTCTTCAAGTCATCAACTCTCCGCTGGCAGCAGCGCTCTGCTCTGCAGCGACGTGTGCAAGCGGTGGCTACTCTTTCCTAATGAACATCCTGGCTAAATATACTTATTAGATGATGTACTTTGCACTCCGGATATCATCTTATTCCATTTGCACTCCCCTCTCTTGTTCCGCGTTGATCTGTAGGTAATATTCTGTACTGTATGTGCCTCCTACCTTTATTGAAAAAGCCTCTCGGCCATTCTATGCCAGCAAGATAATTATAAATGTAACCCGTGGCGAAAAAGCAAAACACAACTCCCACATCTCTCCCTTGCCATTTCTCTTGTTCTCTCTCCTTCTCTCTTTCCCTTCTCTCCTTCCTCTCGCTGAGCCTCTGGAGCTGATTTCAAATTTTCAAAGATAACTCAAAGTGAGGCTGTAAGATTGAAGGCTCATAAATACCTTTATTATAATATAATGGCCACATATTTCCAGCAATTATTTCAGGTGGAAAAATTAGTTCATCTGTGTGATGAATGCGGGCGCAGTCTTTGGGGGACTCTGAGTGTTCCTAGATGGACAATTTGCAATCGGTTAATATCTCAAGGAGTGAAATAATATGTCACAGCAACTTTGCTGGAGTTAAAAGGGAAATGTGATCCTGGTGCGGTAGGAAGAGCAGGAAGAGGTAGGAAGAGCTCAACACCTGAACCAATTATTTGAATGACTTGAACATGCTTAAGACCAAGGCAGCCTATGCAACAGAAATCCCAGCTAAATGTGCACTTGCTGAGAATAACTTACATTCCTTATGCTTTCTAATCAACAGAGGTGCAATTTCATTGGCAATATCCACATTCTTAGTAATAACTCAGTAATGATTGTTCTGGTATGTGGGCTAATTTATTGCCAGAAAATACTGAAGATCAGTCCTTTATCATGGAGTACCTGGTAACCACAATCAGGTTACCAGGTACTCTTTAGTTTAGCTCACTAACTGTTTCCTAACAGGTTGACTGAAAGGACATTTACCTGCATGGCATTAGACAGATTTTCTCCTCATCTCGTTCTCAAATGAGTTCACACATTTTAGATGGTGGCAAAATGTCATAAAAACTGTCAAATGGCAAACACCTTTTTTAAAGGCAAAGTCAGTTGGTGGAATGTGTGCTGATATCTGCAGCGTCGGTCAGTTCAACTATAACAATGGAAGAAAAAAGGGGATTTTAAATTCACACTGGGTAAGATTTACTAACATCTAATAGAGAGCATACTACAACCAATGGTCATTCCTGTTCATATAACAGGTTTGATGTCATGCTAAACTCATGCAAGCCAGAGCAGATCAGAGCTCAGTTCTGTAATCTGGCCACCTCCTTATTGGTGGGTTGTTATTACTTTGTAAGAACATAACAGTTGTTTAGTTGTTGTGATGGATAATAGTCATATGTGGAATTTATTTTCTCTATTTATTTTAATTTCATGCCAATAGATCGGTTTAAAAGAATACACACTGGGACTTTAATGACGCTAGTAAACAAGATCATTTGATTCCAAAACCTTGCACGCAGTCATTTTGTTCAACGACTTTAACCAAACCCACTGCACTGTTTACAGCGTTGGTGACAGTGCTCCAAGTGGAGGAGGCGAGGTAGTGCTCCACAACACGCTGTGCTTTCCATTGCTTATTTATCAGCCAAGCCTTGAGTTATGGTGCGCTCGCAGTGAGGAATTTTAGACCGGACTATGGTCGCTGCAGGCCCCTTGGCATACACTGTACACTGAGAGGGAATCATTTATATTCTACTCCAGAGGTAACAGAAGAACATGAGATTGGGAAACAGCTCAAACACCACTCTGCTTGTGAGGCTTTAGGCGCAGAAAAGTCAAGCTGTTTTTTTTGGGGGGGTGGGGCACATTTTCAAGAATCTTCTGTTTTTCTTTTCTATTTTTTTAAATAGTTTCTCTGAAAAAAAAAAACTAATGAAAACTAATAAATATGCTGCGCTCAGTTGCACCTTCGCACAGACGTGTAGACTTGCGCTGATGGAAGAACACTTTTCAACATTTTTTGAAATCTAACCGCTGAAGCTGCCTGGTAAAATGCTATATGAGTACAGCTACTTTCCAAGCTGGATTTAGAAAAGAAAAAAAAGCCTGGAGGTCATGCTGGGCCAGTGGTATAATTGCGAATGTGTCCTTTGGCGAGAATAGCAACAAGAACGTAAACCCCTTCCCTGACTCCATTTACTTGCCTCGCACCCACAATAAGTTGACAATTAATACTGGCGAGCTATCCTTGATTAAAAGGTCTCCAACGCTCTGTGTTTGCTCACCGCCAGCGCCGCTCCAGTCGCAGCCTTTATACATGGGCAGACCTGCGTGTTGGGAGAACTCTAATGATTCTGGAGCTTGCCATTCGAGGGCCACCCATCCATCATAGCGGTAAGGCCAGCGGCTTTATTATAATACAGAGGACAGACATGCTCCCAGGCTATGTGGGACACAATAGAGGTCTTTCAACAGACCTATAAATACATGATCTGTCAGAGTTGCTGTCCTGGGGGCGCTCTCAGCCAGGCTCTAGCCCTCCGGTCGGCCATCACTTATGCTAAGATATGCGCCAGCCCTCGGGCTAAGGCTAAGGCTCGGTTCATTTCAGCCCCTCATCAACCACCACATTCTACCTCCGGCCATGAGAATAAATAAGAACAAGATGAAAAAAAAACCTGATTCATTATGATGGAGAGCAAAACTTTAACAAAACAAACAAATGCGGGGAGTGAAAACAAGCGGTGATAGCTTACCGCTGACTCTCTGGGAGCAGCTTCTGAAGCTGTCGAGAGGATAACACCAGCGGGGGGTTGACCACATGGTCTCCATGCCGAAGGTTGTGGTGCTGCAAACCATCGTCATGTCGAGCAATAAGCCAGGTGTCAGTGATGGACTATTTTGTCAGAGGTGATGGCGTGTTGGAGATGGTGTCTGATCTGCAGGTGGGAAGAGCTGGATCTCTGTCAGCCCTCAGCCTCCCCTCCAACATTCTGCTTTAGCAAGAACATTTCAGACGACATACGCTGCCGCTGCCGCTGCCACTGCCACTGCCACTGCCACTGCCTCCTCTTCCTCTTCCTCTTCCTCTTCCTCCCACCCCATCTCCACAACCTATCTCAGGTGAGAATCTCCTTTCACTGGTTGCCTCCGAGCCAAGATCAGCAATCTGGGAGTTGGGTGTGTTCTTTTGGAGATTAGTGTGGATGGAGGCTGTTGCACGTTAGAATAATAAACAGGTGAGGCACTTTAACTCTGCATAATTCCATATCTCCGTGCCACCTAATGTATTAAAATTATATTCTTCCTGGGGGCAGAAAACCAGCAGCAGATTATGTCCAGGGCATGGTGAGTGGGAACCCGATGACAAATCTCACCACTCGCACAACAATGATCAGCCAGGCAGGAGGCTGCTATTTATCATGCTTCTTTTTCTCTGTTTCTCCGTCTCTCTCTCTCACCCTCTCACTCTCACTCTCTCACTCTCTCTCTCTCTCTCTCTCTCTCTCTCTCTCTCTCTCTCTCTCTCTCTCTCCACCCGTTCCTGCCGTCTGAGGGTGTGAGTGGGGCAGTTTGAAGTGTTGCTAATTTGACTGATGAAGTGCTAATGCCCATGTTTACGTCGGGCAAGGGCTCGGCTGTATCTGTAAACAACACCTTACCCCGAACACACACGTGCGCCGCCCATGCACTTCCTGTTGCCATTAAGAGCGTGCTCACTCCCACCGGCTCCCTCTGCGGTTACTCCGAGGGTTATTCCAGTACCCTTGATAGCCAAACCAGGTGGGGAGGTGGGGTTTAGGGGGAGGGGGAGGTAGCATTCATAATGGTCGGTGTTGTCAGATTTTAGTGCCCCTCCCATCACACGCACATTCTCAACACAACACCCCCTCCTCTCCACCAGTTTTTCCATCCAGCCCCCAGCGCTCCCCTCCCCGACTCACTCTTCCTCTTCTTCTACTTCTTCTTCTTCTTCCCCCAGATCTCTCTCCCTCACTCTTTGCCACAGCTGCTGCCTCCTGGCCTTACCCAGAGCCTTCAGGAGGCTTTCCAGCTCCCTCTCCTTTCCCCCCGAAGCCAAGAAGGAAAAGCAGGCAACGGAGGAAAATAAAACTTCAGGCGTACCACGCAAGGCCATCTGGGTAATCTTGTTCGAAAGGCTCGAGGTGATAGCTGCAATTTACACAGGCAAAAAAAAAGAAGAAAAAAGAACAGACCTCATTTCCATACCTACCAGCCTCAAGGAGATGAAATTGAATAAACTATGAATTAGAAAAGAATTACAGTAAAACCAATACGGAATATTCAACATTAGTTCATTTTGTCCTTGTGATAGAATGGGGGGGGGGGGGGTGCTTTATACAGACACATACACCTACACAAATACACAGGAACACATATGCGTGCATCTTTACTTAGAAAAACAGTTGGGCTGACGTGGAGCAGCTATGGACAGAACAGAACAGACTCACTCAAAACAGCACGCTCCACTCAAGCGCACGCGCGCGCGCGCACGCACACACACACACACACACACACACACATACACACACACACAAACAGACAACACACGCATAGCCAAAGGGGGGAACCAATATTTGTGATGAAAGCAAATCAAACTGAAATCCAACATGTTAAAGTCAAGTTGATTAGTGTGAAAATGTAAAAGCATCTTCAACTGGCATATCCTACAGCCATGGAGACATGTTCATTTGCAACTTAATGGCTGAAAGCATAATTCTGCTTATATAAACCTCAGAAGAGGCTACATTTTTTTCCCCGAAATGTGCCTTAATTTAATGAAGTAAACACCACCGCAAAACAATAAATGCCCCAATTAAAGAACAGGCATGACGAGAACTGTCTATTTCCCGTTTCGCCCCTGCGGACATATGTACCCAAGCGTGTCTGTGCATTTACCCGCACGCGGAGGCATATGCATCGTGTGCAGCTCATAAACGCGATGCCATTACGTCTCGCATTAGCATATGCGCCGTGTTGTTCAAGATGTAGGTTATCTAGTGTGAGATCGAGGCTACATGTTTGCGGCTACTTCCCTGAGCGTGCACACATGTACCGCGTGTGCTACACCGGTGCGCGTCGCATGTCTGTGGCGGTATGGTGGTAGCGCGTAATTGGTGCGTAATGTAGTCAGGGTTACCATTCGTAATTGCACGGCTGTTATTTGGACATATTGCGCATTAAAGGCAGGATGCGCCGTCCTCCATTCTTCCTTCCTTCCTGCCTTCCTTCCTTGCCTGCCCCTGTGTCTGTATGTCATCTGGCCTGCTTCGCACCCCTGGGGGGCTTATCCCATCAGGCTCGCTGTGCTCCAATGTGTCCCGACAGACCTGATGTGATCTGAGTGGCTGACGGGTTTGTCCCTGCTGCCCGCCGTCTTTTCTCCTCCCCTGCTTTGCACACGCACTCACTCACGCACGCGTGCATCTTAGAAGCACACAAACCTGATGTGGGTCTCACTGCACTTTGCACCCCCCACAAACGGCATCAGATCATAGCAAAAATGGCGATTGTCACCTTGCCCGCGCGTGCGCGCACATACACACACACACACACACACACACATAAAAAATATCAGTTGTGCACTGCAGCGGTGTCGAGTCTTCACCTTCACTTTTTCCATTGATAATTCAAGTGCATAACGCGGTTACGTGCTTCACTTCTACTTTTAGTGTTCATTTGAATGCGTCCATTTTGAGCTCACCAATGTGAACGTTCAATTATGAAACCCCGCTGGAGAGAAACAATGCCCTCTTGGTTCAGTAGCCATCTTACACACACACACACGCGGGAGCCTGGGGGGATGCAGAGAGAGTGGGGGTTGGATACCATGAGACTAGGGCATCAAACTGGGGCTTAGAGACAGAGATATAACCAACTGGAACCTCATACCTACGGGGTGTGTATCTTTGTATCTGTGCGTGTGTCTGTTTGCATCCTAATGTTAACACAAACACATATGGAGAGTGCAAGCGAGCGAGGGCTGCATAGGAAGAACAGGCCCGACAGTTTGTGCAGACTCCATATGTGCGTGGGCGTGTGTGTGTGCGTGGGCGTGTGTGTGTGTGTGTGTGTGTAATGTAATTGTTTACTTGTGGAGGACAAAATTGTTTTTGCCTGCAGGTATTCGCGGAGCTGATGAGAGCCGGTCTGATATCTCAGTCCACCAATGGTGCGTGCGGGGCCGCCCCACAGCCTGCCTCCCAAAAACCGCACTGTTTATGTCTGAACACTGTGTGGGCAGTGCACGTGCTTTTATTATCAAATTAAGACATCTGTACGACGCTTCCTGCAAGAGGCGAAGCGGTTCGACGTCTGCGTTGGAGTACAATGGCAACACTGGGCGTCAGACTTTTAGCCTTTAATTAGAAAGAGATCAGGGCTGTTTTTATTGACATTTCTCTGCACACTTCAGGCGCCGAACCGTAATGCCCCAATAGCAACTGCAATGTTTTGTTTTCTCTTTTTTGTTTTTCTGAATCAATGATTAACTACCTAGCCCAGATTTTAAATCACCTTTAGGTGCTCCTCGCGAGCTAGTCGTCCTTATGGCTAAAATGAACCACATAACAGAGGAAATGGCTCGGGGAGTTTGGTGACAAGGCGTTCTTATTATTCTGCCTGTGTCCATTCGGGCTGCAGTGTCGTAGAAATGATAGATGGCTTGTTTAAGTTTTACAGTGTTGTTGCTAAAACTAACTTTTTCTTCCACATGAATAATATGACGTCTGCGCTGCTTTAAGATGACACACCAGTTTGGACACCGTCAACTCAGAAAATCTTTCCTCTGAAAGCCCGGGGAGGTAGCCGCCATTTTTGGGGGGCAAGTGTGACCCATCCGCGGTCCGGCGACCATTCTGGGCAAGCTCGCCGACAGGAAGGGAGGGGTCTCAAGAGGCCAGCCGGGTCAGGAGTCACTTGAGTCATGTGACCACCCTCGGGCGGCGTTGCCGGGAGTGACAGCGAGAGCAAGAAGCAGAGCCGCGGTGTAGCAGCGAGCCCACGGGTGAAAAGAAGGTCATTGGCCACAGGAAGCAGTGCAAAAGAGCCCATGGCTACTGTCCTTAATGAGAGTGCATCCCCCGGGGTGCCTATCCCAGCAGCCTAACTGCCACATGAAAAAGCCCAATCCATATAGAGTGCTGTGGGCGCAGCAGAGCAGCCATTTTCATGGTCCATTCCCCGAGCCAGGAGCCATCTTATGAGGTAAACAAGCCAAAACACAAAGATGAGCACCTTGGTGCGGGGTCAGCGCCTCACCACATGTTCCAGCCCACCTCCCTCTTTCCTTGTCTGCCGTTCACTCGCTGCTGCAGCTCCCGTCGCGGCAGGAAAGCCTCCAGAATCTGCATTGTAAATCCATTTATTAATACAGTTGGTGCACGGCGGTGTGGCGGAGGCTAATAAAACAGGAGCCCTATAGGGCGAGGGAGAAGGGCGGGTGGGGCGCGGCGGGGAGGGGGTTACATTTGAAAATAAACTTTGAGTAACTCATTAGATTAAGAAAATTATAAGAATAATAACCCTGAGCGTTGCCCGGGGAGAGAAATCTCATTAACAGGTTTTTCGATTCCTCCTTTCAATACATTTGTTAAAAGTAGCGGGGTGTTCAATTATCACCCGCCCTCTCACCTCCAAGACTCGGGGTGACGAGAAACCCCAGAGAAACCTGCGAAGCTCGGGGAGGAGGGAGGGTGGGGGCGGGGCAGAAAGCTCGTACACATCCGCGCTCGTGCGCTTGCGTGCGCTCTCACTTCACCTACTCCGAGTCACGGGCTCGCTGACCGTTTGTTTGATACTGTGAGCAAAGGAGACAAGAGCTGCAGGGCTGCTCAGCGAATGCAGTCCCACACGTGAGCGAGAAGAGGGCGGCAAAATTTCACGTAAGGCTCTCAGGTCTGTACACGTCAAAGTGTTTGTGGTGTCGGCCTCTAAAGCCTTTTAGCAACTGTGACTACTTAGAGGGACGCTGCAGTTTCATAATGGAGACCGAGCTCTCCGTCAAAATTTCTTTCTTTCATCTGCTTCCAATCGTCCTTTGGGGCCTGCAGGCTACGTCCTTGGGCTGCTAGCTTTTTTTTTTTCTTTTTTTTTTTTCCTGAGCACTATATTTGCTTTGGAGCCAGACGTGGAAAGAGCCCCAGAGGCTCTGGTAACCCGGCACCACCTGGAGTGCTGTGTCTCCACCCAGCCCCCCTCTGGTGGTGGCCTCCGACTGTGCAACCCCCCTTTTCAGCTGAAGCTTTGGACCGAACAATAGAAGCGTCCAACACACCAGATTCATAATGCGGAACAAAAGTGAAGGAACGGCTTTAATTCCCAACTAGAAGCTCAACCACAGTTTTAGTCACGGCAGCGGCGGTGTCCGTCGGCCAAGGGCTGACTTTGAGGAGAGATCCTGGCTTCAAATAAAGGAGAAATAAAGGTTTAACCGAGTGCTCAGTGAGCCATTCCTGCGTTTATTTATGCTACCAGTTGGCAGTTTGCATCACCTTGAGCTATCACATCTTGCCAGCTATTGCTCCTCGAAATAAACTCCACGGAAAGATCCATGCAAAGATGGTGTCAAATTGATTAACAATCATGAAAACTACAGAAGCAAATATTTTTCCTAATTTAAAGACTAAAGTTGAGCCACACGTATTTAAGCTGTTTATAAGTGCCAGGTTCTGCACAAGCTAAGAGCTATTAAATGTTAAATTTAAATAGTCTAGAGTTTTGCTTGCTAACTTTTGTGTCCATATACACAACGACTGTGAAGTGGGCACGTAAATCCTCATAGACTGTTTGTCAATTTTGTTTGAGTTGTGCAACATTCTAACTCTGATGAAAACATAAATAATCCATATGGTATGTAATGTGGTTGTAATTTTACTAGAAGAGCCAGATCAGCCACCGTGTCCTTAGATAAGATGGATGGATTTGTGACATATGGATGCAAACTAATTTGAAACCTCATGGGAAAATCACTAAACATTTCTATGGAAGAAAAAAAAACAAGCTGTGAACATGTCTTTGCACATTCCAAACGTGTTATTTCTCCCCAAAATAGAGACGGAAGATTTGCAAAAGGATAAAATTATATATTTAAAACAGTCCTTTAGCCAGAGGGGCTCGAGAGAAGCCATTTCTTTTCTTGCCCTCTGGCAGTAAACCTGGCAGCACTCATTTCCATTTCTCTGTTGCCTACGCAACTGTTGAAACTGCCGCATGTGCTTGGCTTGTTTCATTTTATGTCCAATGAAAATGGCATTTAGTGTGGCAGCGGCATCGGAAAATAAGTGGGAGAAGGGGGAAAAAAATCAATCCTTTGAAAATTGGTTTTCATCAGTGCTACAGCGTCTGACGTTTCGTAAAGTGGCAAACAGTGGCAACGCAAGAAGGGGATGATGATGATGAGATGTACACAATATGGTGCGCAGGGGAGAGGCTATGTTATCACAACCCTTGTTCCCTGTGCACAAGAAGAGCCTTCATTAAAATGTTCTGTGAAACTTGTCCCATGCACAGCTTGAGACTGGAGTGAATAGCGTTTTGCTGGAGGTGGCGAGAAGGTCCAGCACCTCCTTTTGGCTATCCTCGTGCTGTTGTTAAAGGCCCAAATGTGTAACTTTTTTTTCCCCCTAATAATAAGTGATTTTATTTAGCTAAAAAAAACTAAAAAAAAACAACAGGCCTGCAGGGCGGAACGTTCAGCCTCCTTCTCTGATTACAGTTAACATTGTGATGGTTAACGGTTGAAGTGGTAACATGACCAAGTAAATAGAAAGATACTCATTTGATTGCAATATGCTTTTTGACCACTAGGTCTTACTAAATCTTTCACACTGGGCCTTTTAAACGTGAGTTTGATAACCTCAAAATTGTCTCCTAAACAATTATTTCCAATAGACTTTCCTTTTTTTGCTGTAACATTTACGAAGAAAATACGAAACCAAAGTGGGTAACAATGCAGTTATGATAGAATGTAGAGCAAAAAAATAGAGAGAGAGGGTTACACATAGACACAGTGCCACACGGACACCCACGCACGCGCACAGACACACACACACACACGCACACACAGTGAAAGTTTTAGTGCCTAGTTTTGATTCAGCTCTTCATTAGCCACAGGGCCCAACTCCGGTTAGCTCCAGTATTAGGCTCAATTAGAACAAGATCCAATTAGAGGGCTCCCTTCCCCTGGGGCAAGGAGAGGCAGGAAATGGAGACTGAGAAATGTATAAGTCGACAACATGCGGACACAGCCAACATAAACAAACTTACTTTGTTGATCTCTGCTGTTGCTACGCAGGAGTCCTCTGGGAGTTAAAGCCCTGCAAGTCTAAGCTATGAGATAAAACAAAATAAAAAAATAAAAAAAAGAGGCCCCGGAGCAAAACATGAACTCTGTGAACACAAGGGCTCCGACACCATGAAGGGAACGTCTGGGCCCAGAAAATGAAAAGCCCACAGGCGTTTTCCATTTACAGCTAAAAATCCAGCAGTAGCTCCTAGCCAGGGTTAGTATCAGACTCTCAATATGAACACTTACACTACAGGGGGAACAAATGAGTAGCCTTCTATTGTCGCTCTATTAAATCTGTCGCTTAATAGACATATACGTTACTCGTGACAGAAATCAATAATGTACAGTGAGACAAAGGGCAGCGGGCAGCAGGAGAATAAAACAAGAAAGGTGTAATTGGGGAAAGACACGACAGGATAAAATCATTTGTGTGAGCAGCAGTAGCACAGGTTCCTTTTTTTCCTGTTTTCTTTTCTCTCTTTCTTTTGCCGGTCTGCCTATCAGTAGTGTTGGAGGTGGTGATGGCGGCAATGTTGTGTGAGCTGTTTGGGCTTGCCCTTGCCTCGGGCACCTAGTGTTCCTCCCCCAGGCGGCATGCGAGGGAAATGGTGTGTGGTGGGAGGGTAAACCTTGACCTGCCTGCCAGGAGGCTGCGCACGGAATGAAATGAGCACAAACAAAGCAGAAGCGAGAAGGGGAGGAGGAGGAGGAGGAGAAGGAGGAGGGAGGGAGGGAGGGAAGGAGGGCGATGGGGAAAGGAGGTGTGCGGCGCTACTTGCACCGCCGCAACAGCCCTCTTTTTTACGGCGTCTTGACGTGAGTGCGAGTGGCAGGAGACGCGTCGAGACTCCGGCAGGCGGGACTCGCACGCCTCCCTGATTGGGCCGCGCTCAGGTGTTGTGGGTGGCATCCTGGTACGCCGCAAAGAGGGAATGTGAAATGTTGCCTCTTTCCCTTCATGCTCTGCCAAGTTTGGTTTCAGGGAGAGACGGAAATCCCATTATGTCACATGTCAAACTTGGCCCCCACAAACTCTGAAAACTCTGTTTGTGGAAATTGGGTTCAGGTCTTAATGAGTTGCAAAGTGGTTTTGGGGCCTTCGTTCGACTGCAGAGGATATATTTACCCCGGCGTTGGGTGAGAACGTGCCGCGATAAATCAAGCCTGATTCGTGAGTTGTGTTTTGAACAAACAGTCTTGGGGGCCTGTGATTGCCTGTCGGTTCCGTTTTATTTAGTTCTGCTTGCGCCACCTGTCATATCTTTAAGATCCCCGCGGATAAAGATTCCCTCATCCTGGGAGCGCTCACCAAAGTGCCGTAAAGCAGCGTGTTGACAGAAGTGTGTACATCGTGTCGGCCTGCTTACCTGCGAGAAGCCCAGTGGAAATCCATTACATACTTTGGAGACGACTCATGAACGGAATAATTAGCACAGCATGCTTTCCGCCCGGCTGGAAGTCTCTCTCGATAATGAACAAAGGGAAGGAAATTAGCTTTTGTCTCATAAAGTCACAACTTCAAAGATCCCTGCCATTGCATTAATACAGCCATAGCCTGCAGCGGCGTGGAGGAGAATAAAATAAGCACTCTAACTCAGACCCCATTCCTACCAAGGTCTTTGTCAGGACAAACGCGGGAGCTCGGCTCTTAGAACCACACCGCGCTGGGATGGATCGGTAAGCCGGGTGGGGTGGAGGAATGCGGGCCGGTCGGAACCAGTTTTTAATTGTGGATTCAGACTAAGGGCCTCATAGTGTTGTATCAGTTACAAATAGCATCGCTCTCCAGGCGTAACATTGTTTTCATTCCTTCTTTATACGTGCAGCTGATGTACACCTAATCACATCAGGTCCAGACTTTGCGCCTGCAGCTTTCCAGCTGTGTCCCGGGCGACCTGCGGACCGTGCTCTCTCCGAACTGCCGGGCCAGTCGGCACCAGATGAATCGGATCAGAACGTGGTTCCGTACGGGAGGAGATGTTGGCGAGCGCTGTTTTTGTTTTTGTTTTCATTGCAGTACAATTATTAGGATAATTTTCTAACAAATTGCCGGCCAATTTAACAGTTTTTTCACTCACATCTTGAGTATATTGCCCTTTGCTGTTGTTATCATCCCTGTCTCAGAGCGAAAGGAAGCGTCGCCGAAGACCCCGGCCGAGGCAAGTGTTGTCCAAGGCACTCTATTCGTGCCTATCTGCACCTTTATCTGCCGGGATCAGTTGTTAGTGCTGGCAGTTTTCCTCTCCTGTCCTCTGGAGAGAGGTGGCTCTCAGCTGGAAAGAGGTGCCAGAGGCGATGCACTGTCTCCATTGTACGCGGAGACACATGGAGGACTTGAGAGACTCAGTGCAGGTGCAGAGAGGTAGAGTGAGAGGGAACACACCTGAGGGGGCGGAATTTTTTTTCTCACAAAAAGTCAGGCTTGTTTTTTGTTTTTTTTGTTTTTTTGAGGGGGGGCCTTTTATGTGCAGGTACATTTGTTGTCAGGAGGACAGATTTACTGGAGGTACACTGTTTTGTGGGAAGGAGAAGAGCCCTACGTTAAAATTTACCTTCCTTCCTTAACTGTGTTAAGACATTTGGTTAGAGACAAAAAATAAAAGAAATGTAGGCAAGTCAATGATTCATAGCAGCGTTTGAATTTGAAGTAGTACGACACAGAGTCACTGGGCTTTGTTGTCTTCCCCATCCGCAGCTTGCTGTTCCTGCACTGCCTGGACACAACGAGCTAGCACCCAAACCATGAGCTAAGACCATACCAGTTCCTGCACCAGTAATTCAGTGATTCAGTGATTTGCCAACTGTTTGTTTAAAAGCTGATAGGCAACAAGAGTCTAAGGGACAACATCTCTTCATCTCAGTGGAAATGCGGCAGTGTGGGGAAGGAAGGGAACCAGAGAAGAGGTAGATGGAAGGGAGAGGCCGGACTTTGTGAAGACCAGTATGGAGCAAATTGGAAAACTGGTTTGTATTTTTTTTTTTTAAGGGGGGGGGGGGCATTTACCTTCAGCTTTGAAACGTCTTCAGATCATCACGGTAGCAATTTCAGAAAATTCATCCGGCGAGTGGCTGGATGAGCGCTGATGTTTTCATCACGTTGGTTTTAATTATATGTCTCACTCAGCACAGTTCTTCCCTCTACTCGGCTAATTTAGATTGAGATCCTTCCAGGCTTTCCCCTATCTTTCATTTCCCTCCCCTCCTCTCCTCTCTGCATCCCATCAGCCCCTTTGTAGAAAAAAAGGGGAAGGGAGGGGAAAAAAAAACCTTCATGTCTGTGACTTTCTTGCCCTCCAGCGTATGAAGCCCTCTTTTATTTTGATCATCGCAGCACAATGGATTCATGCCATTCTGGCAACTTTATTCAGTATCAGCCCAAATTTACATACTGCTTAACAAGTTTGTGCGTGACTGTTGATGCCTCTGATCAAAGTGCTTTTGGAAATCTTTCTCATCTGAATTTTTTTTTTCCCCTCCTGCCCTTCATTTCAAATGCATGCTGCAGACAGGCATCTTTAACTCAGGGGCAAAGAAAGGTAACCTTAGTGCTGCACAAGCCCAAATGTCATCCAACAAGGAGGGCTCATGTCCCGGGGATAAAGATAATGTAATCTAAGCAGTATACAGTGTGTGACTGTGTGTCTTTGAGTGTGTGTGTGTGTGCGTGTGTGTGCATGTGTGTGTGTGCGCGCGCGAGAGTGGGTCTGTGCTAGCCTCAGTGTTTGTTGCAGGCTTGGGTTTGGGGGTGGAGGGAGACAGGGGATGACAAAAGTCAAAGCAGTCATGTGTCATTTTCGGTGCTGAAGGGCTGGGACCTGCCTCCGGGGCTGTCCTCTCTGTCAGACGCACTCAGATATCTGCGCTGAACTCTCCCGCTGTCTCTTTTTCTTCTGCTCCCTCCATCTTTCTGTCTTTATCTTATGCACGCGCCTATTTGCAGCTGCACGCTGGTGCACCAGCGCACACAACAGCTTTGGCCCTAAGTGCACTAGTTTCCGAGCGGGTGTTGCGCGTTTTTGGTTGCATTTTAGCTGCATGAATCAAGAAATGTTGCATCTGTGCCTGCAACAGAGCAAGATTGCAAATATACAAACATAAACATGCTAAACATATAAACAAACATATAAACGTATAAATAAATTACACGCTGCACAGGAAGAACAGCCCCTACAGTTTGAGCAGACTGCATATATACGTGTGTGTGTGTGTGTGTGTGTGTGTGTGTGTGTGCGCGTGCGTGCGTGACTGGTACCCTTTGTGACATCATTAAGGGCTGATCATTTGAGGTCCTGTTTTTTGGAACAAGCACAAGATGGACTTCACTCGTGTATGTTGAGTTTGATTCAGATTCAGATTCAGAGCACTCCATTAATCCCTGAAGGGCAATTCACTTTACAGTCACCTGTCCATAGCAGAAACACAACAAGATAAGACAAGGCAAGGCAAGGCAAGGCAACATGACCACGACCACAGGCTAGAAACACATAATGATGTTGAAAAAAAAGACAAATTTAAATGCTGATGTGTTTCTGAGTGCCGAGGGTATATCTTAATAAAAAATAAAAGTGCACACAAGATCATGAAATGCTGTGAGGCTATGTAATTTTTTACTTTTTATAATATTTACTTCAAGCCAAACATCCTGTTGCAAATCAAGACGTCAGCCCGTGTCACCCACCTCAGCACTGAGGGCACGGGGGCCTACCGCAAAAACATCCTGCGTGCCAACCCACTAGAACAGCCTGCCGCCCCCTTCGCAATTACATTAACAAAAATCTTGCTCGCAAAAAACACACACAGTCACCGGAGCAAACAACACAAATGAAAACATGAAAAAATGAAACAAGGAAGGAAAAACGGATTCAGAAATACAATGAAAAGAGGGTGTGGGTGGAAAGAGAGGAATCGTGGGAATGCAAGATTGCACCTCCCTCAGGCAATCGAATTATCCTATGGGCTGATGGTTCCTCCTTATGCGTCGGCTGACATTTTCCTGTAACCCCATCCCGAGTAATGCTATGTGATGTGTGTGACTGGCTTCTGCCAGGGCCCTGAGAGGCCACGGAGCCCCGGGGCCATTTGCTTTCGGCCCGCAGCATCCTGGGAATTGTTTATTTTAGCTCTGCCTGTCCCGTTTTTTTGCCTCTTCCTTGCACTCTTGCCATCTCCCTCCTCTCCTTCTCTCAATGCCCTCCCCGGCCCTCGTCCACTCTTTGTGGCCCGGTGGTGTCTACTTTCGATCAGGGAAGGATGCATTTGTTTTCTCCCGTGAAACAAAACCCTTCCTTGCAGGCAACTCCTGTGGGGTAACTCAAAACCATGCTTTCAGTGCCGCCCTGCAGACAGTTAGTGTTGCAGCACCTTTCTCCGGGCAGCAAATGGATTTAAACAAAAATATATTTCTAAAAAACTGACAGAGGTATATGTTACTAAACGTTATATTCTGCTGTGTATGATGGTGATAAGAGTGGAGACTGGCTTTGGGAAAAAAAAAAGAAAGAAAGAAAAAGAAAACTGGCTAAAATCAAGATGTGCTATGTGTCCCGTGTGTGAGCGCAGGGGAGAGAGAGGGAGAGGAAGGGAGGGGAGGGGAGAGATTTAAGGACACAGAAGATGAGATGTGGGATATGAGATAATAGAATGATATTCAAAAATGCCGCCCTGCGGCTATAAGTTAAAAGAGAACATTAAAAGAAACATATTTGGATCGCTTATGGATATGTAAGCCGGCACACCGATATGCCCAAACTTTACTTGGTACTGCTGGAAGGGCCCACAGGGCAAAAAGAGGAGGAGGCGGCCCCTTCTCCTCCGAATACACAAATAGTGTGTAACTGTCGACACATGACAAGCAGAAAAGGGACAGTGTTGAGAACGTAGCCTTTTGTGACCCAACACACTTTGACAGCTTGGCCACCGCTTGAGGTCACAACGCTATTTTGCTTCTTTTTTTTCTTTTTTTCTTCATCTGACAATTTCAAGCAAAAACAACTCTCCCCAGACAGATCAAATTGTTCAGAGAGGATCTGTGGCTGTCCGCGCTACGGCACGGGAGCCCGGCAAAATATCAGCGAGCCCGTGCACTGGATTTTGTGCTCGCGCTGAGCCAGAGGAGTCACGCTGTCAATCTGTGGGAGCAAAAGAAAGACGGAAGATGTCAGTGATAGGATGGGAGCGCTGCTTTTATGCAACACTGCGCTCTGCTGGTAGGAGGTGATAGCACCTTGGCTCTCTCTCACAAGCAGTAGACGGTGTGTGTGTGTGTGTGTGTGTGTGTGTGTGTGTGTGTGTGTGTGTGTGTGTGTGTGTGTGCACGGGCGTGTCTTAATAGAAGGCTAATGTAACCTTCAGCCCCTGGGGATGCAAATGTGGAATGTGTGTGTGTGTGTGTGTGTGTGTGTGTGCGCGCGCGCGCGCGCGCACGCACGCACTTTTACCCTTGAAGCAGTTGCCTTATTTGGACCGTAGGACATTCTGCGCTGACAAATTTTAAACATCCCAGGAGGGGCATACTTTGGAGTACAGCCACAGGGTGGCACATTAGAATGACAAAAAATAGATCCTCAAAGTGAAATGTGAGTTGGAATTGGGCGGGTGAGACAAGAGTGATGGAGATGGCGGGACGCTGGGTCGAACGGACGGTGTCAGCAAGCAGGCCGGGACACGGCCAAATCGTCCCCGATTACTCTTTCCTCTACGTTTTTAACCATGACGTGAGAACGTACGGCGGTGGGCTGTATGTCCACGGTGGTGGGCTGTATGTGCACGGCTGATCAAGATCCACCACCCCAACACTGCTTCTTTTAAAAAAAAAAATAAAAAAATCTGTTGCTGTGTGCTCTCATGAATAGTGTTTTCCGCGTGTACGTGCAGTAAGCCAGTCCTCTTTCCTGGGTATGTGTGTGAGTGCGCGCGCGCGTGCATACAAACAATGCACTCAGTCGACAGCCCGCAGCAGTGTGCATTCTTGCTCGGAGAGTACATGTCCTCGGGCGTCGCAGCGCCGTCGATGACCCCTGGTGAAGCCATTATTTTCTGCATTAATGATGAGCAGCAGCCAGCGATGAGAGAGAGATGGACTGTGTCCTAGGGCACAGTACCGCTGATTATGGGCAACAACAATGCTGGCAGAAAGAAAAGGGAAGAAAGAAAAAGAAAACTTGCCCATAAGCAGTTCAAAAGACTGGGAGTGCGGAATAATAGTGCTGCCGCGGCTCCTATTGACGAGACGGATCAGATAAACCCTGTTGCTGGGGGATTACCCGGGAGGAAAGTTCATTATAGTTTTACCTATTTCGCTCAGCGGATTCAAATCATCTCGTGGAAAACAGTAGCAGTATCTTTGCTGGGTGCTGCAGAGTGAGCACTTCTGCGGCCTGCCACTATTTAAAGAGGGCACATGCGCGATGTAACATCATAGGATTAATTGATCCTCGGACATCAAGCCAAACAGTGTCCTGTAAGACTCACAAACAAGACAAATTGCGGACAAAGTGCAATCGCTCCAGTCAAGGCAGCCGGGGCACCGACTCTGGAAATCCTGGCTTGAGGAGATGACTCTAAATGAAGGACTTTACCATTCACCATTATGTCTTTGCTTGAGAGTCAGAGGGAACCCCCGGGGGCTCTCCAGCGCAGCACAGCACAACTTTTCAAAGGGCTTCAGATTAAAGTCACTGAAAGTTCCCACTGGGGTCTGAGGCCAGGATCCCATTAAGCAGCCCTACCACACCGCCGGCCATAATTGTGTCGTTGAGAATTCAGAGCAGCAGTTGCTTGATAAGCGAATTTAGGGTGAAAAAAAAAAAAGGGGGGGGGGGGGGACAGGCAAAAAAAAGGTGGTGGTGTTTTTTTTTTGTTGCTGGGCCACCATTAGACACTTCATTGGCTCACCACTAATTTGTTTTAAATGACTGAGGGAGAGGTGAGCGCTTTATAAGGCAATCAAACACAGTCCTCCTCCACTGCCATTCCGGGTCAGCGCGACAGGATGCTGATGAATGAAAACTATTGCACTTTATAGCCACACACACTATACAGCCGCCGGTGGTGTTTTAGCTAGTAGTTATCCTCACCACAGTACCTGCTTTGCAGTAGGACAATCAATATCGAGAGGAGGAAGAATCCTTCCAATCTTCTTTAACCCTCGCCCACCTACACTCAGATGCTAAGGCTATTTGGTACAAGTGTTTAAAAAGAAGAAAAATCTTGTTTCATGAATAACAAAGCCCATGCTACAAACAAATCAACGTTTATTGGGTATTGAGTTTCATTTTTTTTAAACAGTTGTTTTTTTTTTATTTCAACATTTGTGATTCCTCACCATCAGAGCAGTTTGGTGAGCGCTATAAAACTTCCTGTAAGCCACAAGATCTAAACCATAATTTGAGATTTAAGAATGTGCTTTAAGACACCCGCCATCTTCCTAGAACTATGTTATGGATAAATATTCTTTGTAGGAATGGTATTAATGAGAGACCTTTCTGAGACACCTGACAAGGGAAAACAGATCTCAAGTTATGATTTAGATCTTTGTGAAGAAATAAATGAGTACGTCCTGTTTGCAGCTCCGATATTCTATAATCATCCAAGTGTGTTAAAGAAAAGCTCTTGGTGAACTGCCTCAAGTGGACTTCTTCTGCTTCTTCTTCTCCGCCTCTTCCTCCTTCTCTTTCTCTATCTCAGCCACCAGAGTCTCGATTTCCTTGGACTCCAAAATCTGCAAACAACCAGGAAGTGAGTATCTGTCTTCAATCAACAAGCCTAAAAACAGGGATGTTTAATGACATCAAGTGCATTGCAATCAATCACCTTCAGAGGCTGATTTCTTCTGATGACAGCAAGTTCAATGTTCTTTCCTCCTGACTGGACAACCTGTGATAGAGCAACTACTGTCAGTGACAAATGACAACAAACAATAAACTTGGCCAATACTGGAATCACACAACTGTAGTCACATGTAGACTGTTTTTTTATTGTTGTGATTCTGATAGTGTGACTATTCCATGTTTGTGACTTATTTTCAAGAATACAAAAACCCCAAAATCTAATGATATTGAAGTCCACAGCACGATCATTTTATGAAACAATGACTGAGTTGCAATGTTATAGCACGGTCAATAAAGTGCTACAGGTATGCATCAGTTACAGTACAGAAGCATCTTTGCACTGTCACTGTCCACATGTGCCAGTGCCTCAATACTGTGGACCAAAATGAAACTTCCTCTTTTTCTACACTGATGCCACAAAATCACAGTGAAAGTTACACACCTACAGTCGACATTCTTTAAAAAATATATATATATATTTACACAGGGAAACACACACACTGTCACAGTGTGCTCAGCTTTGCCAGCCACCAAAGGGGTTAAATTTCATTTAGAAAGCTGTTCTTAAACGCCAGTGGATTTGGGTTCTGGCATGCCACAATCTGATTTAAGAAAGACTGAACAGCAACAAAGGTGGTGCAACCTCACCTCAAGCAAGGCTTTGATAGCCAACTTGATCGCCTCGTTGTCACCGGCAATGGCTTCATCTGTGTAGTTCTTCTCCAGGAATTCCCTCACCGTTTTTGCACTACGGCCAATTGCATTTGCCTGTTTTTCCCCCCAAAGACAAAAACAAACTGAATTAATCACTCGGCTCCACACTACTAAAACCTAGAGTCGGCAATAATGGAATACATTTATAATATGCAGTAATATATATTAAAGTAATGTATAAAAACGATCATGACTTGCCTTCCAGGCGTGGTAGGTTCCTGAAGGGTCTGTCTGGTACAGCCTGGGAGTTCCATCGTAGTCAAAGCCTACGATTAGTGCGGAGATTCCGAAAGGCCTGCGCCCGTTGCTTTGGGTGTAGCGCTACAGAAGTGAAAGATATGCACAAATTATTCTCAAGCAGCACAGACATATTTACTCTTTAATAGGATTTCTTTTTTATTTTTATTTAATTTTTACCCGAGTTAATTTAAGAGATACAATCTCCTAAATTAAACATGATAAGTAGGAACAATGAAAGCAATACCTGTTTCAGTGTCGCTATGTAGCGTGTGATGTACTCCACTGTGACTGGGTCCTCAACAGTTAGCCTGTGGCTCTGGCACTCAACACGAGCTCTATTTATCACAATACGAGCGTCAGCTGTCAGACCTTAAGAGAAATGACAGGGGTTACCTTGCTGTGCAACATAAAGCAAAGCATTTTGAAAATCCTGAACATAAAAACAATTTATATTACGAGCAGTGGTGACGGTGAGAGCTTTACATTGTGGCATGCAGAAATAAACAAATACAGTATTCAGTCAGAATTTTCTCTCTTTTCAGTTACCTGCAAATGCCATGCAGACATGCTCGTCGAGGGCACATATCTTCCGTACAGTCCTTTCCTCCTGCAGCTTTGCAACAGACTTCTTTTCCACACCAAGGACAACGATGTCTTTCCCTCGGATTCCAACCTTTATGACAAATGAGTTGGGGGGGAAGCATAGAATTTTTAAGATTAATCAACTGAAAAGGGAAAATTTCATTTATGCAAAGGCCCAAGTCGTAGGCCTTTACATAAACCTTAGTCTTAGGCCCTAAGACGTGTGAGATGTTTGAAAGAGTTGCTTGATGTGAACTGACAGGAAGTTGAAACTTCAAAATAATTCACCACTAAATTCAGCAAGTTACGATAATTACCCACACTTGCAGTGTTTAAAGGACAATGGAAATATAATGTGCAAGTTGAACGAAAAACACATCTTTAGCATTTAAAGAGTGAAACCGAAACTCTTATAGAGTGACACAGCGACAAAATGCGGTGTAGTTCCAATCTCTTTAAGCGTTAAAATTTTTAGTGAGATCGGTTTCATAACAAGGGGAAATGAAATAGACAAATACTCTAAATACATAAAGCGCAGTCATGAATTTGTTTTTTCAGCCGAATACTTAACTTAGAAGAGCGCTTGCTAGTTGTTAGCTTAGTTGGTTGGCTAGCTGACGTTTGCTATTGTTAGCACGAACGTTAGTTTCATTTAAGGACTTACCGCTGTGGAACCTTTCTTTACAGCTTCCTGCGCATACTCTACTTGAAAGAGATGGCCATCAGGAGAAAATACAGTAATGGCTCTATCATATCTTGCTGCCATTATACTGTGATACAAGTAAAGTTACAAAAAAAGAGAGACACTTCCACCAAATGATTCAGCTAGTTAGTAGGCGCAAAATATGTTGAGCTAACGTGTGGCGGAAAGGGCGCATGCGCGTGAACTGTGACCCGGGGCAAACCAAATGGCTTGTCCGCAGAAAATTACTTGTGTCACAATAATTAGAATAACTACATTATGATTCACTTAAGTGCTCTGTGTGACAATCTTGGAATAAAACAGAATTAATACTGATCAACTATATTTTCCTGAAACCTGCTTTTTTTTTTAATTGTTTGTGGGTTAGTATAAAAAAAGGTTTGAGTCATGTTGTGGACTGTTACTATATAAATAATATAATAAACATTCACAAGTCCCATCATTTTTCAACACCAACTTTAGTATGTGGCGAGGTTAGCTTAAAATAATAGAAATACGCTTCACTTGTGTTTAGACATTTATTTCCTGTGGCCAAATTGGACTACTCTGGACTGTTCCATTGTATCACAAATGGGAAGCTCACTAATTAATTTAGTATAAAGTACCGGTATTTATTAATGTGTAATCTAAATTGCGAAAATGTCATTGTTGACCTTGTGTTACTTGTAAAACTACGTATCATCGTACTCTCAAAATGAACTGTGATTTACGTCGACATTTTTTTTCTCGTACGCAGCCTCACCCCTGCAACGGACCACTGCATTACAAAATTTCATCCTCTTCTTCTGAACTGTTTGGTCTGAGTTCTACCGACTTGCTAACGGTGTTTGTTAAATTTCAATTGTATGCTCTAGTTCCTTTTATTGCCATACTGTATCACCATGTCGGTGGCGTTTGCACCTCACAGGCAACGCGGGAAGAGTGATATAACGCCCGCTGGAATTCAAAAGGTAATTCATCTCTTTAGCGCGTCTCAGAATGGAGGCTAGCTAGCATCAGGCTACGCTAACCGTTGAGGCATCATTGTAAGAGTGCCCATGCAAGACTGACCGAATGTAGGTCGGGCATGATTTTACAGGGTCAAAAGGCGGCGAATTTGAAAGTCTCTGGAGCCCGAACGCCACGTATTGTCGACGTAGCTAATGTAAATTGACTGGGCTACTGTGGGGGTATTTCAAATTAATAAAGGCCTTTCTTTCAGTTGCTAAGGACAGCTAGCTAGCAAGACGCGTCTATTGTTAGCGCCTAACGCACTCTCACATGTAACAAAAACGCACTACCAGCAAGCACACGACTTACCAAAGTTAAGCTGTCTTCATAAAGTAATTAATTGTTTCTGTATAGTAGTAACTACTATAAGCCATTTCATAAATTGTATTAGTGTTGGTAAATGATTGACGTTCACCCTGCAGCTGCTTGACGAAAATAACCAGCTCATCCAGTGTATAATGGACTTCCAGAGTAAAGGAAAAACTGCAGAATGTTCACAGTGAGTAATCGGGATCTGGAATCTGCTCCCCATTTACCCCTTTACAGTATCTATATTTTCTTAAATCATTTTTGACTTGGTCTCTCTCTCTCTCTCTCTCTCTCTCTCTCTCTCTCTCTCTCTCTCTCTCTCTCTCTCTCTCTCTCCTCCCCCTCTCTCTCTCTCTCTCTCTCTCTCGGTCAGGTATCAACAAATGCTTCACAGAAATTTGGTGTACCTGGCAACGATAGCAGACTCCAATCAAAACATGCAGTCCCTCCTCCCAGCTGTGAGTATCGGTCAATTGTGTGAGTTTTGAATGAGTCAAATTTCCCCCCAGCTCCCTTTGACCACCTTAATAGAAACACACCTGAGAGGGACCTCAATTAAGAGACATTACCTAAAGTAGTTCTGAGCACTCTCTAGTCATATGCAAATGTCTATACAGTGCTTGTTATGGTGGTATTGGTTTCGGAATTTGTATGAACTCTGTGTGGTTTTGGCTTGCGTCACTGTTGCAGTTGTAATGAACTTTTTATGCCGTGTTTCTTCCTGTTATTTGCAATGCAGTTTATCAGAAATCTTAATAACAATGTAAAGGATACTTGGTAGTTAGTTCTATAAATTTGTTAAAACTCTGAATGTCCATGTTTTGTGGCCAACATGTTTTTGTTGGTTTTTGAACGACACTCTTCATTAATTAGTGATTATCAATGTTTGTTTGTTTTCTCGGTTTCCCTTGTTTGTTTCATTTTCCTTCCGTCAACATGTCTTTGGTTCCTGCAGCCTCCCACTCAGAACATGCCCATGGGCCCTGGAGGGATGAACCAAAGTGGACCTCCTCCTCAGCCTCCCCATGGTCACAGCATGCCCTCTGAGGGCATGGTCAGCAGTGGGCCTCCAGCACCACACATACCCAATCAGATGAATGGGCAAATGCCAGGTGAGTGGACGCCTCTCTCCCCAGCCTGACCCCTAAAATCCCCACTTTTTGTTTTCCCTCTCTTCTTCTTTCTCCTCCTTTCCCCCAGTCTTTGCCTCACTTGTGTTGCCTAGCAACACCACAGAACTGTGAGGGAGGACGGTGTTACTGAACGATGACGTCATCTTTATGCCAGCTCTGCTGGTCCAGGACTTGCACTCACTGACAGTGTTTTTTTTTGTCTTGCTTTCTTTTGTTAAATTCAGTAACAGTTGCACAAACAATGCACACTGTGTCATTTTTCCCTAATGAATGCATGCTGGTCATGAAGAAAAAAATCAGCCTAAAACGTCATCTGTCAACAACAAGACGCCGATTGAATTTGTAGGCCACAGGTCGTCTGTACGTGAGATTAATATTTATGTGTGCTTTGATTTGTAGTCACTTGTTTTTCTTCCTGCTATTTTCCAGGGCCAAATCATATGCCCATGCAAGGTCCCGGTCCAGGCCCCAACCAGCCCCCAAACATGCCCAGTGGCTCTATGAATATGCCCCCCAGCAGCCACGGCTCCATGGGTGGCTACAATCACACCGTCCCGTCTTCACAGGGCATGCCAGCTCAGAACCAAATGAACATGACCCAGGGGCAGCCCATGGGAAACTATGGGCCCCGGCCAAACATGAACATGCAGCCAAATCAAGGTGAAACCACTCATTTGTTGCTCTTCTATTGCTAATGTTGCTTCCTTTCCCCCCCACAACACATCCCTTGCTCTTGCTGGGAGTTGTTTTGCAATGCGTCTTTTTTTAAAAAAAAATTTTATTGCAGTTTTAGAGAGTTTTTTGTGTATGTGTGGTTTTCTTTCCCTCTACGGTGCCCAACAGGACCCATGATGCACCAGCAGCCTCCCTCCCAGCAGTATAACATGCCTCCTGGTGGTGCAGGACAACATTACCAAGGACAGCAGAACCCAATGAGCATGATGGGGCAGGTCAACCAAGGGAACCATGTGATGGGACAGAGGCCAATGCCCCCTTACAGACCCCCGCAGCAAGGTATACCTGTCGGTGTGTCTGCCGTGTGCAAGTTGTGAATGTCGGCCTTTCTTCTCTCCAACCAACTCCCTCACTTTTCTTACTCTTGTTTCTCCTAGTTTCCCCTTTGTCCACTATAGACCCTGGTGACTAAACATGTAACATTAAAGCTCCAATCAGAAGGTTACTAAAGTGAACCAAAAGGAAAGTTCTCTGTGAAGAACTAGGGAGCAAGGAGTCCATCATCTCTCCCCTCACACAACCACTTCCAACAACACCTTGAATCTACTTGTGTGTATGTTGTGTGTATGTGTATGTAGGACCCCCTCAGCAGTATCCAGGGCAGGAAGACTACTATGGGGACCAGTACAGTCACGCAGGACAGGGAGCCTCAGAAGGTAGGAATACCCTCCAGGCGCTTGGAGAACAGAAGTAAACAGAACCCAGGAGTCGTGTTAAAACACAAATGATGCAAAGAGACTGTGAGAAAATCAGATTTTCAGTTTCTTCATTATTTTCTGGGAAATCAAAAGTCACTTTGGGCTCATAAAAATGTGCCTTAATTTTTGAGAGGAATCGACTGTGTATACAGTCTGGGAAAGAGGAAAGTCAGGGACAGAGTCTTCGGGAATACTCTTACTCATAGCCAGGTGTAGTGGGTGTTTTTTGTAGCGTTGGCTCTGAATGTGTGTTAGCACTCATCTCATGCAGCTTATTGTGCACCCAGGCTGACCTCAGAGGAATGGAGACAATTTGTTGTGATCAAAGTTTCAAAAGAGTGAGGCTATAGCCAAGTCCATCTCTAGCTGCCAGTAGCTTTCATATTGATCTGTGGCTTCTCAACAGCAGGTGTCTCAGGTAGCTAATGGGACTCTATAGTGGCTCACAGTACTAAAAAACAACTCTTCTTTCTTTGACCAATTAACATTTATTCATTTGTTGTTTTGTTGTTTTCCTGCTCATGACAATATTTCTATTTTTCACCTCTCATTTGTGTTTTTCTGTTCTCCATGTTAAAGCCTGTCTGCAAATAAAAACAATAATAAACTATATAAAACTGTAATGGGTGCTGGTTACATACGTCTGAAACTAGCCTCTGTGCATTTCACTGATTGAAGTTTTGTTATGGGTCATCAGTCCTCAACGACATTGTGAGCAATTCATTGTGTATTGTGATGCCTTCTGTAATGTGCAGGAATGAAAATGTCCAAATGTGTTTTCATGTTTCTTTTTCCTTTTTTTTTTTTTTTTTTTTTTCTTTTTTTTTCAAACGATTAACTTTTTTATTAACTCACTGTATGTTTGAAAATCACACCGGTGACTGAACTTATTCACACCTCAATGTCTGCACCACTACACCATGTACAGTTCACTATAAAATACTGTTCATTTGGTTCCTAAACCTTATGTTAATATGTTAAACCCAACTTCTGGCACCAGATATGTTGCCGCTAAGGTGTCTCTGAAAAGCGCATGCTCACAGTGATGAGATGTTTTGCTGTGTTTGGTGCCGTGTCCTTGTCTGTCCGCCTCTTTGTGCTCTTACGCTGTTCTCAACATCAGTCTCACGTTTCTTGCCGTTACTCCCTGATTAGGAACTGCCCAGTACGGCCAGCAGCAGGAAGCCTACCAGCAAGGCCCTCCTCAGCAGCAGGGCTACCCGCCTCAACAGCAGTACCCAGGTCAGCAGGGCTACCCACCGCAGCAGCAGGGTTACGGTGAGTTGGGTTTATTGGAGTAAGTGCGTGTTTCTACCAGTAGGAGGCACTCTGAGCTCTCGCTGACTTTCATCTTGTGCTCATTTATTTATTTCTCTAAGTCAGTGCTGCAGAGTAACTCAGAAGATAGCAGCGTTAGTGATGACTGCTCCTTAGTTGTGTCAGCGTGCCAGGTGGGTGTAAGGGCACCATCAATAACAGAGCATTAAAGGACCGCCTTAATGAATGGATTGGCGATTGGAGAACGGGCCGGGAGAAATTTTGTTGAAGGACGCAACTGGCAGCACATTGGCACTTCTGCTGGTGCCTCTTACTTAATGGCACTTTGGCAAGGTGCTCATGGTTATTATACGCAAGGGACTCGCATTAATGATGGGGAAGGTGTGTGTAGGTTGTTCACAGCCATACAGAGTTGAGAAATGTAATTTAAACTGCTGTGAATCATATGAATCACATATTTAGTTTGTCTTTTTGTATGTTTTTTGATGCAGGTTGAGGTTACAGGGACGAGGCTCATTAATCACATTTCTGTGAGGGTGTAGTTAAGCCATTATGGCTTATTTTCAACTGTAGTCCTGAAGAAGATAAATGAAAGTGCAGTTGATGCACGCAGTAGTTCAAAGAGAACAGCAGCACTTATTAGGTGATAGTTGGTGCTTCTTTTTTATTTTCACTTTACAGCCACTTATCACACTAAACTGCAACACTGACCTGGTTGTAAAGTCTTTGTATGTAATGTCATGGCTGAGGTCCCAGGCCAGTTTGATGTACTGTGTCAGTAGTGATGGGGATTTTCAAATACAGTGAACAACAAAAATGACTCTGAAAGTAAAACTTTAGACTAGGAAAGCTGTATAGCATTTACCATTTAAAAAGCGGGATAATGTGGCACATTATTAAGATGGCCTTATTGTACAGAACACAACAGCTTTTTGACAGCACTGTTGCAGACAAATGACATCTAGCAAGACACATAAAAGCATGATGAACACACAGCCAACAGAAAACAAAGCACAGTTCAGTGCGTCTTTATTAAATTCTATTCAGGAAAAAATGAATATGCTTATTAAGAGCCTCCTATCCTTTGTGAACATATAGGTAATGAGCCCACGGTGCTGATTTTCAACTACTCTAAATGAGGGTTCTTAAAAAAACGTCCATGTGCAGCAACATTAAAGCTCCTGCATTCTATTTAGTCTCCTATCCCCCACCGTCCCTTTTTCCCTTCTTGGAACTTTCTCCCACTCACCCTCTGAACTAGAACTCATGTTTGTAATGAGCTAGCAGAGAGGCAGAGGCTGTGAGGTGAACTCCATCTGGAACACACACACACACACACACACACACACGTCTGTGTGTTGTCTCTCACAGGCCCCTCCAAGGTTATTCTCAACCACATAAGACATTACCAGCGCCTAACGATGCTGCGTGGGCCTCATTTGACTGGAGCAGCAATCAGCCTTTGCTTGGCTGATTGGTCCATGGCAGCACCTGCTCCAAGACAGCAGCACCATGGCACAGGGGCTGATTGACAGTCCTCTTCTGTTTTCTTTCTTTCTTTTTCAATGAAGATAGTTCCTGTCATAAAGACCATTGGAATCCTTGACGTCTTGCACTATTAGGGAACGACTGCCCAGCCTCCATCCTGAGTCGTTGTCATTCACTGCACAACTGTGGCAGCAGACTAAATAAATGGCTGCAACATATCGCAGCCCCCCCATTCTTATCCATTTGTTTTTTTTTCCCCTTGTGGCATATTAGTGAATGAAAAAAAAACATGGGGGTGTCCAGTTTCAAGGCAACACAGTATTTTTGGAATTTTCACATGTCATTTTGAGTTCATCTTGCTGCATCGTTTTCTAATGTGGGTCTATTTTCCCACAAACTTACCTTTCAACTACAGTTGAGCCTTTTGCCCACACACGCCCTGAGATCATTAAACCAAAAGTTTTGAGAAAGGAAAAAAGAGAAGATGACAGGATACCTCAGTCAACATTTCTCTTTAGGGAGGGTGAAAGCAGCTGCACGGAAGCAACGGCAGATAAAATAGCAGCCATTGGCCGAACAGCATGAGCTTTAAAATTCCTCGTCAAATCATTGACATGCTCCTGGATAAATGCACACGCATGTCCCCCACCTGTGCTGTTCCTCTGTTGCTGCTGCTGAGACAGTTCCACCATTTCCTCAGGCCTCTGATTGGCCAGGTTATGAGGTTATTCCCTTCAACTCATCCTGGTTTGACGTCCTTGGACAGCAACTTTATTTGTACAACGCTAAATCACAACCAATGGCGTCTCAAAGCGCTTTATACAATCAGAGAGAACCAACCGGGCCCCCGGAGCAAGCAAGATGCGACAGTGGCAGGGAAAAATTCCCCTGTGGGATGAAACCTAGGGCAGAACCAGACTCCAGAGGGCCATCATCTGGCTATGAGTAGTTGGGGTGAATAATAGAGGAGAGACAGAGAAAGAGAGAAAGGAGCAGAGTGAGCCAGGGTGGCAGACAGGACAGAGTGAAAAACAGACCAACCTGGCATTCACAAAATGGATATAGACACAAAGAAGAGGAAATAGATTCAAGGCTGCTGTCCATGTGGAGTGTAAGTGTCCATGCTTTGGAAGGCAAGAGCCGAACTCGATGAGCAATCTGCCGATAGGACAAGTCCAGGTCCTAGGCGTGGTGGTGGGACAAAGCGATGACACCAAGACCCCCAGGACAGCACAATCCAGCTCCTGGTGCAGTGGCCATCACCTGCAGGGGGCACAGAGACTGCGGCAGTATCATGCATATCGAGCATACTGTACAAAGCATAATGAGCTAGTTTGGACAGAGTAGATAGAGTCCAAGATTGATTGGGTGAGGAGAGTGATAGAAGCTCCGCCTGCACAGAGCAACGACCCCTGTAATGGGAGCGAAAGATCTATGTGGATGACGTGTAAAAAACAAAAACCCAACCACCTGTCAGGAACAAAAAAATAGTATATTTGGAAAATACCCTGGCACAAGTGGCCTTTTTCATGCTTGCTTTGCTGTGATGTTTTCCACCTTCAAGTGTGCGTCGTTTTAAAGTGAGCTCTTAATGATTGTTTAGGTCCTTCCCAAAGTGCCCCAGGACAGTATCCAAACTATCCTCAGGGGCAGGGCCAGCAGTACGGGGCCTATCGCCCACCACAGCCTGGACCCCCCCAGGGCCAGCAGCAGCGTCCCTACGGCTACGACCAGGTGAGTATACCCGCCTCGCTGAGACCCGCTCATACATTCTTTCCAGGTCTCCCGACGCCTGAATTACTGTAGCTGAATGTTTTGTGCATAAAACCAGAGACCAGTGTGAGTGAAGTTAAACTCAACAACAGCCATGGTGGTTAATTGTGCATGCCGCCACCATATTGGGAGATATCAGATAAGAACAACTGGGTTTCTTTGTGTTGCTACTGTGTTTCCACTTGTGTATTTGAGTTGTGCATCCCGGCTATTGAGGTATGTCATTATAATGATGAAATACGAGGACTTTTAGAGGGGATTCTTCCTTTAACGTGATGATGCAGACTGCCTGAGTGTTTAAAGGGAGATATTTTTGTTGCCCTGTATTTCCTGTGGTTTAATGTGGGAACCACAGCTACACTTTGATATCTTTATCTTTGAATATTCAGGGGCACATGAGGAAATAAAGACCCAGGGATTTGAACCCCTGACTAGCTCTGTAAGAAGCAAAGGTAATGGTTGCTGTGAAGACCTCCAATCTAGACTTTTTGACCACCTAGCCTTAATTTGCATTTGTTATGTTTCCTCTGTCTCTCTTTTGTCTTTATCTTTTTCCACATCTTTCTCCTTTTCTTTCTTAATAATATTCTTCCTTGTACTCTTCTTTTTTTTTTTTTTTTTTTTTTGATAACCAGGGGTCGAATTCTGAATAATGAGGTCCAGAAACACAGCAAACTTTGTCTGCGAAAAGATCGTCAAAGCACAAAGCTTTTGGTTCTGATCGGAAGTCTCTTTTGGATGGCAACTGTGCCATCAATTACACTGAATTACTTGCCTGAAACTGTCAAATCTTGTATAAATGCATCCGACTGAAATTATTTGTTGTTCCAAATTGTTGTCCGTTGTATTTCACTTACCGCCGTATGCACTTCGACCCCTGCTGAGAACTCCATCAGTGTTCTAGCACTGAATTCGTAAAAGTAGTGTCCACTCTCAAGCAGCGTTCCTCAGCCATGCTGCTGCAGAAACCTCGGGTTTACACTTGGACATTAAAGCTCACGAGTTGTGAGAGCATGCTGCCACCTGCTGGTCAACACTGGCCCTTGCAGCTATAAATCATGATTTGCTAAAGGACATGGTTGAAAAAATATTCCAGATGTTTGTTTCGTTTTTTTGTTTTTGTTTTTTTGCACTCACGTTGTGATTTGTGAATTGTTGCTTTCTCTGTATCTCTGTAGGACAGGTCAGTAACATGAGTGTGTCCTCTTTCTGTCCACAGGGCCACTACGGAAATTACCAGCAATGAGAGAAGTTCACAGCGACCCACACTGCTCTGCTCTGATCTCAGTCTGAGAGCTGACCCCTGGTCGGCTGCGAAAACAGACTCAAATGACGGTTGTAGCTCACTGAGATTCTCTCAGACAAAGAACCCAACTCTCAAAAGTACCATTTACATTTTCCCCATCTTTTTGGGATCTCACGTGGCTCTTACTTGCCTGTGAAATGCATTGTTTATCGTGTACATTGACTTGGTAATGTCTCTGTCCTCTGGTTCAGTATGTCTCAAAGCAGCAATGCCTTAAAAAATGGAACTGCCTTATCCTCTTGCATTGCAGATTGTGAAACATGCTAACAGAATTGTGGCTATCAGAGGTGATTTAAATGTGCTCGTTCAGTTGACTCTGGTGCATTTCTTTCTGCATCCCACAGCTCCACGTTCATCAGAAGCAATAATGCCAGCAGTGGGGGGAATCTGTGGGAACTTGAAACAATGCACCAGAGAAAACTTCCTGCTAGGCCATGGTACACGTCTCGATGTATGTGATGTAAAAATATATTTAATGCTTTTTAGATCAAGCTAACTTTGTATAAGACGTTGAAAAGTAGTACTAAAGCTGTGTTGTTTATTTCATGAGGTGTTCGTGTCAAGGTCTCTTTTTTTTTTTTTTTTTTTAAATCATTTTTTAATGATGATCCCATCCAGCACATTTTTTGTTGTTTTCTTTCTCTGTTGGCTTGTATAACTTCTAACTAGGATTCCCTGTTTCAGTGACATAAACATCCCATGACTTGTTTGTGTAAAAATGGAAAATTAATTGACAAGCGGAGAAACTCCTCAAAACAAAAAAACCTGGAACAGCAAACTCAAAACTTTTTATTTTCTTTTTTTACGCTTGAAAGCTCAGCGAGCACTTGCAGTATTATGTTGAGGACTTTGTAATTTGACCTCGTTAACGAATATATTTTTTTAATTACACAACAGGATTACAATGCTAGTCTTTGGCCTTGATTTGACATGTTCTTCAATTGAAGTTGTTCCCCTGCAAATTACAGGTCTGCAGCCTTTTTTCTGGTTGCTTTTTTGAACACCTCAGTCTTGTCAGTCGATAGCTGTTTGCGGTTTTTAGAGATCAAACCCTCCTTTGTTTGGGGCTCATAAATGCTGGAATTCCCCTCCCCCCCATTTTTCCTTTTGATAAAAGCCTGACCGTATGTCATTTAAATAGTGTTGTTTGTGAATATCAAAGTTACTGTCAAATATGTAACATAAGATGTGAAAATAATGTTCCAAGATGGATTTTTCATTTCACAGTAAAACAAACAGATAAAAAACCAACTGGTTGTGCAGTTTTCTATCACTGGCTTGATGTGTGTTTTATGGTGCATATTATTGATCCCATATGTACAGCGGCAGAAAGAAGAGGAATCCATTGGCCTCGGATATTGTTTATATGGCTGTTTTAATATTTTGCATTCTGCACCCCAAGCAACTGCTCTCATTTGTGTCTTTGCATTGTATAACTGTACATTACAATAAATTGGAAGAACCTTTAATATACATTCCCTTGTGTTATTTTTAGTACTGAGTTACCCATATCCAGCGTTATTTTTCATCCTAGACTCGGTGGAGCTGCCACACTTGATTAATCTTCAGAGGTCTGCGGAAAAGTGCCCGTTTAACCCTCTGTTTTCAGCCGCCAGTGCAGTTGTTGGGCCTTCCACAGAACACAAGACTTTGTTTGCCACTCCTGGGAGTGGGGTGATAGTGCCCTTCGTGACATCACAAAGTGCACATTTCCTTAACCTGTTCAAACACTGAAAAGTAAAGCAAAGTAAGGAAAGGGTAGAATTTTCTTTTAATGTCTTGGTTGCTGACGGGCCTCAGTTCAAAAGACTGGTCAAAACCTGTGTTCTGATCAAATGTAGGGCTTTTCTGTGATGCAACTCGGTCATTTGTCCCGCAGACTCCATGTACGACGTGCGCGCTGTCGGTGCCGTCGTCGTGTGACAGATTGATATCATTGTTTTGCCGTCATGTGCTCTGTGCTAATCACTTACCTCCTGGTAACGACTCCACTGCCCAGTGGCGTGTGTGGGCTTCGTCCAGCTGCACCGAGAGAGGTCCAGGGCGCATTTACACCCAAAATTACCTTGCGTGTCCCTCTCTTCCCCCTTCTACACTCCCTCCAGAGAAGGAGAGGGACTACCTGTCACATCGGGGTGGAGTGACACAGATGGTACACCAGATGTGTGGCCGGAGCTCGTGATGGGAGAGTGGTGTTGGTGCTAAGAGGACCTCACGCCGCCTTGTGCTGCCTCGGTGTGGCGGATCACGCGTCCTCACATTTGTGCGTGTGTGTGTGCGCACGCGTGTTTCTATATGTATAAAAATGTACCTGTGCACTTGCGCACCCCTGCCCAGGTTTAGTGGCATCTCTTCATATGGTCGCCCCACCATCCTGCTGCACACAGCTGGCTGCCCCACCCTTCCCAGCTGCCACTGGAGCTCCCCCCGGCCCCTCGGCTTGGCAGGGCTGGGCGCTCCCCCACCAGTCCTCCCTGGCAGCTGCTGCCCTCAGCTGCGCTCTCGCAGACGGTACTGGGGTCGGACAAAGTCACTCCTCCTGTGACTGTGTCTGGGGCCATTGGGGGGCGGGGAGGATGAAGGGGTGGCAAGGAGATCTTCCTGAAAAGCTCGTGGAATTTAAATGGTTGTGTACAGTAAGCAAATATGCTGTCGAGGACATCTGACAGGGGCATGCATTTATGAGGCTGGGTGTGACTGTAACCAATCCAGGCACCTAATAATACAGAGAGTGTCCAAACTTAGCAGCGACTTCGCAGCAGTAAATAAGTTGCAGGCAGGAGGCATCGTTTCAAGCATCGCCATGTAGCTTTTCCTCTCGCAAAATTTCACTTTTAAAATCTTTTTTTTACGCTTCCCTGAAGTGTACCCAGGGAGAATTACACCTTCTGCCACTGCCACAGCACTTCTGGCTGGCCTAGTATAGGGCTATATAACTCTGGTCGCTTGCCCGGCACCGCTTCATGAGAACACACAGCGACACTTTAAGAAGCTAACTCAACTATTCTCTGTATTTGCTGTGTTGTGGCAGCGGCTCCAACAAGACCAAAGATGATGCTACTGAGGGAACATGAAAGAGAAGAAGAGAGTTGCTGAGCAAGGGACTGGACAGGCCAGTTCCCGCAGGAGGGTCAGAGGTAAGGTGGGAACCTGTCCATTTTTAGATCACAATGTGATTTTGAAGCATCGTGTCCTTCCACTAACCAGGTTTGTCCTGGACGCTGATTTGTCCTCTTCTGAAACCATCTTTTTTATTTTCCCAACAGTGTAGAGTGAACAAATGAAGGGTTCTGGAGAAGAAAAAAAAAACATGATAACAGATGCGACAAACTAGTTTAATTTCAATTTCACACGCCCTCAGCATCTTAAAAAAAACAACAACGTTCTGACAGGCTACTAAAATCTCACCACACCAAATAACAGTGTTATCTTAATTAGCCTGTTTGTTATTGTTATAATAACATATATACTTATTATTAGTTATTGTGCTTATTATTATTATTATTATTATTATTATTTTAAATCATTATTGTTATTATTAGTAGCAGTGGTAGTAGTTAGTTCTATGTCATTTATACTTATATTCTTTTCCTTATTATTTTCAAGTTCAGTGTCAACTTATTATAAATTATTACTTTTGTGTGAAGTGCCTTCGTTTTCGGCTTTAATGAGCGTAGCCACCCTCGTGCCGGGCAGTCAACCAAAAACCAAATTGATATAGTCCTATGACTGGCCAGCTGGGGGTGCTGTGCCCATGGCAGCGATGCCATTCTACCTGTTACGAGTCATGGCATGATTTTAAAAGTGAGATTTTGGGACAGGAATACGGCATTGTGAGGCGCTTTAAGAAGGCGATTATCTTGTTCAATGTTTTGATAATTGTAATTCAGGACACCTTTCAAAAAGAGGCGTCCAAGCACTGAGGGGAAAATGACATTGTGATCATAGCTGGCAGGCAAGATGTGACATCTCTCTCTCTCTCTCTCTCTCTCTCTCTCTCTCTCTCTCTCGCCCTCCTTCCCTCCCTCATTCACTAACTCTTCCTTTCACTCGCTCATACCCACACTCTCCTTGTGACAGAAAGTCTATGGGGAGGTATAAGAGGTAGTTATGGGGGGGAATGCAGCAGCCTCCGCAGTTTAATTGGAGATGTGTCACACTAAATAAATGGCGCAAAAACAAGCGCTGACTGGAGGCTTGAGGGAGGGGCCCTGGGGATGCAGCCTGTTTTATTGGGCAGGAGCTTTGCACCGCTCCAGGGTGAAACTGGGCTATGCACCGTCGCAACATGCTCCAGCCGGCAAAAGCACCGGGCCTCCGTGAGCCTGCTGCGGAGGGGAGAGACAAAAGGCATGCATTTTTTTCCTCCTCGGCAGGAGGTGCGGGTGAACTCTGAAGGACCCGAGTGCTTCTTCAGCAGCGAGGAGAATATTGTTGTCCTCATCTGCAATTTCATTTGCAATCCAATTTTTGTGCTTACCGGTGGACATATCCGTAATGTTAAAAGCATAACTTATACATATATGTATTTTATACATATATATATATATATATATATATACATATATATATATATATATATATATATATATATATATATATATACATCTTGAGTCGGTTCTTCACCTTCCCTGATTTTTGCCAATGTCAGTTTATGTTTGGAGAGGAATGTTTTGAGCCAGCAGCCCACAGCCAATCCCATTTCCACTGCGTAATCCATACATGACCTCCATGTTACCAGGAGAATGTGTTTTCCGATACTCTATCAGTGTTGATGCAACTGTTTGCTTTGCTGTTTGCTCCGCGCCAGCGCGTGCGCAAGATTTCAGAGTGCATGGCACGAGTTATGATTTACCTCCACATTGTGCTGCAGTAATTGGATGTGACACCATTCTCTCGGCTCCCTCTGGGGGATAGAACAGGAATCTGACTATTATGGCCCCGGTCATGAATATGTCAGGACAGCTGCAAACAAAAGCCGGCGATTTGGATAAGGCTCCTCTGTATGTTGTCTGCACTGATGTATGAGATAAATGCTACCAGGCTAAATTAGTTTTCCGTGAAGCAATTTGCAGTGTTTACAAAGATTGATTAATTGTCATTGTTTGGACGGGGGAGGGGGGGGAAAGAAGAATTTGCCAGCGATTATGTTCTGAATTACATGTTCATTGCTGCTACTGCCAGATATATTCTCGCCACATGGATATTTACGTATTTTGACTTGTTTCAAAGCAACTGAAAAGATTTTTGGAGCCGGCAGGCACAAACAGGGCGATCCCCCAGAAAGACATTGTTTTGCATGCATCTGACGTGCGGCGCTTTGTTTAAATCCCATCGTTTGTTGAAGGTTTAGCCATCAAATCAAATTGAGTGTGCTGTTTTGTCTGTGCGCTTGCCTCATAAAAGTAGTCTCTGGGTGAAATAGCAGGTATGCTGATATCAGTATTCCCACAGCCTGCATAATTGCTGTAATTTGCTTTCCCTTTGGGTAATCTGTAAACATGGCTGTTTTGATGTTTTTGGCATCCTCCATTGGCTGAGCTCTCCACTCCTCCAGTGGAGCCCCCATCCCAGCCCAGGGTGACACAAATAGATCCTTCCCCAGAAGGCGCACGTAGTTCCACATGGGCACAATCAATACGGCCCAGTCACCGCTGGAACTATGGTGGTATTAAAAGCACCCAGTGAGCTGGATCTCACCACGCCAGCGTTTTAGGGAAATAAAGCTATTGATCCGCCGGGGCCTCTGGCAGAGCATTAACCTGGCCCCACAAATTAGAACGTGCTCATCTGGACACATCTGCCCGCCATGTTCCCAAAAAGCCGGTCCCAGGGAGAGAAAAGGAGGGCTGCGAGGCCTGCTGCTTCCAATGATGAGTCGAGCCCTACTTGACGTCCGTGTGGGAGCAGGGGAGGCGCCTGGATGCCCAGGGCTTCCATTAGAGGCCCAGGATGGTGGCATGGGTCGATGTGCTAAGGTTTGGTTGGGGGTACTCCATCTCAGATCAGTGTGGCTCCTTCCCCTCTGATCTGGAGAGATAGGGGGGGTTGACCCGCGGTAAACCCGAGCTCCTGACTGGAAGGACAATGAGGGAAAGGGAACGAGGGCTGTTTCATGCCGGAAAGCTGAACCTTTTTCTGGCACCTCCTTTTAAACTGTGACACGAAAACGTCCTCATTTGGAACATGGAATTACGCCACACCGTGAGCCATCGATTCAAACGGATCACTTGCAGGGCTCACTTGCTCGTCAGTGATTATGTTTGACCGGGAGATCAAAGTTGGGAAACACAGAAACACAAACAGAATCATCTGCACTTACACAGTTAGCAGTACATTACAGACCTGTGCGTTGACAAAATGCAACTCAGTGGACGGTTATTTCTTTTTTATAGGAGGGTATAATTAAAATGAGACAATGAGAGCAACTCTTTCAGTCTTTTTAGTGCACAGACGTCATGCGGGAGCCTACCAATTGTCCTAACAGACAAGAACTACTGTGCACACCTTGCAAGTCTATGGAAGCCAAATTTAGCCCTGAAATGGAGAAACTTTCTGAAAACAATGATTTCCATCTATTTCATGTCACAGCTGCTCCTGCACTTATGGTCACGGTGGGGTGGAGCCAATCCCAACTGTTTTGGAGAAAAGGCAAAAAAACTCCACAAAATTAGGGTTCCCAGAATCAAACTCACAACCGTCTGGCTGCGAGGCAACTGTGCAGACCATTGTACCATGGTGTAATGACTTGGTATCTCAAAATATATTGACATGGCATCTCAGATGATGAGGAAACTTCCTAAATTATTGATGCGGTTTCAAAAGCGCATATTCTCAGAAAAAAAACAACAACTTCTTGAGAGATTCTTGAAATGTTGATTGTTGATGTTGACCATCATTGTTCTGAGATACTGAGTCAATCAAATATTTAAAAATTCCGTGTCATTATTTTGACAAAGTTTCCCTTTTTCCTGGCTTTCCATAATGGAGTCAGTGACTCAACCAAATGTTCATTGTCGTAAGTGGATAAACACCAGTGCATTTTTCACTCCTAGCAAATATTTCAGTTGCAGCGCAATGCAAAGAAGAACTGAGAAGTCAGATGTGCAGTCGACCACCGCAGACCCCAGGCTGAGCGCACAGGCCGGCAGCATCACAGCATCACAGCACACTCTGTTGCTGGGAAAGCAGGAGAGCAGGGGAGAAGGTATTATCATTCAAAGCAGATATTTCTAAACATTTTTGTGATTAATACCGCCTGCTTTCCCAGAAATCGTACAACTGCGACGACGGAGCCGTTTGCCGGCTTGGCTCACACCGTCGCACACTGTGGAAACTTTGCCTCCTTTCGCTCCGCCTGCCCTAGCAGTGGGAAGCCTGCAAGTTCTCTGCCCCAGTTCTCCGTGTCCTTGAGAGTTGTGCCTTCGGGCCGGGGCTGGTGGGGTCCCGCCGTGCACAATGTGTGCTTCTCACTCAGGCTCCCGCTGCACTCTACCGCCCCTGCATGGCTCTGGAGAGTTGCCAAACTCTGAGGGGTTGTCCGTGCAAGTGGGGGTGCGCGCACGCTACCGCGGTGTGCTCCAAGCGTCTCACTTCCTTCCCCCGTGGCTTTCGACCGGATATAAATCACTTTGCCGAAATTGGCTGACTACAATGGGATTCTCGGGAAGATGTTGTTGCGAATAATCAGACTAATTGCAAATAAACAGTGTGAGGATGATGTGCAAATGACTTGGATTTCCTGCACCCTGCGATCGCAGAGGTTAAAAACGCGGGTTAAAGTTTGGGGTGCCAGGAGCAGCGAGGCGAGCCAACATGCGATCAGAGACGCTCAAAATGTGAAAAATAATCTACCGCTCAAGGTAAAAATTTATCCAGGATTATTTTACTTTTGTTTGATGATTAAAAAAAAAAATAGGATCGTAACAAGAGGCAATTAAAGAGTCTGGTCATAATTTGTAGCTGTGTGTGTTTGACAAATCTCTTTATATTTTATTCAGTACATATCCAATGTTTTCTTTGTAATTAATATGGATATTGGCCGAGAGCAAAGATAAAGATCCATTTTCTAATATTTTGTCCTTGGATTGCGCACTCGGGGAATTCACTCCCCTTTTTCTCTTTCGTCTCCCTGGCTAAGGCTTGGGGAATTGGTGGGATAAGAGGCTATTCCCTAAATAGCCCATGGCAAGAGTTATCCTGATTAGCATGCTGCCTGCTCTCTGGCAGCAGTCCTCCAGGCCACCAGCGCTATCACTTACGTGCTGTTTGTATTTGTAGTTGATAGTGTGTGCTGTTATAATTGGAATGAGCTCAGGAACCTCGTTTGCTTTTGATCCGCTGCCAGCCACTCAGAGTGCTAGTGGGCCACCGCTCTCACCTCAACGCTCCCAGTGGATTATGGGGAAACTGCAACGCTTATGTTCTAAAAAAGCGCCTGACAGCATCTCACTCAAGGTCGAACAATACAATGGTAAGAGTGAAGAACAGAGCGGGGGGGCCTGGGGGGTGGGAGGGGAGACAGAGGAGGAAAGTTGAGCAGATATCTGAATCAACGTTGGGTACTAAGTGCAGGAAAAAAATGTGGAATTTAGGATCAAAAGAGGAGGTAAATGTTGAGGGAGCTGTTTGGGGTACTTTCAATAACATGCAAGGATATATGCAATTCAGCCCGGACTACTTTCACAAATCACTAGCTGAAGAGTCTCTGAATTTGTGCAGCAAAACCTGGAAACTGCTCAGAGGCCGTTTTCACCGCCGGCACCCTGACTTGTTGCAGTGGGGGGAAAAAGTGCAGGCCTCCACTAATAATGGTCAGGACCAGCGATAACTCTGCAATTTCCTGTCACTGCCTCGCAATAGGATGCACAGTGTCGAACCACGGAAAGCAGCCGGCTTGAGCGGCTTGATTGCTTGTTTCCAGGCAGGGGGTATTGCACTGAAAATCTCACCTATTTACAACGGAAGCACTTTGTCAGTGGAGGCTCTGGTGACATTTTGTTATCCGTGAAACCATACCGGATTTTCATGAATTCCGCCCAATAGGATATTTTGGCGAAAAACACGATATTAAAGTTGCCATTTTGGGGGGAAAAAAAGAAAAAAAGAATTGGACTAACACACTTAGATGATGACACACAAGCAGTATTGAGATCTTTTGTTCATACTGGAGTGCTTGACCACAGTGGGCTCTAATTGGGAGGAATATGTTTCATCTGTGAACAGTTGAGTGGATTAGAAAATGTCACCAGATCCTCAAATAAGGTAGAGTAGCAAAGTCAACTCTGGGTGAACTATCCCTTTAACTCGACATAGACTCATCAGGCACGGACAAACTGTCACAAGCGGCGAGAGGACTCAAGGATTGATGCACTCGCGGTTTACATTTACTTTCACTTCATGGCACGTCCACGGTTTGATGTGCACACTCAGCACTTTTCCAGAGTGGACCAACTCCAGGGACTTATGGGAGTTTGATGTTCCCTTGCCACCAGCAGGCGTAAGGGCGGAAGAAAAAAATGTGTGAAACTTCTAAGCTCAATATTTAATCAAGCGCCGGGTTACATTTGCTGTTTGATTAGGTAAGAGAATTCCGCCTCCTGCAGTCTGTGATTGCTTTGAAAATATTGGGCCGCAAAAAAAAGTGAATGCTCGTCTTTGAACCGTGTGCCCTCCCCACTTAAATCTCAGCGCCGGTGACGGTTCCTCATCGCCACATTTGTGTATTTATCCAGCTAGTATTTGCATTTAATTTGAACTGGCACTTCAACCTTTTTTTGTCCCACACATCCTCAATTTTGTCTTTGCCTTCATTGCCATTATTAACATTTGCTTTGCGTTCGCATGATGATTATTGATGTCGCGTTCTCGTCATTGTTGTTCTTGTTGCTGCTGCGTTGCGTGGCCTCATTATCGTGTGTGTGCGTGTGTGTTTTTGACCAGGAGTCCATCTTGTCGCATCTTAATCATGAAGGACTGCGCACACCCACTGGAGAATAGCCCTGATGAGCTTGCTCCAGGAGGGCATTACCACTGGTTAAGTACAAACACCTGCTAAAATATTGGCAATTAGGACATAATTAGCTGCTAATGTATTTCTAATCCGAAGCGAGCCATAGATTTGTCTTTTTTTGCATAGACTCCCCTTTTTAATGTTCTCCGTTGTTATTGTTTTCCTCAGGTATTTGTATCCCGAGAACTTTGACTAAGTGCCCTAGTTCATCATATGCAAATGGCTTATTAATTACACATGCATTATGCCCGTATTCAGAAGACATCAAAGGGCCTGCGAGTCTTCAGATGGTCCCCCTCTGTAGCACAGTCAGGTTACAAATGCCTGCGTGTGCACTTTCCTGCATGCCTTTTCGGGCGAAATAACTACATCCTCAATTAAAAATTTTCACAGGAACCTTTTTTTTTTTTCTTCTTTCTCTGCCTCCTAATATTTGAAAACCACCTCCGGTGGTCTGAGGTTATGCGGTAACTGCAAATAACCATTTGAGCCGAGATTACAAAGCGTTATTAGAAAGCAGGCAGCCTGAATGTGTATCTGCAGACCAAATATTTTTCTTTCTCACCGGGAAAAATGCCTCGCTGCTATGAAGTGTATGTGACCTCATACTAGGTAGCACTAAGCCCTCCAATTAATTAGCTCTTTGATCACTGTGGCACTGTTTTGTTATCAATGCCTGAGCCCTGAGCCTGAGCCGTCTCTGTTCTGCGCGTCTGCGTTCTTGCTTTGTCTGTCCTCCCCGGTGAGTTCTTTGTTAACGACCCATACAGCAGGTGTCAAAGTGTGATTTATACTACCTATAATGCCTTACATCGATTATCAATGGCACTTTAATGGGAGGCCAGCTCTCAAACTCAAGTCAAAAGCACAAGAAAAAAAAAGAAAAAAAAAATAGCCTGGCGCCTCACCCTCTTAGTGCTCTCATTTATTTATTTATTTATCATTATGAATCCAGTGTTTGCATAAACATCAGCAACCCAACCTGTCCGTTGAGATGGGGGTGGTGCCGGGGGAGTTTGCAGTGTGCAATCACTGTAACCCTGGGCAGTCCTCCGTTATCAGTCTCTGGTGGGCTGCTCCGGCTGGGTTCTGCTAGCATAATTAGCACGGCGCTCGCTTTGATGATAAAATGGATAATGGAGCATTCATCCCCTCCCCTGCCTACCTGATTTTACCATCATTTATTGATCTAATTAAAATAAGTCTGCTGTAAATGCTGCCCCCCTCCTCCACCCTCACATGGACTAGAAGTTTTGATTACAGACGGTAACCAAATAAATGAATAAATAACATCAGAAAAAAAACCTAACAGGTGAACTAGCTTGTAATAGCAGAATTTTTGCATCCCCTTTCATCCAGCAGCTTGAGGAGCCTAAATTTGTTATTTTAGGGCTGAAAATACATCATCATTACTCTGTAAATCGTGTCAACAAACAACCCTCCAAAAAATGTAATTTGTAGTCAATACAGCACAATTTTGGTACAATGATAATGGGGAACAATTTTTCGTACTTGTGTACAGGAGGGTATTGTGAGCTTCAAGTCCACCAGGTGGGGCTGAATCTTTCCGAGATGAATCCCTGGCACCTCTGCTGAGATTTGCAGCAGAAAATGTTTAGGGTGAGGTTTTGTTCCACGGTATTTTTGTTCTGCGCCTCCAAAAACTATCATTTCTCATTAGAAGACCAAACTGTTTGTGCTTGTCCTCATTACTAAAGAGACAGAGCTTTACCCCCAAAGGTAGCTTCATCAACACCAGAGACAAATCTATCTTAGGTGCTCTATTTATATTTCTGACTCACTGCCACAAAGATTTATTTTGCACCCCTGTCAATCCATCTCTCTAATGGGCAATGGCATCCTTTTTAGTGTAGATTGCCAGTGTGTGTGTGTGTGTGTGTGTGTGTGTGTGTGTGTGTGTGTGTGTGTGTGCGTGTGTGTGTGTGCGTGCGTGAGTGTGTTTAACACGCTCGATTTTTTTTCTTGGTGCGCTCGCAGACTAGAAAGAACACTCGAAGTCGCAGAGGCTGTCTGACTCTAAAGAGCCGTCGTTAGATAAAGACCTCAGATGTCACGTAATTAAGATGATAAAAAAAAGCTATTTGCACTTCCATGGGTTATTAATGGGGACTAATGATGCTCAGATCAGCTATAAGATGCCTGCCTGTTATGGGGTTAATCTGCCCGTTCGTGCAAAAGCCATAAAGATAAACATCTTTGTACAGAATGGGATTGTGGAAGTCCCAAGAGAGCTGCGTGCCAACTTCAGAGGAAAAACTTTGAGAGACCAAAAAGTGAGCAGTGTGCAGACCCCTTGGTCATTTTTTTTTAAAAACAAATTCTTCAAACTCAGCTGAGCTACCTAATCTGTCACAATAAATCAGATCATTTGATTCTGATGTTCATTGTAAACGAATCCAAATGGAGAGAGCTAAATTAAAATTATGATGTGCTGTTGTCAAGGTTACTTAATATATAGTGATTCAGCACTGAAATTACTGCAGTATTGTTTCTGTGATGTCAATTTAGGAAAAAGATTCATTTGGGTGAAATTCTTTCCTTGCATAAAACTTCAAACACGTCGGTAATAAATGGGTGGCATCAAGTCATTTTGTGGGTGAACTATCCCTTTAATGTGCACAGGACTGAGCAAAAACTGAATTTCCAAGGCTGTGTCGAAAGTGAAGGTATGGTAATTTGTTTGTTTTCGCGCCGGTCCCTGGTCTGCACACCACACTCAAAGTTTTAATCACTTCTGAGTTGCTCTAATGGACGAATTCATGAGGAGCAAACCTGCAGCTCACCTGCAGTGTTTGGGTGGCGCTTCCGCCTAATACGATGGACAAGTAAATGTCATGGCTTCTGATGACTTTATCAAGGAGGCTCTGATCATTACATTGTCATTAGTTGGCAGACATGGCTGCACCTCGTTAATGTGCGCGGGAGATAATGTTGTGTGGTGCTGGTGTTTTAATGAGGGTCCATATTTACATACTGGCCTCCACCCCCACTCGCATTCCCACCCCACTCTCATTTATAAAAATAAATCACATTAGAACATCACCAGCTAATAAAGTCGACTCCGGCCCACATCCCACGTCCCAGCGATAGCCAAGTCTCGGTGCAGGAAACACACAAAGCAGTCTCTCAGGGGTAGAGGAAACCTATTATAGAAAAGCCTCATATGGCAACATTCTTCTTATTACCACCGCGGCCGCTTGACTAAATTATATGCTAGCTGTTGTGCACGCTGCCATCGAGTATTTTATCAAGGAATCTCCTCTGGAAGTCAATGCTGAGGCTGGAAGTCGTTGTGGCTGCTCCGACAAGTCACGTTTAATTACACATACCATCATTAAAAATCATCGAGTAGGTGTGTGTTGATTTTGAAGGGGTTTGTCGGCGTTGATTGCGCATAATTGTACAGGATGCCACCCGAGGCGCACTTGCTCCGCCGCCATTTCTGCGTTATGGGCGAGCTTTGATTCTGAGAGTGGAGGGAAAAAAGATTTGCTTTGATCATAAAACAAGCGCAGTTAATGCCGACGCTTTCCTGTTCTGGAGTGAAAAGGCGGTGATGGTAGCGGTTGTGGCACCTGTTTTGTGCGCTGCCGACACCACAGCAGCAACTACGAACGTCACCACCCACACTTGGGAGGTCACGAGCTGCAGCCGTGTATGAACGCTTTGTAGTCAGTGTGCCCGTCCGCCCGTCCATCTGTCCGACCGTTCACACGTTTTCTCTTTTTTTTGCCACCCCACCCTCGAAGTCACTAAATAAACATTGTGTTTCCTGATGCCTAACGGTGTGTACGGCCCATGCACCACTGATGTCAAACCACACGGGGCTACCAGTGGACCCCGCTTCGCTCACTTACTTACTCTTTGGCTCGCTCCATCCTCCCTTCATGCTCAAATTGACACTTGGTGCAGAGGCAGGCAGACAGGGGGCCTCTCTGCCCCGCGCCTCCAGAGATGTGGCCCAGCTGTCAGCCGTCTAATCCAGTCCAACCTCCCCCTGAGCCAGGCAGGAGCGGCAGGCTGCTCCCCCTCATCCTCACGCCTAGAGGCGCAGCAAACAACTCAGCTCTCGTCAGCAGTACAAACAGCACGCTGGGAGGGCGGTGGCGCTTTGCTAGTCAAATTGGTCTCGACTAACCTCTCGTAAATTAAGTCGAACTCTCACCCACTTACCGCTTGGCCCTGGTGTCGACTGAGACTGGGGTGACATGTTGTGAGCCACACAACTGTCCTGAAGTTTCATTGAGTGGAAGAATTCCACCAAATGGAAGGCTAACGTGGCCTGGGACCTTGCTATTATAACAAGAAACGGCAGAAAAACAGACAAGACATCACCTCTCTACCACTGATGTGATGTCATCCAAGTGTCTGGAAGATGAGGCGGCCTAATTTGTCAGCTCACTGTGGCTTTACAAAAAAAATCCACTGTAGCCTCCTTGCAACTGTGTTAGCTTGTACAGAAAGTTTGTTTACATGTTACTAACGCTCAAGTGGTGAAACAGATGTTGTGCACTGCTCATCTTTTCCGAGCTAGGTCACTATATAAGTTAAAGTGGTAGTTCACAGAAAGAAATTTCCCCAACTTGACTCACCCTCTTGTTGCCAGAGGAGAGACACTGCCGGCATATTCTAAACCTTGCAACCACTGTGGAGTTTCACAGATTTAAGCAATCACATCCAGGAGAGTTCTCCTGTCGCCGTGGACTCCAGCCACCATTAACAGATGAAAAACATTACTTAACATGTTCCGTGGTGCCCATGTGGTGACATGAGAGTAGCTGGAAGACCCTGCAGTCTAATTTCTCTCAAAACTGTGACGTTGACGCAACATTTTTAGTCAAAATATCCACCGTGGCCTTATTGCCATTTGATACTTTCATCCCGCTCTCGTGACCACAAGTTCAGAAGCAGGAAAACTAACTCGTCATACTCATGAAAGCCACATGGACACGACTGGTGCACATGAGGTGGACCACACATAGAGTCGTGTTTTCTTCTTTAGGGGGCTTTTTATGTTGGAGTCCATTGGCTGTCGTGGGTGAAAAGCTTGACATCTGAGAAACACAAGAATGGTTATGCGGATTATAACAAACAGAATTCTGGCCAAGCTAATCTGGAAGTTTGAATGAACTTTTAAGTGCCTGAATAAGAGGCCGCAACCTCAGCACAGCTGTTTGCACGATTGTGACAGTCAACAAGTTGGAAGTGGCTATTGCATCTAAGATTAGTTAGAAAAGAAACAATCTAGATTTGTTTTTGTTCTTATTTTTATTATTTACACCACAGATTTTTTTTTGTCACTCTGCAGACATTTTATAAAATTTTAGCTGCACTCAGCTCTTGCTAGCTGAACAAAGAGAAATCCCCTGACTATATCCTGTCCTTTCACATCCAAGGTGTCACTGTTGGTATTGTTACTATGGAAACAGCTGTGTGCAGAAATTACATTTTGGCAAATTTAGATCCAGACATGCAGGCATGAGGGAGGAGACTCATGTGCAGAAGCGTGTACTCAAGAAGCTGCAATTTTTTTCACGTAATTTTGGGAAATGTGGATTTATTTTGGCGCCATTTCTGAGCGCGCAGTCACGTGAGTGTGTGTGCGTTTTTCAGGAGTGTGTCTGCACCCTTCTTGGGGCCTCCCCACGGCATTCCCAATATCAGTATTCCTGTAGATGCGTTTGATGTGTTTGAAGCCACGCAGCATACCTTGGAACATGACAGTAAACATGGCAGAGGCTCTCCCTCAGTGGAGCAGTGATGCACGTCACCCCTCAGAAGTGTGTGACGGGTGTACAAACCAAACCCGCCGGGCCACGGGGTCTCCTGGGATTCCCTCTTACTATGCTGCACTGACTGGCTGCATGTTGGCTCGGTGCGTCGCTCCTCATAACAATTCCACTCGCCGGGCCTGGAAAGACAAAACTACGGATGGGAGACAAACAAAGAGGAGGGGATTCAAAAAAAAGAAAAAAAAAAGAAAAAAAGGTGGACTTGTGACAAGTTACGGCACCCACTTAACCGGTTATCCGACCCGGCAGCGCTAGATATCGGGATGTATCCCATTCCGATGTTTTCCATGTGTTTCATCCCTGGAAAATCACTAGTGTATGTTTCCTGGCTGCATCCCCGGGGAAATTAAGAGGCACACTATGCATCTCTGGAGGGTTCACTCCACCCCCCACCCTCCTCCCCTCAAGAATGAGAATAAAGCAGACAGCATGAAAGAATAGTGTTGGTGTGAGGGTGTTATTGGTCTGGCAAAGGGATTGCCATCACATCAAAATAGCACGGGTGTTGAACAAGACAGAAACTTGCACCATTTACACCTGCCAGCGAGAGGAAGAGGCAGGGAGACAGAGACGCCCCGACACGGAAAATTTCCATAGCCGTGTTGGCGCCGCGTGATGCGAGGTGCAAGAGTTGGCGCTTCACGTCAGGTTGAATTTCGTGAAGTGACACGTACGGCGTGTTCACATGACAGAGGCTTTGAATGTTGTTTTGGGCTCGGCGAGATGAGTCATTTGTATACAGGAGCGCCTTTGAAATGTGGAAGCTTTGAAAAAAACAGACCCCTGTGATCCTGGACAGGAAAAAAAGAGAAAGAAGCCAAAATGCTGGAGTGGCACAGCAACCAGGAAAATAGTCAACAGTGATATTACCAGGCTTTTTTTTGCAGCAATATTTGACAATGAATACTAATGGTGCCAAGAGCGATGTTGTTGCATAATGAGACTTTAATACACACAACAGCGGAAAATGGTCTCTCGTCTCGCGGGGGATGCACTGAAGAGCAGACATACGGCACTGATTAGTAAACGTTCCATTCAAAATAGAATTTTTTTCCCCTCCTTTTTATGGATTCTTTTTTTCCACGCTGACAACAGCTTGCACGAGACAAATTGCATCTGCAAAATTTCTCACACTTTAATTTATCTGGATGGAGCACAGCATTGAATGATCTTGTTCTAGCTTTTGCACAAAAGTCCACCTCAGATCAAACTGGATGTGCTCTAATTCCCGAGAAACTTAAAATGAGCTTTATGGTTTGAGAGGATGCAGTGTGAGGTACGATGGGGTGACCAGGAGTTCTCCCGGTGAGATGGCTTTTTATTAATTTTAGAAAATGTAGAAATGTAATGATAAAGTCTGGAAAGGGAAATTGGTTTTAATTACATTTCAGTCTTAAAAATTCAAATGTGGCCACTTGAGCATGAAAGTTGGCCCACCCCTGGTCTGTATCTATATTTCCTACAGCACGAAATATAAAAGAATACCAGATAATTCTGCATATGTGCTTTGGATAATTGACCTGCCGCAGCAGCAGCAGCATAGCGATGCTGCTAAGCTCACTCTGTGCACGCCCATAGTTTGCATGCTATGGGCTAAATTTGTTTACTCTCAGAGTGTTCCTAGAGCTCTATCTTATTCCCAGTGCTGCAAACGCTGCACATCTGATGTAGAGTGTTGTAGAACTTAGAATTGTTGCCTCAGAGCGTGAAGGTCCTGGGTTAAATTCTCTGGCTTTTCCTTCCTGTGCAGAGTTTGGAAAGCCATTATCTGTGTTGATAGAAAAAATACACATGCATCATGTAGATTTATCCTCCAGTCAGTGTCCCTGAGCAGATGCAGCGATGAAGATCTGGTCCCCAGGTGCTGCACAGCGTCTCCCCTCTGCTCCTCCTCCTCCTCCTCCTCCTCCTCAGGAGAGGTCGGGTTGACTGCACCAAGCAAATTTTCTCTACATCATCCGTTGTACATACGACCACTAATGTGCCTTCATCTTCTTCTTCCTCATCCCCCAGGTATTCCCTTGATGCAAAACCTGACCTGTGGTCTCCAGACAGTCTGCAACCAGCCGGGGTGACTGCACTTTTTTAAATTTTTACAACCGATGTTTAAAATGTTTGTGAGTTGAAAGAGTTTGTGGCACATCACTACAGGCACTGCGGCAAAGTCTGTTCGTGCGGCGCGCCAGCACTAAGGGGAAGGCTTTGAGCGTCGCGCGTAGATGTTAAAGGGTAGCGAGTGCAACTGAGTGATACACAGAGGGACGAGAAGAAGAAAAAAAACAGTGAGATTTGACGTCCCGGGTTGACAACAGGTTCGCTCGTCCTACAGGGGCGTCGCTCACCAGCTGCTGTCAGTCAAACGCAGACACTCACAACACTTTTCCAGTTGAGTGAAAGAAAAGGACTCTCACTCATGTCTGCAGGGACCTTTCTTCTTCTTCGTCTTCTTCTTCCTTTTCTCTCAAATCACAAAAACAAATGTTGCTACATTTTTAATATTGTTATTTTCAAACTTAAAAAACCCTAGTAACCTCAATCTTGCTTCAGGCTCCGATACTTACTCATTTGTTTTCCATCCCAGAGTACAGTGAAGTCGTTTCACACGATTCATTTAAAAAGAAAGCATATGAAGCAGCATATTTAGCCCTCTCTTTACAGCCTCCCTCAAGGTTTTGTACGTCCTCTGAATTTGTCATGCTTTGTTTAACCTGCTGTGTTTGAAAACTGATATACCCAAAGCTGACAGGGGGAGGGCAGGGCAAACACCTGCTTAGAAATCAATAGCATGGAAGACATGTCAGTGAACCTCTGTGACATCACAAAGGGCTACTTTCCAGAACTGTGATTTGTGTTTTAGAAAACACTTAATAATATGCAGATCGAATATGCGTTTCTCGGGAGTTCCCTGACAGGATTAAACATCGTTAAGTAAATTTATACCTGATGTGGAACCTTTGGTTGAAATTGATCATAGCCCAGGGACGACGAAGACACAGGGGGGCACGATCGAAAAGTGATGGGCAGCTCCATAGCCACAGTCCATTTCACACTATGGTTGCCAGTCACATGTCCCGGTCATCAATACCAACAGAGCAAGTGGGACCATTACGGGTCAGAAAACTGGTGCCATAAGGTTAAAATGAGGTGGTTTGGTGTGAATGCAGTCTTAGACTGATGTCCTCAAAAACCACCTGAGGACTTTGAAACTTCAAAAAATTCAACTGCTGCACGACTTGGATGTATGCACATACTTATCTTCAGTTTGGTCTAATATATACCATTTTAAAAAAGGAGAAATGCATTTCTAACTATCCAATTGTTGCTCCTGACTTTACATTCAATATGTTTTCTATTTTTGAAATGTGTTTTAATTGGCATGAACACAAAAAGAGAATTAAAAAAATCAGCGTCAAAAATATCACATTGTCAGGATGAAAGGACGTGCCGGAGGGGCGGCAGGTGGGCAGTTGGCCGAGGTCGTGCTGACAGCGAAGAACAGATGAGATGAGGCGGCTGAGCGGTATTTGTAGGTGGGATGCTTCAGGAGCGGTAAGAGGGTAGGGGGATTGGCCGGTTGTGCGGAAGGGGAGGGGAAACTAGGCCAGTGTCCAGACTCGGTGCACCGAAGGCCCGGCGTCCCCGGGTGGCCCGTGTCAGCCCTCTGACAGGAGAGATGGGACTTCAACACCGAGTTTTTCCACCGCCGCTCGTCTCCTGCGAAGAATAACCCCGACGCGCTCGCCAGTCAGAGTTTGAGGGGAGGAATGCTCTCGTTACAATAAGGAGGGCACATGGCATGGGACCCCAGGCTTTGAGCGCCGCCCCCTCTGCGCTCTCGGCAGAGTTTGGATCTTCCCTGCGTCTCCATAGCTGACACGCAGTAAAAGGGGGGGGGGACAACCAAAAAACATTTTGAGGCAAGTTTCTGCCTAAGGTGCGTGACCATACAATATGTTGAATTTAAAAATAACATCTCCGGGGTTTCTTATCTTTTGCCTTTAAATCCAGCATCAATACACCTCTCGCTGATGGTGGAATTTGAATATTCCCCCTCGCCTCCCTCCAGCCTATTCTCTTCGCTCAGCGCCCGCAGATAAAACAGATTCATTGTCAGACCTAATCAGGTGGTCTGTTACCTTGGCAATTAAAGCCTTGTTAGAGATATAAAACCTTGAGACTCAAATGGAGAGTCCCTGGCGAGTCAAACCACCGAGCAAATCCTTAAACCAAACATGCATCCGGTGGGAGCACTTCTTCTCTCAGGATAGATGTTTAATTATCTCGGCTTGTTTGGTGGGGGGAAGGAACTGAAAACTGTTTCACTCCCTCTTGTTTGTCTTAAAAGCTCGCGAGTATTTATTGGTATTAATTAAAGTGGCAATCAGGGCACTGTGTTTGATCATCGCTACGTATTGACCTAAGATGGCACAGCTGGGGGTGGGATCCATTGTTCAAGCCCCTCAAAACATATAAAAAAAAAAAAGCATTGGTTAAATTGGAGATTCACACTGCCTGGTCTTACCTCCACCACCCCAAAACTAAGTTTGCTTTGCATTTTAATTTTACTGAAACAAATTAATCTTTACACTTTTGTTGCTAAGTGCGGTCCATTCATCACTTATTCCCAGCCAATGTGGGAACACCTTTTTTTTTCCCCCCGCTCCCCTAAAGTAGGCCAACGGCTCCCCCCGATGAATAGGCTTCCCCAAAAGTAATGCAACACATTTGAGCAACGCGAAGCGATAATTTATCATTATTTAATGACCTCGCGCCGTCGACAGTGCGTCACGCGCAGCGCCGTCAGAAACACAACAGCTGTGCGGGAGCATCCTGACTGGTAGACACCCCCCCATCACCCCCCAGCCCCACCCCCACCAGCCTCCTCCACCCCCACCCCCCCTCGCACGCAACACCTTCCCCGCCCTGTCTCCGCCGTCCAGCTTGACTTTTTCTCCGATCACCACTGGGCCGCTCCACCGCCTCCTCCTCCCCCTCCCTCCCCCCCGCCATCCCACTCCTCGTCTGCTTCTCCTCACCTGTCTTGACGCGCTCCTCTAAATGGGCCCTGGCACGAGTCCCGCCGCCTAACGAAGGCGCGCCGTGCGTGTGGGCGTCGCTCGGGGGAGGTGAGACCTTCTCTGGGACACACTAATCAGCTCCAGACCAAGGGGCCCGCCCAGGGAATCGCTGGACAGGTGAGTGGAACCACTCGCTGCCGCTAGAACCCCCCCCCCCCAACCTCCACCACCACCACCACCCTGGCTGCACCACCTTCACACCGGGGTCAGAGCTCCTCCATCCTTTACGGCCCAGCCACTCCCTCATTCTGGTGTCCCCAGTCACCCGGTCGCTGCTCCCTTTCCCGGGAGGGTGGTGGTGGTGGTGGTGGTGGTGGTGGTGGGGGGGTTGAGGGGGTCGTCCAGGGGAGGAAACAGTGAGCAGCTGCTCTGCCAGGGGACCCTCCTGAACGTGCCTCCTTCCTGCCCCATGTGTGTTAACCTTTTCTTTTAATTAACACCATCTCAACTCCCAGCTCCCACCACCAGGGTCCGGAGAGAGGTTCTTGGGGCTTATGCAACTGTCAGGGAAGGGGATGGGGATGGGGGGTGGGGGGGTGGGGGATCCACCTGGGGAGCGGGGATAGGAGGTGGCAGGCGAGGCGGGCGGGTGGGAGTGATGAAGGTGAGAAGAATAAGTATTGGGAAGGTGGAGAGATGAATAATGTGTGCACGGCCTGGGAGTCAGGGTTCGTGTAATCCTTCAGAGCCCCCCCACCCACCATCACCACCATCACCATACACACACCCCCACACTTTTTTTTTTTTCAAACTCACATGCCTCCACACAACCGCAGGCTCAGCCGTTATTCCACGCGGCCGCCTATTTTCCAGGGACGATCTCCGAGTAAATTGGACATGCTGATGAGAAGATGGTTGCTCTTAATTTGCACTGCAGCTCATTACTTCTGCGAGAGAGTAACAAAGATTTCATCCGTGCCAGAGTCATTGACTATGCAATCGCTCGCATTAGTGAAAACACACAAGGGCCCATTACGCTCAGTTAAGTTGAGGCCACCGCAAGTTTTGCTCTCTGTCTGCTGTCTGATTTACAAAGTTCGGGTGTGTGTGTTTCTCTTCAGATTGAATCTGCTGAGGAGTCAGCGCTGCTGATTGCTTCACTTTGATTTGGCTCGCTTTATATTTCTAAAGGTTCCATGTGATGCCAAAAAAAACAAACATGCTTTCATGCAATAATTCTGATCTTTTGGAAAATCCCTTCCAATCTCAGTCTCAGATGCTCTGCACCAAAACATTGCCTTAAAACCAGCCCTTTGTGATGTCAGAAAGAGCACAGTTACCTCTTACAGATTTGTTACAGCCGCCATGGCCAGGTGTTTTCATTCTGGCCTCTAAGACCACCCGACGTTAGGCGTGTGTGTAGAAAGAAAAACCTCAACAGGCTGCAATATGCAATATTTTTGTGTCTAAAACATAGCAGACAGGCTGCTGATGCCAGTATTCATACATTTGCACCACGGTTCGCTATGATGAGAAGCTTAGTAGCAACACTCCGGCATGCTGCAGCTCAGTTAACTACGAGCACATTGTGAGGTGACGAGGCCTGGTTTCATCTTGCACAGAAGAACTCCTAATGAGACAGAGGTAATGAGCGAGAAGAAAAAAATCACTCTCATTCAGCAAAGGAAGGAGGAAAAAAATAGAGGAAGTGTTGAAAGGTTTTGCTATCTCTCCCTTTCATCTTATGTGCCGGTGCCAAGTGGAAAGTGTCCATCCTTCACCGGGAGATTTTTATGTTCGTCTTGGCTCGCGGTAGTGCCCCCAGGGGATCCTCTTTCTTGGCATGTTCATAGTGGTCACCATTTGCCGGAGACTGGGCTGTGGAGGTCAAAGCCATTTAAGAAGGACATAAAACCCCTAGAATGATTTTTGATCACACTATGAGGCCGTCCCGTTGTGGCTAAATGCTATTCCTTGTGCCAATAACACATCTTGGTGGAGGTTATTGTCATGACTAGCAATTTAAAGTTGGTCTTGGAGAATAAAGGTGCGGTCCATGAGCTGTTAAGTCTGAACATTATAGATGTTGCCCGCGCTGGTGAAAGATGGGTTGTCCCAAATTGCACACTCCTCATTTAATGCTTCAAATAACGAGTGTGTTTGCATTAAAATGCATTTGAAAGAAACAGCTTAATATAAATGGTCATAAAATTTGCATGCTGGCTAAAATTAGAATCTACTAAGTGCTAACTAGCCAACACTATATAGCTAAGATGGTACATTATGATGAGGCAATGTGGTATGCATTCAGTTTAGGGGTGGAGGGTGCAGCAAATTTTTTTTTTTTCTGCTGTCACTCTTTGTTTGCAATCTGTTATTTAAAAAGCAGTAATAGAAAGAGAAATGGCCTCACACGTCCCATGAGTCTAAGACTGCAAAGCAAAGTGAGTTTGGCGCATTCAAGCACTTAAGTAGAAACATGCAATTAGGGATACAGCTTGAGTTTAGACCTTCTCTTCAAGAAACTTCATCACGCTCCCTGCTGGGTAGCTGACGGCGTCAGGAGAACTTTAGCACCAGGTCTCTCTGTGCAAACGATCCATGCTATCGTGACAAGGCCCGGTTAGCCGAGGGTCGTAGCGCTGCCACCGAGGGCGACGCGAATCTACCATCTTGTGACCTCGGCTCTCGTGATGGAGTAAGTGAAGAGAGGAAACCTGCCAGGAACCTTCTCCTCACCAAGACCCAGAGCAAGGGCACTGTCTCCCCAGCCCCATAGATCAGCCAGCCCTGAATGTCAAAGCGCACAGCAGCCACTGCGGTGCCAGTAGCCTCCCTCTTGCTCCCTCTCTGGCCCGTGATCTGCTGTCTGGTGACACCACTGCGCTAATGACCCGGTTTGGGAGTTGCTCCACAGGGCTCCTTGGCTTGGGAAGATGGAAGCTGCGGATATCCAGCTGGAAGGTCACTGTCGACAAAGCCAGTCACTCCAAATTCTCTTTACTTTGTCCACATCCCTTCATTTGCATCGCATGTCTAGACACGGAGGTTGTCGCTCAGTCATCACTGAATTGTTTTGGATCTTTTAGGAAAAGTGAACGGTGCCCCCATGTTTTTTCTACAGAATTTAATTGCCCAATAATGTGGAAAACAGCAAAATTGCAAAGCTGCCCTCACTCTTGCCTGCCAACTTTGATTGTTAGCCTTCCACGTTGTTGTATTTTTCTTCCAATCAGTTTGCAGCAAATTCATTTGTTTTTTTTCTCCCCCACTCAATCGCCATTTTGACTTTTTGTTTTTCGTTTATTTCTTAGCCTAAGGAGTTGGGCTCGTTGGAGCAGAGTTCCCTAAGTCCCGGAGGAACGCTCCCGTGGTGAGGGGGCACTGCCTCGACCTCACTCATGCCTGGTGTGGGTGGCATTCGACTGGGGAGAGTCAGACTGGAGATGGTGATGCTTCCAGTGGACTCTCTCCCAGGACTCAGCCTTATTCTCAGGGTCATGCATTCCAGCAATCTCTGTAATTATAAGCAAGCGAGGGTGGGGAGGGAAAAAAAAGTTGAATCTTCTGCCTTTCTCAAAATGAACGTGCCCCGCTCCTCCAGGGAAACATTCACATCTCTGAGTTCTAGGAGCTGGATGGGTTTTAATGAGGCAAGTCAAGTGTGTGCGGTGTGTGTAAATGCGTGCGTGGACGGTGCACATGCATGTCTACGTGTCAGCCTCTCCTCTAACGAGCATAATTGACCGACTGTGCTTTTAAGCCGCCGTTTTTCACCATTTGCGGGAGTATTCTACTAAATAGCCTTCAGTGATTATTATTTCTACAGGAGATACTTCACTGGGATCGCAACTTTCTCTCCGACTTTCAGAGTTTTGCGTTCTGTTTTTTTTTTTTTTTTTTTTAGGACGCTGTGAAGAGCGAGCCAAGCGGATGGGAGGTGAGCGAGGGGCCGCCGGTCAGCGTGAAGCGCTCGAAGGGCCCCCGCCGCCCTGGGGCTGCGCGTTCCGCTGGGGAGCGTTACAACCCACCGAGAGGCAGAGTGAAATCTGCTATGCTGCGGCACGCATAGTCTTGCTGTGGCATCTCGACTTGTGAGGGGAAAGCTATGGGCGACGGCGGGGAGGTAGTGAGGGAGGGGGTGAAAAAAAAAAGTCTCCACTTAACTGCTCAGTTTTACTACAAACGGTGCGGCTGGAAGCTCAACTGATCCGAGCAGACGGCATCTGTGAGCGTTTAGAGAGAATTTCGGAGGGTTTGATCACCGGAGAGGACAAGCGGGGACAAGCTAGTTACAGAATACAATTTTTTTTTTTGATGGCAGCACATGAAAGTTCAATTATGCTGGTGAAAGAAGATAGACCAATTGTTTCATTTTGCAGAATCCTATTGATTTTCTTTTGTAGTTGTTGTTGTTCTGCCTGGAATTGTTTTGTATTATGTTCTTTATTTTTCTTTGTTTGACTCCTCTTTCCCTCACCCTCAGAGATGAGGCTTGAAACAAAAACATTTTGCTGTTGAATTTTCTTTTTTTATTATTATTATTATTTTTTTAAGGTTCATATTAGCTATTCTGCTTTAAGACCAAAAAAAATGTATCCATGACTCTTCTTTCCATATTTATAAAGACGTCCCTGAAGGATGAGCCGTGTCAGGCGGTTTTTGGGGCATCTTGAGCAACATCCCCCACCAGAGGTTTTCCTCCAAAAAGACGACTTCTGAGGAAGAGCGTATACTGTAATCCAGAGACTGAACGGTGCATGCACCGAGTCGTCGGGCCTTTTCCCAGATACTTTGTCGCTAATGAAAGTAGCAAAGAGCCCTGGAGGACTGAAGAGCACTGTTTGTTTGTGTTCGAGAGAGCATTCCAGAGGTACAGGTGGAGGCTGGGGGTGGTGGGGGGGAGGGGGTAAGGTGGTGAAACTTTGGGAGAGCCGCCTGACAGAGCGCCGAGACCGGGGGGGTGTTGGGGTTCCTGGGAGCGTCGTTGAGATTGAAGTTTTTAACGCGGCTGAGACCTCCTGACAGATTCCCTGACACCTACAAATAGACGTTTCATACGTGTGTGTTTACCAACTTTAGTGTCGTCTGCGAGGGCTTTGAATTTACCAAAGAGCTTCACGTCAATCTGTGTCACACTTTGTTTTATTCATCTCGCGCAGACGCTTTCTGGCAGCGTGTGGGTGGGGAAATTTATTTGAAAAACAAAAGGGAGCAGAGTTACAAATATATATATATATATATATATGAAATAAAATAAAATAAAATTACACAATACAAATTGAGAACACTGAAGATTCCAGGAATGATATCTAGGTCATAAGTCCCACTTATTATGTCTGGGTTTGGCATCTTTGCACTGATTAAGCACTGGAGACGCATATAAATGAATAGGTAAAAAAAAAAAAAAAAAAAAAAAAAAAAAATAGATAGATAGATAAATAAATAAATAAATAAGTCCTCTTCAAAATAAGAGTCTGATAATGACAGCTAATGCATGTGCTGCTGCTCTGAATTTTCCATTACATTTACATGACTTTGTGCTGGGTGATTACCTTAGATGTCTGTAACAGTATATGGCCTCATTATGAACTCCAAAGTAAAGGATGGGAATACCCTATAGAGCAGGAGCGACCTTATTATGTACTCACATCATTAACTTTTATAGTTATACAGTTAACTTTTAAAGGAAATTTTCTCCAACAAAGTTTTTCCGAGAGCGTAAAAGGCTATCAAAGGTTGTTGTTAATTTTCTTCTCCTACACCAGGCTATATTTGAGAATTGCCCTATCGACTGTTTCTCTGCCTCCTGGGGAGTGAGGCCGGGAGAAAAAAAAGTGAAAGGGGGGGGGGTGGGGGATTGGCTACTTCTTACATTTATGTCTGTAAATCAGTCGGGGAGGAAGTGTAAAGGCGGGAGGCGAGGGCGGGAAAATAAGCGTTTGCATGTCTGTGATTCTTTTCAGTATTATATTTTTTGATTGAGGGCCCCTGGAATAGACTACCTTCAGGCTGTGGAGGGGGGCAGAGTGCAGAGTGAGAAGCCCGCTGCAGGACTCCTCTCTGGATCTCATTTTCACATGGCAGGGGCAACGTGGGGCCTGGACATGCATGCCGAGGTAGACGTGCCATGCACCATCAAGAGAAAGAAAGAAAGAAAGAAAGAAAGAAAGAAAGAAGGGAGATTTTAAACTAAAAGCACTCGTCCGGTTGAATAAAATCTTGTTTCATGCGGCCAAAAAATGTTTCGTATCAGGAAAACTATGCCATCAATTTAAAAATTTGTAAATCACAAGCGAGAAATAATATCACAGTGATGTGAAATTATATTGAATTTTAAAAATATATATATATTGAAATTTCCTTTTTACTGAAATATTCTTGATCAGTTACCAATAAGCAGAGTTTAATATTGGGAACAGTGTTAGAAAAAAAAGGTGGTGAAATCAAAACGTCACGCTCATCAACTATCTAACAAAGCGATCCGTCCCAAAATAAGCGCGCGTGTCATTGCATGGAGCCTATATGTCAGGAGCCGCCGCGCTGCGAGAAAAGTGTCTCTCCGCTGCTTAACCACTTCCACCAGAAGGGGGACCAGTCCGTCTGCCGTAGACGGAGATGTGGCCCGACGGCGAGCTGAGGCGGAGAGGAGACGCCAGGGTGAGCAGAGCCGACTCCGGCTGTAGACTTCCACTCCGGATCCGGGGAACCAGCAGATCCAGCGCTCCGCATCTTGCCGCGATCCCTCGGATTTTAATCATGCCTCTCTGTCTGTGTGTGAGTGCAGGCAGGCTGACAATGATTTCCTCAGTGATTACGTACAGAGCGAGTCCCTGCGGGGTAGGGGCCCCCTCTGGAGCCATCCTGATGGCTTTGGGGGCCTTGCTTCCATTTTCCATTATTATGTGGACTACCGGAGCGACAGCGCAGTCCAAGACCTTGCAGGTTTGTGATGAGGAGGGGAGCTTCCATCTTCTCTCTGCTTCTTCATCCTCTTTTTAAGGGCAATTTAGACGTAGACTTAGATCAGATTCCGCACCTAATTCATGATTAGCTGACTGCGGTGGGAAAAGGGAAGAGTCGGAGGATAGTTTTGATGCTGTTAGGTGGATATGAAGTGAAAAAGTGTCATTTTCGGTTTTTTCCTCCTTTACGGGGTTTTGTTGCATTTTTTTTGTTTTTTCTCCCCTGCTGCACTCTCGCAGGAGGCGCTTTGCCGATGTCTTTCTCACGCGGATGCATTTGAGGCGAGAGGCGAATATTGCGCTTTTAGCCGTAAAAACGAGCACCATGCCCGCACGCGTGTGCGTCTTCCCGGAAAATGGAAGCGCATGACGGGATCTACTACATTCTCACACTTTTCCCGATAGTAGCCAGCACCGCCGGAACGAGTCGCCCGCACCGATCGGGCTAATTGGATTTTATCAGCGTCCACCTACTCATCACAAAATAAGAGCAAAAAAATAAATAAATAAATAACGCGAGGGGGGGAAAAAAAACCAGAGGGGAAGAAAAAAACAAAAAAAAAACAAACTCGCGTTGAGACGGCGCTAAGACGGGAGTTAAGTTGCATCTCTGTGTAATGGTAGACAGGCAGCCGCGACTTTGCTCCGAGACATTTCGACAGGCTCCGCCGTCTTTTACGCGAATTCACAGACAGAAACTGAGCAACTTCAGCGTGTTTTCTCCGCTGTAGGATGTCGCGCCGCAAGCAAGCTAAGCCAAGATCACTGAAAGGTAAGTGATGAGACCCCCTTTTCAATCTGGATGGCTCTGAGAATGATTTTTCCCTCTTTTATTTCCCACCATCGCACCGTATTATTATTATTATTTTTTTTAAAAGCTCATGTCAAACCCGGACGAGCTCGAAGTGAACTTGAGATGTTGACTGTCCTCTCCGTCACCTCTTGGACATTTTTCTCGCGTTTGTGCTGTTTCTTCCTGTTTGTGCTGCGCCTGAGATCGACTGTCTCGTGTTTGTTTGGCATTTTAGGAGAGGGAGGGGGGGGGGGGGAATGAAAACAACATAACAGCAGTCAGTCCGTCTGCTACATCACGTCTCGTTCGGTGAAGTGCACGAACGGGGAAAAGACTAATTTTAGTAATATTTATTTATTTATTAATTTATTTATTTTATTATTGAATTTACTCTGTGTGTGTGTGTGTGTGTGTGTGTGTGTGTGTGTGTGTGTGTGTGTGTGTGTGTGTGTGTTTTCCTGAGCGACGGTGCTGCGGCGCGACGCTCAGCGCACATCTGGCTGCGTTAAAGACGCTCCTGGTCGCAACTTGAGCCGTCTGATGGAATGGGGCGCAGAGTCACGTGACTCCAGCCCCCCCTTTCTGTCTGAGAAGTAAAGGAGGAAACATTTTATATGGTGGTGGAGGTGGTGGGCATGTATATATATATAGGTGTGTGCAACAGTGTAGAGAGTATTTTTAAGAGAATTGTGCAAATTGGAGACCAAATAGTTAAAAAGCATCTGGATTTTATTTTTCTTAATTTTAGAACCCAAGATCTGGAATGTGGGCGTTTATTATTGTGTCGTCTTTCCATAAAGGAAAAGGAAAGGAAATCACTGCGTGGCAATTAAAGTTGTTGTTTTCTTTTTGTTCCCCTTACTTGTCCTTCTTTTATTTTGTAAAATATATCTGTCTATCTAGCTAGCAAACAATCTGTACACGTACATAAATATATGTATATATATATATATATATTTACAATTGGTCTGGTAGTAACTTGATCTTGCGTTTGCGAAGAAGGGAGGCAGAGAAAAATAGAGACAGCAACATACTTCTGTGCACTTGCACATGCACACTCATAGACTTAAACCACACACACACACACACACACACACACACACACACACACACACTTCTCTCCTCTCGCATTTCAGTGGTTTTTTGTGTGTGTGTGTGTGTGTGTGTGGGGGGGGGGGTATTGCTGGCTTTTGGAGGTTGAGCTCCAGTTCATCTGGCAGGCATTGTATTTTGCTCAGCAAATAATTGTCCACAATTTCACATTCCCAGCTTGTGGTCTCTGGACCCCTTTTCCTCTCTCCCCTTTTTCCCTTCTCGGAAGTCTTCATCTCAAAGGAAGATTACATGGTCTGCGGTAGCACATTCACCCAGCCACCATTTTAAATCAATACCTGGGAGAGATTGCAGATGTGAGCGCATGAACGTCTTAAAAAAGCAAAATAAAATTTCACATTTCTTTTGCTGTATCTATAAATGCAGCTAAAGCCTCCTATTTGCATAGATTTCCTGTTTTCTCACACTGGATAAGCGTGGACTTGTTTCCTGATACGCTGATGATGATGTGACATGTCCTGATGATTAATGTCCTCAGAAGACGCATAACGTAGACATCACAGTCTCCTGCCAGCATGCCTACATTCTACAAGTGTGTGTGTGTGTGTGTGTGTGTGTGTGTGTGTGTGTGTGTGTGTGTGTGTGTGTGTGTGTGTGTGTGTGTGTGTGTGTGTGTGCGCATGCATTCAGAGCAACATCTGTCAAGATTTGTGTACATCTGTGTGTACGGTAGGGGAAGGGAGGAGAGGGAAGGAGAGAGAGAGCGAATCAGCATGCAAATGAACAGGTAGTAATGACACAGTGTTTTGTTGTTGTCACTGAAATTGAAATTGGAAAGGAGGGAAAAAAGAAAGCAAAACAACGACTGGACCTTATGTCTTCATGGCCACGGCTGGAATGGAGCAGAAATGCACACACGTCATAGATGTTTCCCTTTTTTGAATTGGTGCAAAGGAAGGCCAGGCAGATGTTATTTATTGTTCTTTGTCTTTCTCCTTCCTCAGGGACTGAGATGCACTTATACAGATGTCCACAATAACTTCTCCTTGTCATTTTTTTTCCACGCCTGCCTGACACTCTAGTCTTGACAGTGGCTTGGAAGAGACAGGGGAATGTTGTTTCCCTTTGCACACACACACACACACACACACACACACACACACACACACACACACACACATGTAGACAAGTACGTTTAAATCCTGCTCAAAATTAGAATCTGTAAATATGTGCATTTTTTTCAAGTCTCTGTATTTTCAAATGCATGCGTGCGAGCGTGTGAGCTCGCACCTCCATCTTATTGCTGATGAGGCTGCGGTTGCAGCAGAGTTCAGGTTTCGTTTTTATAGCTCGTCCTCGGCTGATTTGAGGCAGTGGTCAGTGTGGGCTTCCATGCCTTTAAAAACCTTTTTTTTGTTGCTGGTCCACGTGAAGAAAGAACACTTTGTTCTGCAGGAAAGGGAAAACAAACAGAAGTGTGCACGGCGCTGGCAGCGCTGGCATAGCATTTTCGATTGCAGTGAAGAGGAGAGTGGAAAAAAAAATAAAGATTTCGGTGACAGTTGGCACAACACACACACACACATGCACATGCGCGCGGGCGCGAGCGCACACCTGCTTCCTCGGTATTGGCTGCTTTTGGGAGTCAGAGGTTATGTTTTTGGTCCCATCGAGGAAAAGGGCAACATTACAAGTCCCGTTTCAATTAAGTCTGAGAGACAGATAGGGCTACATTATTGCTTGGGGGAATAAATGGCACAGGACGACACCATACATCATTCGCTTATATGCAAACACGTCGCCCTCAGCCGCTGACATTTACTCAATCCCGAAGCCGTCCGCGTTTCCTGTGACTGTGGGCAGGCACATTGTAATATTGTTTTGATGCGCGCAGACGCTCCAGGCCAGCACACGCGCTCCGTCAGTGGCGAGCGGCGGAGGAGGAATCTGCCACTGCCGTCGCTGCGTGCAAAGGCTGCCACGTCGCCTCGTCCTCGCCGCGCACTTCCTGGATAATGCAAGGCCGGGCTTGATATTTTCATCTGGAGCACAAATGACTCTCTCAAAGCCCCCGAAGCCCCCGGCGCGTTTCATTGGCCGAGCCCGAGTGTTCCACACCTGTCATCTGCATATATAAATAGATTTTCTGCGCCATTTACTTCAAGTGGGGCGGCTGTCGTGAAATCAGCACTGTGTCATGTACACTTTAAATATTTGATGCTTTTAGAGGAGATGAGATCTGCCACTGTGCGGCCTCAGCCTGGGGCTTTCCTTGGCTGCGCAAGGATGGAAATGTTTTGGAAGTTCAAGTGCGGCGCACCGCTCGCAGAATTGCTGCGTTTGGAAAATCTGCGAAATTCCGGTGAAAATTTAAGTTTGTTTTATTTATTTCAGGCAATTGCGACACTGACACCGATGCCACCTGTGGTACAATTTCTGTGTCTAATTTACTGTGGTAAAAAACATTGCTAATTGTTTATTCAAAAAAAGATTTTAATTGTTTTTTTGTTGTTTTTTTTGTGGTGCAATTTTTATTTCAAATTTTTTTTATGAGAACAAAGACAGACAAATAATGCCCTCTGCTCATGAAAGGCCTGCGGAACAATTAACAGCTACATTTGTGATCTTAGAAGAAGAAGAAAAAAAAAACTCACCACACCTTTTCCTTTTTTTTTTTAATGTTCAAAATTCTTTTTCTTTTGACCAAACTTCATCCTGCCCTGTTTTTCCCTGCCTCACTTGTGAAATTGTTTACAAACTCTTGCTCCTGGATCCATCCTATTCCGGTAGCAATTAATTATGTGTGGCACAGCACCCACTAACATGTTCAGAACGTGACACAAACGTGACAAACGAAAATATGGTTTGCGATACCATTAAGCAAACTTATGACGGAGCTGTGGAAAGAAAGAAAGAAAGAAAGAAAGAAAAAAGTGGAAAAAAATCCCATTAGCGCGGCTGTCATTGCTCTTGACATGCGGCTCAGCGTGTTGTGCTAAGTGTCGCGGGAGCTGGCCGATATCTCTTCTTCTCTCCGTGGCATGTGTCTCTCTCTTGTTGTCGTGGATTGGCCTGCCACATGGAGAAAGAGCGTTTTTTTTTTTGTTATTTTTGTTGCTCTTGGGTGGTTGGGTGAACGGGCGCTGAAGAGGCGACGATTGATTCCCACCAACATCGCCATTGATGCGCCGCTCGGCTCATTTGCATTCTCTCCAAACTCGCCGGAGTGGCTCAAATATTTGGTCGTCGCTAAAAAAAAAATATATATATATATATTTTTTGCTGCCGCTGGATAACGAGCCTATTGATTCCCAGCTTCTGTTTTATGCCCCCCTCCACCCCCACCCCTCCAATCGCGCAGTATGATTTGCGTACAGGTCGCGGCAATGCGCATGGATTACAAAATATTACGCAACGCGATTAATGCACTCTCCTATTGCAAACTATTTATGACACTAATCACCAGCTCAAATAATGCTCATTAAGAAACTTATTCATGTGCGCTGTGTGTCCACCACCCCTCCCTCCTCCCCCCTCCCTCCGTCCCCCAGCCCTAATTGAGGAGGGTTGACCTCTTGACCTGAGCTAAATTGAGTTGTAGTCCCTGTGGCGAGCGTCTCCTTCCCGGTCAGTCAGGGCGGATTACACAGCCATTGTGTTCGTCACTGTATCGTCCAAGCTGGCTGTAACCAAGCAGATGAGTCACGCATATCCAGGAACACACTCAGGGCTTTTTTTTTTTTTCCTCCCCAAGTCTGAGAAATGCTCAGACCGTGCACACACACACACACACACACACACACACACACAAATATGAGCCGCTGGGAAAGAGCAGAGAAACCTTTCAGTCTTTTTTTGCGAATGTGTGTTTGAACAGAAGGAAGTGGATGAAGGATCATTAAAAAATGACTGCGCTTGGCTAATTTGGGCTTGTGAAAATCACAAGCCGGGCCGTGCAGGTGTGATGCATCACAGGCCTCGCGTGCGCCGGTCATTTGCTTGGTTGGCTTTTTCTCAAAAGTTTTCTCAAATGTGTTTTATCCCCTTTCTGTTTGAAGTGTCCAGTCTGAAGCTCGTCTCCGCCAGTCTTTAATTTGTGATATTTAACGCTGCGCTACTTGTTTTTGTTTTTTTCTTTGTTTTGATTTTTTTCTCCCACCCCACCCCCACCCCTACTCCACTATTTGAAAAAAAAAAATCAAAAATCAAAGGGGCCGTTCAGAAAACGGTCCCATGTGTGCGTCTCTCTTATTGGCTCTGCCAAACCTCGCAGCGTTGATTACAGTTTGTCACCGGCTGAGTGATACACTGTACCATGTCAAACATTAATTAACTGATAGCGGTGACGAATTAACAAGCGTGTGGACAGAGTAACATTCAGTTAAAGTTGTATCCATTAGGTGATGTGATCAGCAGCTTTGGAGGGCAGTTAATTAAAAAGCGTCCGCTCCCTTTGTTTCCGCGCCGAGGCTCTCCATCAAATGCCTGAAAAAAAAAGAAAAAACATCAGCCGAGTCGCCCTCACCTGGCGCCTCACCTCTCCTCTGATCGCTCCAAGTCGCCGCCTATTAATTACCCGGCAGACGGGCGAAATGAAAAAAGATTTTTTTTCCTTCTTTTGCGCCACGACGGAAAGGTGTTTACTTCAAATGTCAAAGAAAACTTTTAATCGGCTCACCGTGGCGACGCGACAGCTGCCCGGACGGCGTAAAAATGTTTAAGTTCTGGCGTCCGTGGAAGATGGGGAATTTTCTGCCTGAACTCCCCCGTCTCACCAACAGGGACAGTAATCAAAACAAAAACTCCGGCTCCCACCAACAATCGCTGATGGAACCGTGGGGGATTTATTAAGACCCCCTATCCCTAGCCTATTTAAATGATCGGAGATGCAAGGCGCTCCGCAGCGCCGGAGAAACTCATTAAACTCTCAGGGCGTCAGTCACTGAGGCCTCCTTCAGCAGGACAAGGTTTCTGCTCGGGCGGGGGGGAAAGGAGTAGGAAGTGGAGGAGCCTCCCTGGGATCCACCGCCGTGGCGTCCAGCTATCACTTTTCATCACTTTTAATTAATTTTGCTAATTAATTGCCAGGCCCGCAAACATTTGTTTATCTTAGGTTTTTCACTCGCAAGTCAGAATTGTCACTGAGGGGAAATATTCCTAAACGCGCCTCCTACGTTTTCAATAAAACGGAGGCCTTCGAACGAGGTGTGTTTTCGTTCGCTTTTCCCCCTTTTTTTTTTTTTTTTTTGTTCCCCCTCCACTGCAATTCACTTTTTGCGTCCGGACCCGCTGCGCAAAAAAGGAGCCGCTCCATCATCCTGCCGTCGCCGCTCGACGTTGCCTCTTCATTTTTTTCGCTGAGGTTTGACACCCCGCTTGACACGGACTCACGCTCCCCCCGGGGGAAAAGGCTTCTGCCACCATAGGATCCTACCTTAATTATGCAAAGTACAGGATATTTTGCACGACTTTAAAAGTGCGCCGGCTTCTGCTTTGGCAGCCGCCGCCGTCGCGCTCCCCTGCTGGGAGGTCCTGTCAGACTCCCCTCCCCCTTTTCCTCTTTGCCCAAGAAAATGAAAGGCTAGAAAGAAAAGACATAATGGAGAATGCATTTCAACTGCAGGGGTGGAAACGCAGAGGCGTAAGAAGTCCTCAGTGAGACCCTCATTTTACATGGAACAGGTGGGAGAGTCTTTTGTTCTCCTCCCGCTGTTAAAATCCATTTCATTTCTTGTGCTTGACATGCCACAAGGAACTCTCGTCTCGCCAGTTCCACGGGAAAAAAAAGCAGAGTAAAAGGTTCTTGCCTTTTTACTAAACAGAAGTAGGGTTTTTTTTGTTTTGTGTTTGTTTAGTTTCTTCTAAATGTATTTTGTCAAAAAAGTCAGAAGAGGACTTGGTTAGCACGCAAGCTAATGAGCAGCCGCGTCGGGTCGTCGCTGTTTTGTCACCAGTACGGCACTTTTCTGTCGTTTCCTTTGAATTTTACAACACGTCCGAGGGTTAAGCGCGTGTCTGGGCATTTTAAGCTGGGATCACAGTCGGCGGTGATGAAGGTCCATATTCATGTGGCCATATACAAATCTTCTAATTTCCGCTCACCAAGGCGCTACAAGCGTCTCGGCGATTCATCAAGGTGTTCCAGACGCGGTCAGCGTTGATGTTGGCGAAGGAGGTTCCACGGGAGGCCTTCATAATTCATCGAGTCATTACCCAGTCCAATATGTTATTTACGTGGGTGGTTGTTTGCCTCGTCGCCAGACCTCATACATATGAAAGGCTTGTGCGGGTACCCAAACCGCGGCTCGGGCTGTCGAGGGCTCTTGAAATCTCCTGGAGTTTCCATACAGAAAATCTCAAAAGTAAATAATGAAAGCGAGGGAAATTTCAATGCGTCCAACTTGTTTTTTCACCGTTAACTGTTTCTTCTCCTCTCTCCCCCCCCCCCCCACCCCCCCACCCCCCCACCCCCTTTTCTCCCTTTTCTGGCAGTAGAAGACAATGTGACAGAAGACCAGCACAGTCCCGGGCAGACTGCCATTCCAAGCGGTAATGCTCCACTTCATATTTCATCATTTTCAGCTGGAGAGTGGATTGTGTGTGTGTGTGTGTGTGTGTGTGTGTGTGTGTGTGTGTGTGTGTGTGTGTGTGTGTGTGTGTGTGTGTGTGTGTGTGTGTGTGCAATCTCCTTGCGTATGGCGTGACCTGCGGAGAGAAAATGCCCAGTTTTGTTTTTCGCCGCTTGTCAACTTGCTAATTCTGCACGGCTGCACGTGTTTGTCTGAGTCCCTCTGTCTGACTTCCAGCAGTGCGCAAAAGTTCTCCCTGTGTTTCTGTGCGTCCCTACCTTTTACCCCCCGCCTCCACACCGCCCCTCCTGCAACTCCCAACCCCAGGCCCGTGACTCTTTGTCTCCCAGCCGCCTGTGTGATGTAGAATAGAGGTGCCCAGATGAATGTGTCCTGTCTCCACGTGTGCCATTCACAGTGGCCCTCCAGGAGCAGAGCGGTAATTCAGGTCAGGCTTGCAGTAAGCCCCCGATGAATGAAGCCTGCCCCTGATGCGCTGCGCTGTATATTTTCATTTCATTTGTCTCTGGAAAAGGTTAAGTCTCAGGCGTGGTTATTTTAAACCCGATATAGACGGTTTGGGCCCAGCAGGCCGGGGAGCCGGGGTGCTGCCGCGCTAGTCCAGCGTTTTCCCTGCAGCTGCCTGACTGGGTGAAGTGTGGGTGGTTGTGCTGGTGCTGGTGGCTGGGGTGTGTGTGTGTGTGTTGTGGGGGGGGGGGCGTTAAAAATTTCTGCCGTTCCCAGAGCTTTAAGATTTTGTCACAGGGGCAGATAAGAGCGACATTCATCCTGCCGCAGCGGTAATGTGCGTCGGCGGCCATCAGTGTGTGGTTCCGCCAAGAGAAGCTGCCTCCTCAGCCCCGCCAAACCCCCCCCCACCACCACCACACACACACACACACACACACACACACACACACACACACACACACACACACACACACTCCACACACTCCTTCCCCCTCCCCAGGCTCAGGGGATGGAGGGCCGGGCACAAAAGGCAGACTTGCCTCGGAGACCTCCCGTCACCCAGAGTCAGAGTGGGGCTAATGACTGCGCCTGATTAGGGCGACCGCCTCACACGCACGCACGCACGCATCCCCCCCCCTCCCACCCCACAACACCCCCCCACAACCACCTTTCTCTCTGGAGCGAGAGGAGACAGCCGCCGCATGATCGATGTCTGCCTGCGGTGAAATCAGGAGGGTGCACAAATTAATTTCTCACTTTCCTCATTTGACTTCATCTGACTGATTTGTTTTTTTCAACCCCCCCTCGTCAGGACGCGGCACTGACGAATGAACGGTCATCGGGAGAGCGAGCCGGCTACGCGGGGAGTTTTTTATTTTTTTTTTGCTCCTTCGCCCGTCAGCGCCGCCGCCGTGAATTCTTCGGCCGTTGGCAGAAACCGGCCGTGGTCCAAAACGAGCGCTTTTGTCAAAATTGAAAAGCCGCCCGCTCAAAGAAATCAGTCACCGTGATGGACGCAAGCATAAAAAAAGGCCATTCGGTGCTCCTGAGATGCCAGAGAGGGCGTCGCGATCAGCCGTACGAGTGGACCTCCTCTCGAGCTGCTCCGCAACTCTGCTCGCCCGCCGCAACGCCGCAACGCCGCAACGCCGCACAGCCGCGCAGCGCTCCTCATTCATGTTTGATACGTTGCAATGGCAAAGGAGAGACGCTAACAAAAGAGGGCCTCTGAAAGACAGACGTTATTATACGTAGCGTGAGGAACAGCGGCGGCGGCGGCGGCGCTATGAAATCTGAGATTTAATGAGGCGGCGTGCCTTTCGACACAGAAAGTGCCAAGCAGCCCTAAGATGTGCAGCTTGGCTTCACCACTGTGCTGCCTGTGTGTAATTATAACCACATGCTCCATTCTCTCTCTCTCTCTCTCTTTTCCTGCTCTCTTATACACAACCCTTTTTTCTTCCTCCTTTTATTTTTCGCTCTCGGCTATGATGTTTTTTTTCCCTTCTTCCCTCTCTCTCTCTCTCTCTCTCTCTCTCTCTCTCTCTCTCACACACACACACACAGAGGGTGTCAGGCTCAGTCAAAGTGGAGCGGACCGGGGCAAACAGAAGCGTTAGCAAGATCTAAAGGGGGTGGCGGATGGCGTGGGGGGGTTGGGGAGTTGGAATCGGGGTGGTGGTGGGGGGGGTGGGCGTCTGGGTGGCCCCCGTCGCTGTTGCGTGCGCCAGCCAGCTAGCTAGCGTAGCGGCGCCGAGCCTGTGACTCAGCTGCGGCCGCCCCGTGCATCAGCGCACTGCAGGGCTCGCCACCAGAGAGAGAGAGAGAGAGAGAGAGAGAGAGAGAGAGAGAGAGAGAGAGAGAGAGAGAGAGAGAGAGAGAGAGAGAGAGAGAGAGAGAGAGAGAGAGAGAGAGAGAGAGAGAGAGAGAGAGAGAGAGAGAGAGAGAGAGAGAGAGAGAGAGAGAGGATGGGACTCCTTCACTCCGCCACCGCAAGAAAATCATACCCTCTATTATTCATTTCCTTTGATGTTACGCTGCACTAATGGCATCGCGAAGGCGCTCCGTTCAATATTATCACTCCCTGGGAGGGAGGGGCTTGGGTGGGGGGGCGTTTTCAGATGTTGTTCCTCGTTCAGCCGCTTTGATTTCCATTCTTCTCCGTGTGTTCATACTTTTCCTTCTTTCTTTTTTTTTTTCCGCGCGCCCTTTAGCGGTGGCTGATGCCGCGTGTGTACCTGTGATTATGTGTTGCGCTGCCTTCTCGCGCTGCCGTCTGTGTTTCACGTCTTCGCACTTTGTGCTTCCCGCACCTTTCTAATTGTTTGGAACCTTTTCTCACTGTCTGCGCCGCTTTATATCTCCCATCTCCGGCACGCATCATAAAATTTTCATAAAATGCATCACATGACCCCCTCCCCCACTGTTGCTGTTTTTTTGGTAACATATACTACGAGGTAAAAAAACATTTTCTTTTTCTGTCAGCGTGGCACTTTGAGCTGATTTTCACCTTTAAAGGCAATGGCCGTCGACAAACGTGTCTTTTCAATTTATATACATCAAAATTTTAAAATGCAATTAATCCTAAATAGGAATCCGCAGGGCGGTGGGGGGTGTTGTCGTTGCAGATGAATCAAGCTGCGCCCCCTCCCCCACGCATGCCAAATTCTCGAAGATCGTTAACAATCTGGCAAGTGTCAAGTTCACAGCCTCGTCGCTGCATCGTGACATTTTTTTAATGATGGGGCATCAGTGGCTGTCTGAGCGGAGCGCCCCCAAATCCCAGCCACACAGAGGAGGATACACTGGGAGGCACATGTGGCATTAGAATGTTGCGTGACCTATATATGGAGAGGGCTCGGCAAAAAAGTTTCAGATTTTTAAATAATGAGGTGCCGGCAACCGTGTGAAGGTTATTCAATCTTAATGTCCTCCTATTTCTGACAGCCGCCCTCACTCTGATAAAGGAACATACTCACCTTTGATCAGGCCCGCCGACATGTGTCGACAGAAGCTGCTCGCTGGTTAAAATAAATTCTTAATTTGAAACTTGGGGGTGGGTGGTTGTAGGGCGGGTTGCAGGGGAGGGGGCATCATAGGATCGTGGTCTCTGGGAAATGACGGGGAAATGAGGAGATGGGCGAGCTGGTAATGATGTTTTCCACGCCGAGGTCTCTCAATGCACAAAGACAGACTGGAGCTCGACTCTAATGGAGCTCGGCATTATGTATCTACAGGCAAGTGAAAGCCGTGCCTTTGGAGGTTTTAATTTTTCTTGTGCTTTTGGGGCTGTTTTTGATTGAAATTCAGCACAAAATGCTGCCATCCATCACGTGTTGCTGTAAAGGAAGTAAAAGCCTTGGGCTTTGGCACAGTTTAGTCTCTAAACTGGGGTTGAACTTAAAGCTGCAGGGTTCGCAGTGAGAGTAAACTTTTCAGTTTTTTTTATGGTTTTGCAGCTTATGCAGCCTTCTTCTTTTGTTTCTATTCCTTTTCCTCTGTGTTTTCCTGGGCATTGATGCCTTCCCTTCCCTTCTCCCCCCATGGTCAGTGTCCCCACCTGTCTCAGTGTGTGGCCCAGACAGTGGGGGGACGAGCCCGGGCTTCACGGGGTCCCTGGTGGGGCTAATGGAGCATAGAAAAGAATATCAATTAAAAGGTCATAAATATTTAAGGGCAGAAATATTCAATAACATAAGGGTGGACGGGTTGGGGGGTCCAGGGGACTCACAAGATATAAGTTGTGGCGTGGTAAATGTCACTGGGCACCGGAAGAGATTAAGAGTGTGTACAGTATGACGGATGGTCCGGGACTCTCCGATATTACACGACTCTTAGACGTCAATCACCATCCAGATTTTCACTTTTTATTAGTTTGTCGCCGAGCAGAGAGATTGAAAATTGTGCCTCAAAAGTCTCTCAGCCGGATCTTTATGATATTCCCCACATGAATAATTTGCCAACGCCAGTTATGATCATCTTGCTTGGAGCTGACCTTATCAGAATATGGATCAGCTGTCAATGAGTCATCAAGCTCGTCTTAGCCTCCTGCGCCAACATTGTCGAGCTGATTAAGAAAATTAAGGGTGCTAAGGGGAAAAAAAGGATGATCATTAAAATCCAAATAAATAAATAAGAATTCTGATACGCCACAAATCTGCTCCCCGTATTCCTCCTCTGATTGTCAGGATTTCCAAGCATGCCGGTATTGATCTGCTGTCCAGCCTGTAGAAGCTCCTGGAAGAGGATGTCCTGATCTGATGGATTACTGTATGAGGCCCAGAGGCACAGGAACCTCAGTATTGACGTGCCGCTTCTAATCCCAGGGCTGGACGTGACCTTGTCGTGTCAAACCCCTCCCACCACCCACTGCAACCTATTGCTTACCCGATCCCCCTCGCCCCTAAACCCCCAACCGCCCAAGAGTTTACACTTGGAGAAGTGCGTCGCAGCGGTGCACCGCAGGTCATTCGGCTCGACCGGGAGTGCTGACCCGCCTCGAAATTCTCTGGAAGTCACGGCTGAAAGTTGTCGACGGGAAAGCGAGGAAACGACGGGGAGGAAGTCAAATCAGCCAGGACACAATGCTTCCATTTCCTCTGAAGTGTCCTTTATTGGAATCGTAGATCATTGGAGTTACCAAAGAAAAAAACTAAAAACAACTGCAATGACTCAAACTGCAGCTCAGGATATAATCCCAATTCTGTTCGATGTCTCCCATATATTTACTTGAATAATAAGATGGTTAAATATAGCCACTTGTTTTCTCTGAGATGAGATATTAGAAAAATTAATGATTCAAAAAGGCCAAGGCATGACATCAAAGTCCTAACCTCCTCCACGGGCACCCCTGTAAAATAAGAAACAAAGCGCTCGACATTTCACCGCATGCTGTGGACTCGGTGGTGGTGTGCGGATGAATCATAAGTCTATATTGTGTGGCTTTTGGCCTCAGTCAGAAGTGTTTCCCCCAGAGCAAGAAAGGCCTGCATCTGTGCGGATTGGGCTGGGATTTTCATTTTCTTGAAACACCTTCTGTTCTGTTCTGCATGGTCCCACCGGGGACCACAGTGCTGATATTTTTAGAGGGCATGTTCCGAGAGCCTCAGTCGCCAAGAGGGAAGGACAATGGAGGGTGTGATGTTACATCAATACTTGGCGCAAAGTGGGGGAAAGGAAAAAATCCTGGGTGGCCTTGATGAGTTCTGGAATGCCTTTCCTGGAGGAATTGCAGACACCCTACAAAGGGATTTTTGAAAATGGCTGTATATATATATATATATATATATATATATATATATTTATATATATATATATATATATATATATATATATATATATATATATATATATATATATATTTATATATATATGTGTGTGTGTGTGTGTGTGTGTGTGTGTGTGTACACACATGTATAGTATGTGTATGCAGTTGGTGTCTGGGATTTCTTTGGAGTAAATAAAATGGGAATAAAAGCAGCAACAGGCCTCGTCTTTGCAACAACAAGCGCAAACTTTCAGGGAGCGCTTGCTTAAAATGGCTGCCGATGGAAGGCGAGAGTGGTGCTGATACCAGGGCGACGCCATCTTTTGATTGGGCGTCCCGTAAATCAGTCTTATTGAGAGGTGTGCCGGTCACAGCGAGGGAGGAAAGGGGGCTGCGGGCATGAAGTATGCTTAGCTTTCTTTCCCGCCAAGCAGCGCAATCCAGCATTTGATTTGTTGGCCGAATATCGTATCGCCATGAGATCGACCCTGTGTTTTATTTTTTTATCTATTTATTTATTTATTTATTTATTTATTTATTTAAAAAAAAAAATATATATGATTCCCTGTCTGGGTTAAAGGTACTCAATGGCCCAGCCCTGGCGCTGCTGCAGCACAAAGCCAAGCGGAGACAAAACTGCAGATGGATAGAAGAATATTGATGTGCGCGACCCGCGGCTGCCTGCGAGCAAGGCTGAATAATTTAGGGAAGTGTGTCGTGACGACAGCCCTTAACGCACACCAATCTCAGCCTCGTGTGCCCTGCGATGAAATGTGCCATACATCCTCGGCCGTGGCCTAGATGTCTGGGTAATATGGCAAGCCCCCGTCTCCTTGGATAGACTTCTGACTGATGCAATTCTGCCCTCACTGGTAGAATTTCTTCCTTTTTTTTTCTCTTTTTTTCCTTTGGTCGAGCCAAAACTGCAATCCAGGATTTATTAACAACTGATATTCCCATCAGTCTAGTTTCATATACTGGAGTTTTGCTTGGGTGAAGCAGGGCAAACACAAGGTAAAACCATTTCTAATAACCGCTGTGTGTGTGTGTGTGTGTGTGGGTGTGGGTGTATCTGTGTCTGGGTGAATCTGTGTGTGTGTGTGTGTGTGTGTGTGTGTGTGTGTGTGTGTGTGTGTGTGTGTGTGTGTGTGTGTGTGTGTGTCTGTGAGAGAGCACTGTGCCACCTCTGTGTGCCTGTATATCTCTGGCCCTCACCTGCCCAACACCCCTGTTGTGGCATGAGAGGTTGAGTTACAGAGGCCCAAATTGAACCTGCATTTTTATTACAGCTTTTATTATTGTTTTTATTAAATCCAGACTCGAGAAATCCATTTTATTGTCAACCTGAGGAAACTGTGGCACCTCAGCGTGCAGGTCAGCCCCCTCTGACTGTGTGGCGCTGTCATTTCCTGTGGCTTTGGCAGATCCAGAGTGCGCCCTCGAGAGGCCGGCGGAGGATGGTGAGACCGGGCGTCTGAGGAAGAGGCTGATCTCCCCCGAGGAAGGAGACGAAGGAGAGGAGGAGGACGAGGAGCCGGCGCTGCACAGCTGCGACAGCTGCCGGCAGGTGTTCGAGTCGCTGAGCGATCTCACCGAACACAAGATTAATCAATGCCAGCTGACAGGTAAACAACGCTCAGCCCACCGAGCCTCCCCGACACTCTGCCACTCAGCTCCTCCCTGACTCCCCGCTCTCGCTGCGCGCCTTCGCCCCGAGAACACGCCGCGCTAGGTGCGTTAGCGCCACTCCAGACTAGCAACTCTGGGAGACCCGGCAGCAGACAGAGCACTCGCACATCACATTGCTTGCATTCGCTCTTCATGTGGCCCTTCATTTGCCCTTACGACGGTTCACTCCAGGCACTAGCGCATAAGCTTTTATAGCACGTAGCCCTTTGCGCATTCGATCCACACTGCGCTAATTTTGGCATTCCACTAGAGTCCTCGGCGCTGCTACAGGGTCCAAACACGGAGCAGGAGCCACATCCTTGCTCCAGGAGGGTCCCTCAGCCGGTCCCACTGCTAGCTACCTGCCGCAGGAGCAACATAGCGGGGAGGGACTGTGTCATTGACCTGTTGATGGATGAATAGCGCTATAAATACTCTGACAAGGTGGCAGACAGGACTAATGATGTGAACTGAAGGATTCCATGTGCCGTCCTCCTTTTCCTAAAGGGGCCGTAGTGAAGACCACCATGCATGCGACACACATTTCCCAATGTTTAGGGCAGAGTTTTGGCCTCCCCAACAGCCCACGACAACACAACAGCAACGCGCTGCAGTATCCTGGTTGTGTTTATGTTGCAGCGAGGAAGCCAAATTCACAGCGAGGTTGGGAGAAAGCTAGCACATTTCTCCCCCCAAAATTTGTTTACATCCGAGCAATGTTTGATTTCAGATTTTTTTTGCAACCCCCAATCGCCAAACCACAAGTTATGGGGGCAGATTTCCCCAGAGTTTTACAAAGATTTTCCATTATGCCGCCGCAAGCCAGACTCGCAACACAAATCCTGCATTTGTTAGCATGCACGCGTATACGTGCGCTCCCCTATGCTGCGATTGGTGCTCATTTAAAGGGGAATGCAGTCGTGTTCAATGCTGTACTCACTTTGCACGTGCAGTTGTGTGTATGTGTTTTTTTTCCTTTCTCTAACTCTTGTGCAGCTCCGGTGTGCTCGTGTGTGCAAATTCAAAGTGACGTTCAGTCAACGGAAGGTGTGAAAATCAATGTGCTGTTCTCTTTCACATTTATGGCGTCCAACAACAGCAGCCTTGGTTTAAGGGTAACTAAGTGCAGAATATGCTGCCACCTTTCCCTTCTCACCGTAACACCCAATTTCATCAAACAGGTGGACAGAATATGAATTCTGTTTTGTGATTGCTCCGTGAATAAAATACACAGACGGGGTGTAATAAAAATATCTCCTATAATAAAATAAATGGTCATGTTTTCTGGTATAATGATATCTGGAAATAGTCAATTATGCGATTCAGGGACAGACCTTTTCATGTTCAGAGCCTTTGTAATGTGGTCATGACTGAGTCAGGCACAGTTTTTCTCTATAATTAAAGCCGGCTTTTATAAATGTCAATCTTACGGACAAATAACTCTTAATTGCTCAATGATGGGAAAAAAAAACGCAGTTTGGATAAGAGCCCCTGTGGAAACTAAACAAAAGAATCTAATTGCCATTAGGGTATTGTGATTGTGCAGAAACACTCTATTAGTATTCAAACACAGTGGGAGAAAAGAAACTTCTAGATGGCATACTAAGTACTTTGAATTTGCCTGTGTGTGTGTGTGTGTGTGTGTGTGTGTGTGTGTGTGTGTGTGTGTGTGTGTGTGTGTGTGTGTGTGTGTGTGTGTGTGTGTGTGCGTGTGCACACGCTGCTGTGTGTTTGTGTATTTGCTGGGAATATGGGAGATTTCCTGTGTGGCATTATGTAGACATCCATGACCAATTAATCTGCCTTACATCAAGTCTCTGCTCACAGATGGATCCTTTATTAGAGCCCTTTTCTAATCAAGCGGCAGCACCTGCTAAACTCCCCGCTTTTTACAATGTGAAACGTTTTATTTTGGTAAACAAATTGCGGTGCTGTACTGGACTGGAAATGATCCATAAACAGAATGTTGTTGTCAGAATGAACCCCCCCTGCTCCCGCACCACCACCACCTTCACCTTTTTCTTTTCTTTAAACCACCCTGCAGCTATTACACGAGCTAATACAATTCACCAGAACCAGACCTGCTGGTGAAAACATGCACACTAGCCCTCCGTGCTCATTCTGGACCTCGCTCAGGCTTTATGTCTGCGCTCTGCAGTAAAACACAGCAGGAGTGAGACAAAACAGACTTAATAAAGTCTAAACTGATACTAGCTGCATGTGGACCACGCCCGACGGCCTGGGAGGAAAGAGAAAGATGTTACATGTCACCCCGATCAATGGCGGCCATTGTCTCCCCCCTGTCTGGCAGAGGTATAACACCTTTCCATGCACTTAAGCTGTGACCACTGCAGTGCGCTAAGGGAGCGCATGGGTATGGATCGCCCCGTGTCCCTGATGCGATCGGAGCTATTGATTGCACTAATGCCGGACTGCAGAGGAAGGCGAGAGTCTGAGAGGGGGGGAAAAAAAGAAAAGGAAAGAGAAAGGGGGGAGGAGGAGGAGGGAGCCGGAGCGGAGATGGGGAGAGGGAAGGAGAGAGTGCTGAAGGAATGCGTCCCCGGGGAGCCTGTCTTGGGCTGGGGCAGGGCTTCAGGAATGCTCCCCTGGAGATCCCAGTGAAGGCTGGGGCAGGGCTGGAAGAATGCTCCTCCCGAGAGTTGAGAGAGCGAGAGGAGGCTGGCTGGGGCAGGGCTGGAGGAATGTTCCCCCAGAGCACCCCTTTAACTCTGGAGCAGCAGCGGAGGGGCTCCGCGGGGGGAGAGTGCCCCCCCCCCCCTCACCCCTCCGGCTCCAGGATGGCTGCGGATCAGGTTTCCGTGCGGGGATCAGCATCCTGCCGACAGGGCTTTGGGCGGCCCTGGGGAGCAGGCAGAGGAGAGGAGAGGAGAGGATGGGGGGGGGCAAGGCGCTGCTGTTCCTTTCCAAAAAACACTTCACCACTGCTTTGTCTCACCGCCGCGTCACCGCCGCTGACGACGAGGAAACGGCGTCTCCTCCGTAGTTTGACTTTTGTTCTCAGTTGGCACGAGACGAGGTGAGATATGAGATCGCGGGCGAGGAAGCGAGGAAGCCAGTGGGGGCGGCCGAGCGCAAGAACGCTGCTCGGCCCTCCTCAGTTCATTTCGCCCGTTGTTTACAAGCTAGCCCACTCTGTCAACAAAAATAACACTTCCAGCCCGGGGTTTAATTCAGAGGATTGCTGCCTTCCGCCGCTGGCCCAGCCACTCGCCGCCTCCGACTGTATTTGAATAACCTCGTGCACTGCACGCACAGGCTGCGAGCCTGGTGGCCGCCGTTCTTTCATTACGGGTCGGGGCTCCCTTGAGCAACACCTTTTTCTTGTGTCCTTCACTGGAGGAGGGGGGAGGCGGGGGCACAGCCGCTCCCCTCAGAGGGATCCGTGCCCTGCTATTTTAACCCTCTGCGAGGTGACCTTTTTAATAAGTGTCTTTCTCTGTTTTCCTGCCGGCCACTGCGAGAGCAAACAGAGCATGTCTTCTGCTTCCCTCAGATAAAGGAATCAATCAGAGGAGGCTGCGACGGAGAAAGAGAGGGAGATAACTGGGCCATATATGGATTTATATTATGTAGATGCCCCCCCCCCCCGTACCCCCCGTACCCCCCCACCCCTTGCTTCTTCCTTCCCCGTAGACGCTGCAAAATGCACTCAGCTTCAATAAAATACATTTTAGATTTATGAGAAAAATACAAATGAAATATTAATACTGTGGAAAAAACAATAAGATATCCCAACAATGCAGTGGGTGGCAATATGATAGGAATAGTTTAGAGAAATCTGCTCATATGAGACCTGCAGCAGGGAGCCCCGGCACGCAAATCTCCAAACGCACCGATACTGTGTGCGTTTCCATTTTCCACCCGCGACTACAACCTTTTTTGTTCAAATTCATTCACATCCAGCCGCTGGGTCAGCGGCATGGAAACATTCAGTAATACCCTCGACTGTGAACAGGCTCCTGGCAGTCCCCTGTTTTCTACTAACTGTTTCCAACAGGCCCTTATTGGTTGTGCTGGCTTTCTGTTTTTTCTTCCTCCTCTTCTTCTACTTCTTCTTCTACTTCTTTTCAACTAACTTTGTATATTGATCCAACAGCTGCTTTGCGGCTGCCAAGAAGAATGTGCCAGGCTGCAAAGACTTTATTTGCTTCAAAAGGGCTCACATAAGAGGAACGCGACATGAGCAAGACCTGATTAGCCGAAACTGAGCCACTGCCGTTCGTCAGAAAGTCTGCTGTGTTTTTTTTTTTTTTTTTTTTGCCGGGGCGTCTTGCGACATCCCGGTACAAAGAGCAGCACACTGATTACAAGGCTTTGAAAAGCGGAGAGGCGGTCAGGGGAGAATAGCTACTTCTGGCACGACGCTGCCGCTGAACAGAGACCTCATGCTAGAGTGAGCCCTCAGAATTGGGCTCCAGCCCTTTTCCTGCGCGTGTTGGGGGGGCTGCATCCTACACGAGCGTCTGCGGGACAAAGACGCATAGGTAGGGAGGATGGGGGGGCAGAGGATGGAATGGTGGGGAACGGCAGAGAAAGGGAGTATTAAAGTATGTGTTTGACTCCACGGCGCCGCATCCCGACGCGTTTTTCCTCCCCGCGCAACAGTGCCAGCGCCGCTAACAGGAGTGTCATTAGGAATTCAAAGCGTGTGCCCTCCTGAGGACGCCCTCTCCCCCTCCTCCCCTGTGCTTCACACAGCACACATTATGCGCTGTATAAAGTATTTATTGGTCTTTGTCAGACTAGGCCTGCATTTTCTGCATTTAAAAACAATCAAAAATAGGAATCGGGATGCCGGCAGTTTTCCCCCTCTCGCCTCGTGTTTGCATGTTGAGGGCAGAATTGACAGCAGAGCCGAGCTGCAGATCTCAACCCCCCCCCCCCCCCCGCTCCCCCCCCCCCCACCTAGCGCGCTTTTTTTCCCAATGTATTTGTGTTTACTCAATCAGTCATCCGCTTAGGCATGCAAAAGCATGCGAGCGTGTGCGTATGTGCGCGCACGCGCACACGCTCAGAGGCACGTGCACACTTATTCCGACTCGTATTAATGCACGTAGGTTCACACACGCTCCCTGGAAACACCTGCGTGCTTGCACTTTGCATTTTAGACGACACATAATTCATCGCCCCAGAGGCCACGTGCACGCCGAGGCTTCCTCCATTTGGCCTCTTTCTTAAGTAGGTAGGCAAAATAGGAGGGATGATGTGTGCCGGAGTGAAGCTCAGGCCGTGCGGTTCTATGTGAAATCCAGTCTAAGAGAGGAGTAACCGAGCCTGACCTGACAGCCAGGCGGGGTTTTTTTTTTCCTTTCCTGCACAAACCCAAACTAAGACTGACACAGTTTTATGATGAACTACCGAGTTTGTGTCACGCGGTCGCCGTTGCTGTGGCTGCAATCAATTTGCCGTCGCTCTGCGTGTGTGATGTTCAGGTGTTGTCGTAAATGACAAATCCCAAGCAATGAGCAGCAAATAGGACAGGAATTTTATGCTGCATTGCTAGCAAAAGCTGGCTGAAGCTCATCCCACATTCATTCCGGACCGTTTGTCCAAATCTGATCTGACGTCCTTTGGACAAACCAAACCAAAATGAGCATGTGGGACCAGCGAAAGCGAATACCTCGATTCAAAACGACATGTCATTAGCGTCGCCGTAGCGTCCGGCCTCGGTGTTGTGACCGAGACCCAGCCGCGTCTGCGTCGGCTTCTCCTCGCTGCCTTCGTCTCTCGGCGGCCACGGCTCTGCCTGCTCTTTGTTCGCTCTCTTTGCCTCTCAGCCTGCGAGTCTTTTGCAGCGGCATAAGCAGAAGAATGGCACATTAAATCTTAATAGGACTGCGTCTGGCCGTGTTGAATTGCAGAGCGTGTTAAGCCGGCGCTTTCCTCCCCCTTGGCACACGCTCGTGGAAGTGGAAAACAATTGAATAAAAGAAACCGCTCCCTCCCTCAGTAACACGAGTGACTTCAGCTGCCCTGCTGAAGCTGTGAGACTGAACTGATTCCGGCTTAAACATGGCAGAAGCCTTTATTGAGGAACAGTAACACGAACGACATTAAGGGCCTTTTCAGAATGCACAGACCTGCCGCTGAAGACGGTTTTTGCCCTGCTGCACCCGTGCACATTCCCTTCTCAGTGACGGTTTAAAAAGTAACACCTCCAGCACCCTCTGAATGCTCTTTGAATCCCCGGTTGGCTAAACTGAAGGCTAGCTAGCTCTCGGACATGAGAAGAAAGGAATTACAGCGTGAAAATGCACAGAATGAGGGAAAGGCATGAAAAGACAAAGAGGTGGAGGAGCACAGTCAAGGTAGGGCAGTCCGTCTCACCGGCGGCAGCGGCGGCGCAGTGAGTCCAGGCCTGCTTTGTAAGGCAGTCAGAGGTGGTAATTAGCCAGTGATGAGTTGACTGGTTGTGTGTCCAGTGCACGGCACTGCTGGGTGGGGCTGTGGGAGGTAGATAAGGCCAGCAGTGGGCTTATCTCTGGGAAGGACAGGCACCAGGCCTGCAAGGCAAATCCACCCACAGACCCACCGCATTTTATTAACAACATCATTAATGCCAGACAGGCTATGTGCTGTGGCTCAGTAGAGAGAGGCAGGAAAGAGTAAAATAAAAAATAAATAAAGTCTCAATTCCTGCATGGCCGGCCAGTCTAAAGTACATAGGCATCGGTTGACGTGTTTTGAAAGCAAGGAGGTTGTGGAGATGTTTACCAGGTATGCAGCCAACGGAAGGGCACGGAGAGTGAGCTTGGATCTTACCTCTGGGTTTTGCTCGCCCTCCTCTGGGTCCCCGGAATTCAAATGATTTTCTTTTTTTTTCTTTTTTTCCCTCTCCCTCTCTTTCAAACGTGGGACTGCTCACCAGAATAATGATGAAGCCGATACAGAGACACGTAACTAGGCACAAGAAGAGGCAAAAAAAAAAAAAAAAGACGTATTAAAAAAAAGTTTATAGACATTCAGGGCTCAGTTTTCTTTGTGGATGTGGGGCTTCAGGTTTTGATCGTCTGTGACGATAATTGGAATTAAAATTGGAATTGGAAATGTCTCCGTGTCTTTTTGTTTGTTGTTCTGCTGTTTTGTTTTGTTTTTGACAGAAGTCACTGCAACAGGGTTCAGGTTAGTTATTGTTAAGCACCCTCTTGATTGTATAAATTGCCATACGAAATGCATAAGTTGAACAGTCACTCTTGCCATTAGCTCTCTGCACTAGCGTATCAGATGCCAAAGAGCCTTTTACCGTTGTGTTTTCTTCTCTGATAATTTACGGCAGGAGTTTGGCACGGTGTGGCGTGGCGGCGAGACAAAGAAAACCCGGCCGCTCAACGCGCACCTCGTTCGTGGGCGGCTAAAAAATAAAACGTCCACGGAGTCGGGTTTTTTTTTTTTCTTTCTTTTTTGAGCCACGTCAATTCCGCACAATGAAAAGGTCATTGGATTTTTGCTTATGTGCGCGTGTGGAAATGTGCTGCACATTGATCCCCACAGGGCTTTTTCCTTAGATGGCTTGTGCCAAACTCGCCGGTAATGGGAGGAAAGGAAGGAGGGAAGATGTGGAGGGCGGTGGAAAGAGTGACCAGTTCGACAGGTTTATGTCTCCCGGCAGGCTTTGCTCCGTGGAGTGAGCCCACAGGAAGGAGCGGAGCCAGCTGTGACGGCATCCTGTGGCTTGGGGAACTGTGGGGCTGCACTATCACCGGCTCAACGTTTCCCTCTCCCCTCACCCTCCTTGGCGTTGTTTTTGTTGGCCAGGGCGCTGGGGGGGGGGAGCCAGTGTTAGGCTTGGGAGCCGCTGTGCGCCGCGCCACGAGGGGAGTGCAGCCACCCACGAGGACACCGAATTCTCAAATATCACACCAAGGAAAGGCCTCTGTACCTTTCGCTTCTAATTGCCCTTTTTGGGGCGGAAAGGTGGTGTTCATAAACTCCACTTTTATGGGCAGGATGGGTGTTGTTCCAGGCTCGCCAGGCCACCAGCTGGACGGCGCTCCAGCAGGGGGAACGGTGCGCGTTTGACAGCAAAGCCATTCTGTCACTTAATATAGTGAGGTCCTTGTAATGCTAAGAGCAGTGTACTGCGAAGGGTGGGGGGGTGTGAGGAGGGTGAGGAGGGGGACGTTGGCAACATGGCCGAGATTGTAAAGGTCATCTAATCTATTCCACCTCCAGCCTGCCTCGGCTGATCGATCATCCTGGAGGAGCCAGTCGATCTGATCAGAGAGCCTCTCCTCAGAGACGACCTCCCAGCGAGCGAGCGGCTGGGATTGTGCTGCGGCGCGGGGCCAGCTTTGGTGCAAGTCGGCGTCATAAAGCCACCATGTTGAAAAGTTCCTGAGTTGAGCGCCGAGCCGCCCGCTGCGGTGGCCAACCTTGCCGGACGGCTCGCCGGCGGCCCCGCTCCCCCCGCCCCCGTCGTTGTCGAGGGTTATTCTGCGTGCGAGACACGTATTAGCAAATCAGATCAACAAAAAAAAATTCCCACAAGGAGCGCTGTCAGTCAAGAGAGAGGCTGGGCAACGGCGGTAAACAGTGATAATCTATGTATCAGGACATTATGTGCCTTCAGCCGCTCCGTGATGCATCGCTCCCATCATGAACTTGGTTTGTGGAACACACCCCACAAACAAAGTCAACAGACAGAACCGTCGTGTGATTGGATTTTAATCCAATTGCATTATTATTCAGCCCTCCCATTGGCCATTCATTACTCTCACATGGAGCCTGTGTGGGTTGTTATCGCCCAATCAGGCTCAAGACTGTATTCTGGAGAGCATGCTTTCGTTTGCATCCTTTAAACCCTGTGAGCCTTCCCTCTCTCCGGACCCGCCAACAGAATGCCTAATTCCAAAGTAAACTGATTGCTCTCTCCAACAAGATTACACTATGGTGATGTTAGCCAAATGAGGCCGCGGTTCGGATGCAGTCGGGGCGGGCAAGGATGCTTACCTCAAGATGACTGATCAGCATGTTAAGAGAAACGAGGTTGGGTAAAAAAAACAAAACAAGTAAGGATAGAGATCGAAAGTGTGTGAGGGAGGTGCGTGCGTGGGGGTGAGCAGAAATGTAATTTGCTTCTCACCTCAGGCGACTAGGCTCTGAGGCCTGTAAATATGCAAACAAGCTGAGCCTGGCCATCAATATGAAGACCCTAGATGATTACTAATCTCCACCACAGAAGTAGATTGAGCTCCGTTCAGCAGCACCGTGGCAGCGTGTGGCGAGAGAGAGAGAGAGAGAGAGAGAGAGAGAGAGAGAGAAGGGCTTGGTTTAGAAGCTACGTCTGAGCATTGCCCCACTGCTCACTGCGAGGAACTTGGAGATATAGACACGTGTGACCTTCAGCTGAAGATGATACACTGTTAATTATTTATGACGCGCAAGGAACTAGCCGTCCCTTGGATGAACAGGTCTCTGTGAAAAAGTTTTGTGTGTGCAAAATACAGCCAAGTGATTCCCCCTGTGATGTCACAAAGGGTGCTCTCAAAATGCCGCAGAATCACAGCAACTTCTCAGCAACTGTGAACCTCGGCCTTCAATGTTCCTTCGGCCCTCGTGCAAAGTTTCTCGCCTGACACCAGCTTTCAGACACAAGGCCCTTTAGTTTTACCAGCCCATTGTTATTCCCCGTCTGTAATCTAAGATACAAAAAAAAAACCCAAAAAACAAACCTATGGGACGTGGTCCACGCCAGAGTCATTAGGTGTGCGCGCGGCTTACCCAGACAGCCGGCTAAACCAGATGCCTCGGGATGGCCAGAGGTCATCTCCTCTGTAAGAACACGCTGTGATGTGCTCCTTTCTCTCTCCACCTCTTCTTTACCACCTCGTCCCGACCCGCTACATCACTCCTCCGCTTGCCTCCTTTCCTCTTCCCCCTTGATTGTTCCTCGCAACATCTCAAAACGTAGGGGTGGGCGTCGGGGCTCGGGCAGTCGAAGAACCTGTCAGCCAGAGGGAAGGAGGAAAGAGAAGCAAGGGAGTCGTCTGTGGCCCTAGGTTGAACGCCGGAGGGCGCGCTACGTGGGGAGGATAGTTAGTGCGGCAGGACTGCAGGTGAATCCTCTCAATTTGAGAAACTTAATGCATTTGAATTCTCACCTCTGGGTGGGGTGGAGGGGTTGGATGTGAGGAGTTAGCGTCGCAGGAGAAGCCTCGATATGAAATGCGGCAAAAGTTGCCTCGTGTGTGTGTGTGTTTTTTTTTTCCCACCCTTCCTACCGAACACAGTGGGAGGGCCGTGTAGGAGGGATATATATTCTAAGGATGTCTTCCCAGCCCTAAATATAATTGACTATTTCTCGTATTTTGGAGTGTGTTTTTAGCTTTGAGCTTTACCCTCTGCAGCGAGAGCACAAGGCTGGAGGATGTTTACCTGGCATGGTGCCTGTTGTAGCTGCCCTCCTGTTGCGGAGAAGCAGGTCAGGCCCCAGCTTTATGTTTGTTTGTTTGCGAGCATGTGAGCCGTTTTTTGTTGGCGCGTCAGAGTTTATAAGGGTCTGTTTACGTGCACGCACGCGCCTGAGCGTGCGCGGAGGAGGGAGCAATCATTAGGATGGGAAGTGGGGGTGGGGGGGGTGGATAGCGCTGTCGCTTCACCCGGCCAGGGAAAAAAAAACAGAAGGAAGTGTCCCCAATGCTTTTATTATTATTATTTTTTTTGCTAGGATGGGATGAGTGGGGGTGTGACAGATAGCCGGTCCCTCGATCCGACTGAAGCATCCATCTGGTCGGCCATCAATCTCTCCTCTCCGTCGCCGTTCATTTACTCGCCCAGCCGCCCGTCCGTCCGTCCCGCCCACCCTCGCCCCTGGCCAGAGGGCCGTGTCTCCTCGTGGCCGTGATGATCTGGAGCAATTTCCTCTGCAATTTATTTTCCCAGCCAACCACCTAAACTGGTCAAGCAGCATCCGGCTTCTCAAGGTGGAGCCACTCGTTCCGGCGAGCCCCTTAGCACCAATCACAGCCGGCCATTAGTCTTCTTCTCAAATCCTGCTTCTTTTGTGTTACTGAAGTTCCAACCCTGCACAGTGCCCCCCCTCCCAACACACACTCACACACACACACACACACACACACCTGCTTGCGGATGGCTACACCTGACGCACTAACCTCCCTTTATCATTATTATTTGTTGTCATCTTCCTTTTCTGCCCGCAGCTTTAACTCCTCCCCTTCCTCTCCCCCTCCCCCAACCCCCCTGTCATGGCTCCTCAGTATTCTGCTGCTGTCTTGTGTGGAGTGATTTTGCCCAGACACGTCTGGCTCTGGGTAAAGTGCGGTCCCCGGAGAGCCCGCTCCGCAGCCCCCAGGTCGCCGGCACCATGAATACATTATGATCCCCATTTCCATCCTGTTGCCACGGCAGCACTTTTGGAGCCGCAGGGCGATTAAGACACGCGCTGTCGATACGCCGATAGGAAGCCAAAGTTGGAGTCGGCCTTTTGATCCGACTGCGTCCGTCCCCGCGTGCGTCGACGCGGCGAGACAAAGAGATCTCTTTGGCTTTTTCCTTTTTCTCAGTTTTATTCGGTCATTGCTTTGTTTGACAAGCTCACCTGCTGTACATAAGCATACCACACATCCCGCGGCTCTGTCTCTGTCTCTCTCTCCCGCGCCCCCTCCGCCCCTGCGCTTTATCTCCGTCTTTCCTGCCTGGAACCATTTCCCTCCCTCTCGCTCTCACTTCCGCTGCTCCTCCCCGCCCGCCGCAGTTCAGCTAAGGCAGCAAATATACGCAGGGCTGTCTCTGATATTCGGCGTTCCTCACAAAAGGAAGCGACTCCCTTACCTTTTATTGTTTCCTCTCTTTTTCTTTGGGGTGTGTTGGAGGGGGGCGGGTGTTGGAGAGGATGATGTATAAAACATGGTGCCTCAGGTAGAGGATGTTGGGTAGGAAGCCATGTCCCCCTAAATGGCCAGCCGTGTGCATGCGCCTAACACTTCACTGAGCAATCTGTCAACATGTCAGCAACACATGTTTTGTAAAAAGCCTCTGGTGGGAGCCAGGGGAAAAAAGGCACTCCTGCCAGACCAGAGAGGAAATGCTTTTTTCTCCTCCATTCAGTGGATTTTCTATTGCTGGTGCCGGGGTCCCACCGGCCCGAGCCCCCCCGCCCCAACCCACCCCCGGCACCACCCTCCCCCCGCACATACACCCGTTGTCTGCTCTTCAGAAATTTGAACTGGGGACCCTCGGGGGGCTTTACTGGAAGGGTGGGGGTGGGCCGGGAGGCAGGGAGGAAAGGAGTGAGGGAGGGGCTCCCTCATTTTTTCCTTTTTTTTTTTTTTTTTTTCCCTCGCAGCGTATGAAATTGTGAAGGTATATTGTGGCAGGTCCCCGAGCGGTCTTTTCTAATACCTGAGTTTCTGGCGAAGCTGGAAATTACCAGCGGCTCCCCCGAGGGACGGCTTTATCCACACCAGGAAGGGGAGCACAACTCAGTGGGGAGGTTACTTAATGCATGGCTGAAATAAAAGAATTTCTGAGAGACGGAGGCTGAAAAGCTAGCTTTTTTTTTTTTACCCCCCCAACCCTCCCTTTTTATCCCCCCTGCACTCACTCCCGTTCCTCTCCCTCTCCCTCTCCCTTTTCCTCCCCCAGTAGTATAGTTTACTACTCGCTGCCTCTCTTGAAGGGTTCTAGTTTAATAAACTTTCTGAGGATCCTGCTGCTGCAGACAGCTAGACAAATACCCCTGTGTGTTCTCTTTTGTCGGAGATACAGCTTTTTGTTATGTTCTTGCAAATTTGATTTCTCCTTCTGTCTTTCGTTCCTCAGCCGCCCTCTGTCTCTCTCCCTCTCTGCATTTGTCTTCATCTCCTCCCCGTCCTCCTCTGGCTTTTCCGTCTCCCTGCTCGACTAACACACACACGCACGCACGCGCGCACACACACAAGTCAAACTCTCTCTCTTGTGGTTGAGTTTATTGTTTGGTCTGTCTTTTCGTTCTCCCCCTCTGTGCTCCCTTTTGTTTTCTGTATGTTTTGTTGCATTGTGCACAGAGGCTGAGATGCAGATAGAATGCAGACAGTTTGCTCAGGGTGAGGAGTGTGTGCCGGCACCCTTGGATTCTCTTCCACACAACATGCTTTTGCTTGTGACAAATATTTGAAATTAAGCGTGTTTTGCAGACACAAACCAAAAATACAAGTTGATTGATTTACATTTTTCATCATAGAAAATTTTCTCCCGCGCTTGCATGACCATATGTTATCTTGACTGTATGTATTGGTGACATTTTCCTTGAGCATCAGTCCCTGTGTCTGATCTCCATTGATCCTTAATCTTGCCTGGTTCATAACCTTAAAAAAAGATTCAGATTCTCTCCTCCTTTTGCCTCTTCCTCCCAGGCTCTCCCTCCCTCCTTCGCTCCCTCCCTCCTTCCTCCTCCGCTGTTGGTAAATAATTCAACCTTTTCCCTGTAACAAGTACCGGCCTTAATAGGGAGCTGTACCTGTAGTCGGGATAAACAAGGCAGCCTGGCCTCACCAGTGAAACAGAGGGATTTGGGCTTCATGAGGGCAGAAGGAATAAGTCGTTTCCTTCTGAAGGCAGAGTAGACTGGCTGACATTAATTAAACCCTATAGGATAAAGGTTATCTGAGGCCCAGCAAAGCGGAGACTGTGCACGTGGGACGCAGCGTCTGCCGAATCCCAATCAAGACTTCTTATTAAAGCAACATGTGTGAGCTGGGGCGTGCATAACACACACGCTTGTGTTTGCGCTATTATGTTTCAAAAAAAATAAAAAATCTGGAGCTCAAGGATGTGTATGCAAATGAGCGTAAGGCTGAGCTGCTGGCGTTCGGGAAACCTTTGCTTACGGAGCACAAATACAAGTCTTGAAAAGGCGCGAGATTGGCACTGCCGTCTAAAAATATCGTCGGCCGAGGCAACTAGAAAGAAAGAGGCGTGCGTAGAAAGCGCCGGCGCTGGCTGCCGTGCGCTGCCGCGGGAGCTGCGCTTCCTCTGCACGGATCCTCCCATGGTGCACCTGTGACTGAGTCATCGAACCTGAGCTCCAGCGAAGTGCCCGGGCGCCATGGCTCATGTTTTACAAATTACCCAGGGGTCGCACACCAACTCTGTGCCCATATTTTCTCCCCACTGTATGCGTAGTGCGTGGGATTATATTCCCTGGTTCCAAAGCTGCGGGCACGACAGTCACCTCACTGACCCCACAACACTGGAAACATACCGATGAAGAAGACGGGGGATGGACCGCTCTGACCTGGATGTGTTGGCTGGTCAGAAGACGAGGTGGAGGGTGCGGTTGGCTCCATGTATTCTGGCTAAATGTTTAATACGGCTGCTATCAGGACAGCAGTTCTAATCTCACAGCATCTCTTTCGTGACTTTTTAATTTATTTGCATGGCAAATGTAATTAAAGGTCACCCACCTCATTTGGTGTAATTCTTTTGGTATTTAAGGTAGCGAAATAATTCTGGATGACGGAAGAGGAGGACTAACCTGGGTTTTATTAGTACTGAGGCATGCGTCATCTCTCCGTTGGTGATAAAGTGACGCTGCGGCACCTTCACAGTAAGCGTGCAGCCGCGGTTTCTCCGCTCATGTATAGATAAAAGGATGATGTTCTCTCGTCTACAAGAGCCTAATAAAAAGTAATTAGCTGATATGGATGAGGCTGTCAGTGATAACTGATATTGGGGAACTAATACACTCACTGCCTCGGCGATGATCCTCCAAACGCGCTCATCGCAGTAAGCTGCACGTTGAGATCGGCGCCAGATTAGCACAAATAGTAGGAGGAAGAGGAATGCTCATTACTGCAGCAGAGCTGCTGCACATTCATAGATACTCAAAGAGTGAACTCTAAAAAAAAAAATGGTCATCATATAAATTAAGATATTGCCCAGCATAAATACTAATTGCAGATGAATTCTCTAGTAAAAATGCGGAGGATGAGGAGGGATGAGACGGAGTTCAATAATCTTCAGGAGATTTTTTTTTTCCGTCTGACCCTGAAAATTTTTTTCCCCAAGTAAGCCATCACGCAAAACTTTCGGCAAAACAACAATCCAAGGGAAACTTTTATCAGCTGTTAAATAGATAAACAGGAATAAATCGATGCGAAGTGATGAATGAATAAGTAAAATGCCCCGCGGTCATTTGTCTGCTTCTACTCGGGGCCTCTTATTGCAGCCGTGCGCTGCAAATGAAGATGAGGCTGCAGAGCAGTGAAGGAACTCCTTCATTCTGTCAGCGCGCTTGTGTGTGTGTGTGTGTGTGTGTGTGTGTGTGTGTGTGTGTCCCTGCACTTATTAGTATTAGGCGATGAAGATGGGCCTGCCTGAAGACCAGTGCAAAACAAAAGCATGGGGGGGGGGAACAAAGCAAACCCTGAAATCTGTCTGCCATTTGTGCTCACATACTGTACACACATGTCGTGAGTATTCTGGCAACATTGCTGGCCCAGGGAAGTGCTGGTCTGGGGCCTGGCTCATTCTCCAGGGACACACACGCACACGCACACACACACACTCACTGACACACTCCTCCCCCGTCCCCGTCCCCGCCTCCTCCCCCGTCCCCCTTCCTGTGCAGCTTGTGGACACAGTCTGAGGCGACAAGGTTGCACAACAGCTCACAAAAAACCTCCACTTCACAAACTCGATCATACAGAAGAAAAAAAAAAAGTTGGGGTGAGGCCGGGTGGGGGGGCAACACAGCCTGCCATTAGAAATGAGTTTAAGGAGAAAAAATAATTAGCCAGTGCTGTGATAATTGTGTCAAGGGGGAAATAGATCAGACGAATTGTGGGAAGAACCGGAAAATCTTTCGTGGCTTTGTTACTTTGCTGTCGGTTCATTTCGACATTGATCCACCCTTCCATCTGTCATCCTTTTCCTGCGCTCCTTCTTCGAGGCTCCGTCTCTTCCTCCCCTTCCCTCTGCCTTTTTTCTTGGATTGGAGACTGGTGGAGCCTTCTGGCTCGAGCAGAGAGGGGATGAAGATGTTTATTCATCTGGAGGGTATTAGAGCCATGATTAAGGAGAGGAGGCAGTAGTAAGGCTGATGCGACGTCTGCAGCACTCGTTCGTGGGCCGCCTGCAGGATTCAGGCCAACACGCGAGAAAAACAAGAAATGAAGAAGAATGGAAAAAAAAAGGGAGGGGGGAAAAAACCTGTGGTGAAATAGGACTCTCTGAGGAAAGGACAGAAGTTTAGATCTCAGCCGTCTCGCTTGTTCCCTCGTTTTTGCTTTTTGCTCCGTGTCCTCACAGCCAGGCTAATTATTAATGAATGCGGTTTCTGTTGAACCTTGGAGAGGTGTCAGCGCCGCAGTCACAGTGGGTTAAGAAATCTTGACATTTAAGACAGGGATGCATGAAAATACACCGTCTTGCTTGAGTTGAGGCTTGTTTTTCCTCCCCTCCTGCTCTCCTCTCCGAGATGCATGTTTTCTTCTCCCTCCTGAGCCGTCTCCTGTTGTTCTACTACTGACAAGCCGGGCTGGCACTGAGGAGATATCAAAATCGAGCCGCAGCGTATTAATCAGGGGAGCCCCAAGGCCACGGGTCAAGAGGCTGGGTCAGCCTCCTCTGCTAGCTGCTAACGCTAAGGCTAGTCCAAAAAGTGGCAGGCTTGTTTGTCCATATGGATGTGATTTTCAGCATCTCCTGCCAAAAGAAGAAAGGAAGTGTTTATATGAGTCTTTTTATGGGCATTTGGCAAACTAACTGTCCATTTGTGAAATATTCAGTGTGTTCAGGGTAGATCCCAGAGTCTCTGCTTTAGCTTTAGCTCTCTTTTTCCCCCTGCTGAAGCCTGGCCCTGGCTTTATGGGTCACCATAAGGTAGTTTGATCAAAAAAGAACAAGGCCCCTCTTATTTTTTTCCCCACCCGCCAAATTTACCGTGTGCCACACTTGGTTGTAAGTAATGGATACCGCCCGTGGAAAACTTGCCGAGCAAACTTGTTTTAATGAAGCAACCGCACAGCATATTTCTGTACACACAACAGTCCCCCCCCCCCCCCCCACCCTCTCCCGAGCTGATCACATAAATCACATTTCCGTCGGTAACCGCGTGGAGTGGAGGAGAAGGCGGAGGAAGAGGAGGAGGGGAAACAAAGTTAACTAGTGAGGAAACAATTGAATCGCAGGCGAGTTACGGCAGCAAAAAACGCTGCAGCGTCTCTCACTGCGGCTGACTGAGTGACTGGCTTTAGCAGGCAGTCCACTGGGTCCTGCGCCTGGGCTGCCGCAGCGTTGAGGGAGCAGGACAAACACACACACACACACACACACACACACACACACACACATACAGCCCAGAGCCACCATGCCTGGCGCTCCCTCAGAGCCAGTGCAGTGAGGCAGGCGGTGAAGGGACATGCTGGGGGACAGATTGCCGTCCACCGCTCTCCCCCTGGGAGGCTCCCGGTGGCCACTGGTCCGGCCAAGACCTGGGGGACGGCCTACTTCCTGTTTGTGCTCTGGCCTACCTGAAGTGGTCATCTGTCCCACCCAGTCCACACAGCAGCAGCCGTCTTGCTCCGCAGGCGACCGGTGCACAACAACCACTGCTCTCCAACACACACGGCTTCACTTGCACCCAGGTTGTAAGCCTATTAATAATAGATATTGTACAAAAAAAAAAACACATTTCAAAAACATTCCAGTAATGATGGTATCATTTCAAATAATGCAATAATCCAAGTAAATTCTGTTTGCAATTTTGAGATAATGACATAGTGCTCATGCTTTGAATTGTCATTTCTCTGTCTGGCCTCGAATCAGGTCAAGTTGAACTAAAATAAGAAAAAAAAAACATACACATACATTTGAAAATGCCTCAGTTGAACTTCTCTGACCTTTTGGTCAGTGCGGCAAAAACCTCTCCTGAATTCCTTGCTCTTTCTTTTGAAAGAGGAGGGAAAAGTCTTTAATTTAAAAGCAACAAATTGATTAACACTTGCCTCTCCCACAGAAGCGAGGCCGCACAACTTAGGGCGGAGGAAAACATTCCCATAAATGTTATAATTATTTCTTAAAAGCCTAATAAAGCATTGGTGATATTTCTGAAATGGTAAAAAAAAATGGAATTAAAGGCGTACTTCTGCTCGGCTAATTGCGCCGCTGACCTCGCTAACCTCGGAGACAGACGTCTTTCGTTATTGTGGATGATTAAGACGCATTAAATGGTCTTGGGCCAACTCTACCTTGGTGAATATGGCTTGTAGCACGGCGGTGTTTAAGCATACGCTTGGCGTTATTTAAAGAAGGTTTTTCTCTCGGAATTGAAAAACCGCACGTGCGTCTTGCCTTTTACTTGGTGACATCAGTGCCGCAGAGACAGATATCCACGGCACGTAATGGATAATAATTTTCATTGTCTCCCACTATCGTGGTAAGGAAGGAGAGAAAAAAACAGCCCTACTGAAAGGATGACTGGCTGCCCTACTTTTCCTTCTCTGGCCTTCCATTTGTCTAACTTTCCTTGTACGCCACTGGGGCACTGTGATTTCTGGGACAGTGACCAAGTGCTCCTGTCGGAGCTGGGGGACGTGGGTAATGTGGACAAAGTAGTTGACAGTTTGCCGTTTCCCCCCCATGGTTGAGAGACAGAGCCATGAGGACCAGAATAATGGACACCCAGGCCGCAGAGTCGGGACAGTGCTTGATGTTCCAGCTCTTTGCGTCAGTCCCTGTGCGAAACAAAAACCCTCATCTCGCTTCGGCGGGGGCCGAGGGTGCCTTTCACCTCCAGAGTGTGTCTGAGTGTGTGTCAGTGTGTGTTAATGTGGCAGCTCTGTCAGGCCACTTCGCTGCTGCTTCCAGTTAATCTGTTGATCATCCCGTTTCTTTTTCAGTGAAGGTAGAATTAGCGCGACTTGATTTAATACCAATAGTAAACAATAGTGTGGTTGTCATTACACCGGGCAATATTAGCATTTATGATGCCGATTGGAATTTATTGACTTAGTGGCAGGGAGGAATTTTCTTTCTTGCAGATGCTGAGAATTTTGAGATCACATTTTTTTTTTTAAATAGAAATGGCTTTACAAGATACACAATCAGTGAAAACATTATATTTAAAAAATGCTATTTTTCGCAGAAGGAAATGATAAATCAAAAAGCGTTTTTGTTGAGGACAGAAAGAGACAAAATAAGGTCAACATAGAAATATAGATATATAGAATTCAACATTGCCAGTCAGCTCATCATATGAGCCAGCAGCTCAGGGAATGTGATGTAAGGAATGAAAGGGTCAGCCCTTTATCTCACTGGTAGTGTTACAATACATCAGTGCAACTTTTCCACTGCAGCACAAATTACGTCACTGTTTGTTTGTTTGTTTGTTTGTTTGTTTGTTTGTTCTGACACCGACCGTTCAGCGTTGTCCTCCCACTCACCTCGACACAAACACATGGACACTCATGCTGCTGCGTGCACTCATGTGCACACATCAGTTGCTGATGGGCGTTCATCACAGTCCGAGCTATGCTTCACCTTTGACACTCGTATTCACGATTTCAATTATAATTTGTGGCTCTTATTATTTATTTATTTTTCTTGAGGCTGCATAGCAATTTAACCACGCTGCATCGGTGAAGCATCCTCGTATATCTCAGTCCCAGTCCCGGTCTTCCTCAGTCCCTCCCTCTTTTGCTGTAGCGTAGTGGGTTTGATTGATCCGTAGTAACGGGGGAGGGGGCATGACATTTCTCAGTGATGTGGAAAAAAAACAACATATTGTGTGAGCTTAGAAGAAAAAGGGAGAGAGAGGCAGGGTGTAAACAACGTAGCGCTCACCCACACACCAAACACTGCTGTGTAAGGCTTTAGTAGTAAACAACATCTTTAGATACTAGTGTATCTTTATCAGCAGTTTTGTGCAAAAAAGCAACGTCTAGCCAAGTGCTATTTAACTTGACAGCTACCTCAAATATCACCCTTTTTTCTATTTTTAAATAATATTAAAACAGACTTTGGACTTTAATGAGCACAGCCTGGCTCTGTCCCAGAGTGTCCTTTCAATCCCTGTAAAAAAAAAAGTAAATAAATAAATGAATAAAAGGAATGGTTTGTCCATCTGAGTGGAAATTGTCTCAAAGAGCTGACAGTCAGGGTGACAGGAGTCTAGGCTAATACAAAAAAAAACCCTCTCACTGCACCACCTCTATTAGATCTTAAGTGGCTGTGTCACAAACATGGCTGTACATGATAGCGTGTTGTTCAGACACACATTGCTATTTGGGCATCACAACAGGAAAAACGTTTAGATGACACATGCAGCATCTCGTGGGAGAGGCTCACTACTTTTCCCAGTAACTGTAAAAAAAAAAAAAAAAAAAAGAAGGGGGGAAAAAAAGGCGTTCTGAATATGAAGTGGGGTCAGGGTGTTACATCAGACAAGTTGTCAGCTTTTTGTTTATTCATTGAATCCCCCAATCCCCAACGTGCCACAAATACACTCGCACAAAACACGTCTCTTATGACAACCGCTATGTACAGATCTCCGGCACGACACGCTGGAAGATAAGGTTTGGCGCTTGAAAGCGTGTCCATGCTTTGCTTCACAAGAATGGCTTTTGAACAAAGTGGAGTTTGTCAGAGAGGCAGCAGATGACTGATAGTGCAAACACTTTTCTGATAAGATAAGGTCCTGGACCTGGATAAGAGTTTGGCTCCCCAAACAGGAGAGATGCACCTAGTTGCTGCCGGGCAGTGATAAGCCATCTTGAACGGCTTCCAGGACCTCCAACACAAAGGTGCAGGCAGCCATCAGTGATTTATTCCAACACCACGGTCCTCCAAACAGCCTAGGAGTACGGGTGACAGAATAGAAAAAAAATACAAATAGTCTGTCTCACAAGTTGTTTTGCTAAATTCTGTGACAGGTAAACATAATTTTCTGGCCGAAAAACAAAAACAAATTAAAAGTTAAATCATTTGAAATTTTAGATTCTGTAAAGTACGATTAAAAAGATGGATCATATTAGACAAAATTTGTTTTTACTACCTAATTAAAAACATCTGAAAGAGCAGCATGGGAAATTTTTGAAGCAATAAATAAATCAAAGTTTTTGCTGTTTTTATGTGACACAACATAATTGTTAAAGTGTTGATATTTTTATTTTAATATTTAGTCAGTTATTACTTATAACACATACATGTTTCTGGGTACGGCCCTGCGATGAACTGGCGACTAGTCCAGGGTATCACCCTGCCTTCACCCTGTGACAGCTGGGAGAGGCTCCAGCAGACCCCTGTGGCCCTGAGCTCGGGAAGAAGCGGGTACTGAAAATGGATGGATGGATGTTTCTGGATACAACAATGATTATTATGTATTCTGTGCATAGTCTCATATTTAACATATTTCGATAAGACATTTTTATGACATACTTGATTAGTTGATTTTAAATATGCATGCATGAGAGAAACTAAATTTCATAAAGAATTAATTTCTACAAAGTAACAGTAATTGAATACAAATCTAAATGAACATATTTTAACTATGCGTTCTATTTAAGATTTAGAAATTAAATTTTCCACCATATGTGTGACTGTCCTTAGGGATCCCTGTCATCAGTAAAATTAATACCCTCTCTCACCCCCAAAAAAATCTATTTTTACCTCAGTGGTTCTTTAAATCTCTAAATGTATAAATCAAAATGCTCCTCTAAGGCACTAAAAGTTATGCTTCTGTTGACAAAAGTAAAAAAAAAAAAATTGCAGACTTTACCTGTTTCACCATCAAGAGTCTTATTTGAACAGGAGTATTTGCTCTGGGAAAGGGTGCTATAAATGAACGTAGAGGAAGTGGTGCACAAAGAGCGGTTCAGCCAGGCTCAGAGGAAACTGAGGCTCGCATGTTTGAGGAAGGTTGTTAGTGGCTGCTCGGGCATGCACACCACCCAAATAAAAGTTTGAACGGATCGTTTTCAAATCATTTAATCCAGCTGCAGTTCTATTTTTCTAACCTTGAACACACATCATAGTTTTTTTTTTTTTTTTATGTAAATCTTAGGAGGGAAAAATCATAAGAGTTCCAATGTGCTGCAGCCTATCTTATAAACAAATATGACCGTGGCACACTCCATGCCCTCATGCCCTCTGGAGACACTTCAAATGAGCTTGTTTTGTTCCATATAGGAGACATTTAAAAAAGAAAACGGGTGGGGGTAGGGACAGAACTCCCAGAGAGGGACAGGCCTTAAGATGGAGGTCTTCCTCCCAGGACGTGACAGGCTGTTGGCTGGAGGATGCTCAGGAAGGCCTTGGCAGACCAACAAAGACAGCCCTTCAGCTGCAGGGTGTAGTTTTTCAGGCCCCAGCATCCCCTTTGGCAGCAACACAGAGAGTACTGGCGTGCACAGGCCCCCGGCCCGGGAGACAGGGAAGTAAGGCCCGTTCTTTTATTTACTCAGGCTGCTGCTGAGGCCTGGGCATTTCTTGTCTGGGTGAAGTCGGAAAAAAAACAAGTCCCTCTTTCTCTTTCCTCATGAGGTCTCCCGAGGAAGATCACTCTTTCATCTCCAGTTGTTCACACACTTGTTTCGGCCGTTGCGCCTGTATGTGTGTCCAATGTGTGCACGGTGGTCTGCACTAAAACATGTTGCTTACTTGTGCATTGGTTTTATTGTGGGTCTTTGTGTATGTGTGTGTGTGTGAGTATTTTTGCTCCATTTGAGGGGCCCCTTTATGGCATAATCCTCGTCTAGACCAGTATCCTTAATAGAGAGAGACCAACACTATTGTTGCAAAATTGAAGTTTAAATGTCAGAATGTGGCTACTGCTGCTAAATAATGGCCCAAACAGTCTTGACAGTCGTGGGTGTGTGTATGTGTGTGTGTGTGTGTGTGTGTGTGTGTGTGTGTGTGTGCGCGCCCATATATTTTTTGAACTGTGTTTGATTTCTTCAAATATTTGATTGGTTCAAATACCATTACATTAGAGTTATAAAAAAAAATGCAATCAAATTATATGGGCAGATGTGTAACATCTAAGGGGCTCTTTTGGCAAGAAATGAAATACTTACTACATTGCTATATTCATTATTAATTAAATGAAGTCAGTATGAATAAATAACACATGTTTTTATTTACTAGTGCTATGCATTCATACGATGGAACGGAATGCAAAGGGAAACCAACACATCATATAACATTTTAGCTGACTGAGTAATATTTGAATTTAAATGCCCAGTCTGCCACATTAAACATAAAATGTGTCTGTTGACTTAAAATGGAGTAAAAATAGATTTGTATGTTTTAAGTTAGATAAAATCACAAAAAAATAAACACAGCTGTGTCTTCATTCACATTGTTTGTGATGCGCTCTCTGACCCCTAGATGCCACTAATTCTTACCCACTGGGCCCTTAAGAAAATAAAAAAATATTATTTCAGAAACAGCATTTATGAAAAAGATCAATGATGATTTTAATCGGTAAAAACCATCTAGAAGTCTAGCGAAGAGGACAATTAATACAGATGTGGCACAGTGCAACTCTGATGACGTGGTACTTGTATCATCCGATGGCAGTGTCTTTAATATTTCACAAGCCCTATATTAACAGAGCTTTTTCCCAATATAAATGTGCCAGCTGCACTCAAACTATGACTCCCACGTGTCCCCCCCAGATATGACTTTATGTATGGTGTGTTTGCTGGAGTAAAGCCATAGAAGATGTAATATACATTAAGCGTTATAATACAAATGTCAAAATGGAGTGTTTTTTTTTTTCTGACAACAAGTAGTGTCTCAAGGCAAAGGCATCCTCATTTAAGAGCGTAGAATTTAATTTAGCCTTGTACACCAGCCCATTTATTTGTTTGTTTTATACTATTGTCTCACAGCCAATATGTTTGACTGTAAGGCATTGGTTTGGGTCATTCTTCTTGTACTGTCTTCTTCTCCTGCACCCTGGGAGGCAGTGTAAGAGAGGGCAGATCCACCCCCTCTGTGGAGGAGGGCAAAGCACTGAGTCACCCATCCTCCCTCACAGCAGAGAGAGAGGGAGAGAAGCGAGCGTTGAGACACGTACGAGAAATAAAGCGAGTAAATCAAGCAAGGTTTCGCTCCTTGAGTGAGATGTGTGCGCGGAGTGGGCGCCTTGCCAGGGGTGGGAGGTTTCCGGGAGGGCCACGGTGTGGAGGTGGGATCTCAATGTGCCGCTTTCAGCAGTTTGGAGGGGCAAGGCAATGGCCTTCGACCCCATCTGTTTCCTGAAGATAGGCCCTGATGGGGGTAAGTGCTCAGAGAGGGCATGATATCCTGACAAAGGGCAGATCTCCCAGCAAAAACAACAGAATGCGGGGAGTGAGAGAGAGGGGGAGACAGAGAGAGAGGGAGGGCGAAACTTAGATTTGTCAGCTGTAGGAGAGCACGGAGGCTGGATCCTGGAAAGATCTTGTGCTTTTCCTTCATCCCTCTCATAAATCTTTTCAGTTTCCTTTGTTTTTCCCACTCCAAGTGCTGACCTTTTGACACCGATTCTCCCCCCGCCACACACACACACACACAATTTTTTTTCTGAAGAGTTTACGTTACGTTGTATTTAGTTAAGGAAGTTCACAGCACTCAGAATTCGGCAGCGGGAAGAAGTGGTCCGTCACCTTTTGAACTTGCGGAAAGTGGCGCTCTGTGTTTTCCCTTCATATCAGTGAACAGTGAACCCGGGGAATGGAATGTCAGCAAAGGAACCATTTGAGGAGGGGCACATTAAAAGCGATTTATAAAACAAAAATGTCGCCCTGTGCGCTTTCTCGCCACCTGCTTGTCCTTGGGTTGAGGGATTTAGCAGCTCACATGGCTTTCCCCATCCTGTTCCATCCCTTCCACACCACAACTTGGCCTATTCATCCATGCAGTATCAATTGCCTCGTGGCCGTTTGCGGGCAAAAGACAGACAAACATAAGAAAATATATATACATGTATTATTCTATTCTCACATCGGTCTGTTGAGCGATGCCCTGATAGTTCCATGTTTCATTAAACTCATATATTTTGTGGCGCAAGGTTCCTGAAGGCTGTGCATTGCTTTAGTCCTAAATTGCACATTTAATCTTCTCTTTCACTCTTGAGAACTGCGCCACCCTTTCCCCTTCTTTCCCTTCTAATGTTAAGGTTATTTCAAGGGCTCTTATTTTTCAAAAATATGCTTGTAATTGTTCAAGATGAATACAGACGTTCTAATTTACCTCACGCCGAGTGCAGAACCTAAAGTACGCAAACTGTCTCACATTGGCTTTAAATGTCAAAGAGATTGCGCTTTGAGTCACAGTGGGGTTATGCTATTACGTGGCCACATACAAGGTTAATTGTGGTAAAAGTATTTCCACTCATTCTCTCCCCTAATTGTACTTAAAATTGCATATTTTAGTGTGGGTTTTTAAGATTACACCCAGGGAGGGGAGTTGTTTGTCTGTTCGGAAGAGGTTTCCAATATGTATTAATGATCCAACACCTTTTAATTTCATGGGCAAATATCACCATAGAGGCCAACCTTTTTTATTTAAATGTGTAGAAAAAAATGAATGCTAGTATTGTCTATCCTTTTTCCTCTTTGACTTGCACTTCATACCTCTCTTTGCTCCTTTTTTGCCATCTTCTGCAGACGGTGCCGATCTTGAAGATGACCCATCGTGTTCTTGGCCAGCTTCATCTCCCTCAAGCAAGGATCAGACTTCTCCAGGACACTGCGAGGACTACGACTTTGGAGAAGAAGAAGGTGTCCCCGGCTTGCCGTACCCGTGCCAGTTCTGCGACAAGTCCTTCAGCCGTCTGAGCTTCCTCAAGCGTCACGAGCAGAGCCACGGCGACAAGCTGCCTTTCAGCTGCACGTTTTGCAGCCGCCTGTTCAAACACAAGCGCAGCAGAGATCGGCACGTGAAGCTTCACACCGGCGACAAGAAGTACCACTGTGGAGAGTGCGACTCGGCCTTCTCCCGCAGCGATCACCTCAAGATCCACATGAAAACCCACGCCTCCAACAAACCCCACAAGTGCCCTGTGTGCCGACGAGGCTTCCTCTCCTCCAGCTCTCTCCACGGCCACATGCAAGTGCATGAAAGGGGCAAAGACGGCAGCGGCTCCAGCCTTTCCAGAGCAGACGAATGGAAGCTGAAAGAAACTCGCAAATGTAGCCGCTGCGAGGAGGGCTTTGATGTCCCAGAAGACCTCCAGAGGCATATTGTGGAGTGCCACCCTGAGTGCTCTCCATCCGAGGACGGAGGCCTGGGTGCCACCCTGCAGTGCATCTACTGCCATGAGCCCTTCAGTGACGAGGGCACCCTGCTGACTCACATCGACCAGGCGCACAGCAGAGACAGGAAAGGCCATACCTGTGCTATCTGCTCCGAGCACTTCCTGTCAGTGGAGGACCTCTACGCTCACATGGATATTCACCAGCTCCCTGAATCGAGTAACCACAGTAACAGCCCTTCCCTGCTGACTGTCGGCTACACCTCTGTCTCCAGCACCACGCCTGATTCAAACCTCTCTGTCGATAGCTCCACCATGGTCGAGACGGCGCCGCCTGTGCCAAAGACGCGGGGCAGACGGAAGAGGGCTGCTCAGAACGCCGGTGACATTGGAGGCCGTTCCTCGAAGCAGCCTAAAGTTTCATACAGTTGCATCTATTGCAACAAGCAAGTATTCTCCAGCTTGGCTGTCCTGCAAATTCACCTGCGAACCATGCACCTGGACAAGCCGGAGCAGGCCCACACGTGTCAGTTTTGTTTGGAGATTCTGCCCTCTCTGCTCAACCTCAATGAACATCTCAAGCAGGTCCACAACGCCGAAGACCACGCAGCTCTATTGGCAAGCTTGCCAGATGCCCTTCTACAGTGTAACTTCTGCCCTGAGGTACTGAGTGACCTCAATGCACTCCAGGAACATATCCGTTGCTCCCACGGGTTTCCCAGCCCCGTTGCCAAAGAGAGCAACGCCTTCTTCTGCCCCCAGTGCTTCATGGGGTTCCTGACAGAGGCTACATTGGAGGAGCACGTTCGCCAGACTCACTGTGATGGGGGAAGCCTTCGCTTCGACTCTCCTCTGGCTGTAACTCCCAAGGAGCCAATTGTGGAGGTGTACTCCTGTTCGTACTGCACCAATTCCCCGATATTCAACAGTGTTCTGAAGCTCAACAAGCATATCAAGGAGAATCACAAGAACATTCCTCTGGCACTAAACTACATCAACAATGGAAAGAAATCGCTGCGTACTCTCAGCCCCTCGTCTCCGATATCCTTGGAACAAACTGCCGTGCTGAAGCAGGTCGGCTCACGGAACGCCAGCGAGTTCATATGTAACCAGTGTGGCGCCAAGTACACCAACTTGGACCTTTTTCAGACCCACTTAAAAACCCATCTGGATGGTCTTCAGCCTCAGCTCACCTGCCCACAGTGCAACAAAGAGTTTCCCAACCAAGAGTCCCTTTTGAAGCACGTGACTATTCATTTCACTATCACCTCCACCTACTACATCTGTGAGAGCTGTGACAAACAGTTCACCTCGGTGGATGACCTGCAGAAGCATCTACTTGACATGCACACTTTTGTGTTTTTTCGCTGCACCCTGTGTCAAGAGGTTTTTGACTCCAAAGTGTCGACCCAGCTCCACCTGGCTGTGAAGCATAGCAATGAGAAAAAGGTGTACCGCTGCACATCCTGCAACTGGGACTTCAGGCATGAGACTGACTTACAGCTACACGTCAAACACAGCCACCTGGAAAATCAAGGGCGTGCCCATCGTTGCATTTTTTGTGGTGAATCTTTTGGCACAGAGGTGGAGCTGCAGTGCCACATCACAACACACAGTAAGAAGTACAACTGTCGCTTCTGTAGCAAGGCTTTTCATGCCATTGTCCTTCTGGAGAAACATTTGAGGGAGAAACACTGCGTGTTTGACGGAAAGTCACAGAACTGCGGCGCTAACGGCGCCGCAATAAGCGTCGGGGATGGCCAACCAAAGGAAGATGTTGAGATTCAAAGCCTAATAACAAACAGCCACGGCCCAGTGCCAGCAGGGGGGACCGTGGTGGAGTCCCATAATAGCCACGATGGAAGTGAAGAAGAGATAGACACCGCAGAACCAATGTTTGGGTGTGACATCTGTGGAGCTTCTTACACTATGGAGTCACTCCTTACTAACCACCAGTTGAGGGACCACAATATACGGCCTGGCGAGAGTGCATTGGTCAAAAGAAAAGCTGAAATGATCAAGGGGAACCACAAGTGCAATGTCTGCTCCCGCACCTTTTTCTCTGAGGCTGGACTTAGGGAACATATGCAGACCCACCTTGGGCCTGTCAAACACTATATGTGTCCCATCTGTGGGGAGCGCTTCCCCTCTTTGCTAACTCTGACTGAGCACAAGGTCACTCATAGTAAGAGTCTTGACACAGGCAGCTGCCGCATTTGTAAAATGCCACTGCAGAGTGAAGAGGACTTCTTGGAGCATTGCCAAATGCACCCTGACCTCAGAAACTCCCTGACTGGTTTCCGTTGTGTAGTGTGCATGCAGACAGTCACCTCCACGTTGGAGCTCAAGATCCATGGTACCTTTCACATGCAAAAGACTACGATGTCATCTAACGTACCCATGGGCCGCAGCCCTATCAATCACCAGATTCATCACAGTCAACACTACATCCAAAAACCCTTCAAGTGCGCCTCCTGTCTGAAAGACTTCCGGTCCAAGCAGGAATTGGTGAAGCTGGACATCAACGGGCTCCCCTACGGTCTCTGCGCATCCTGCGTGACGGCGGCTGGCTCCAAAAGCTCCAGCCCGACAGTCAACGGCGGGAGACAGCAACAGCAAGGTGGTGCCACCACTCCAGCAACAATTACAGGAGCGTGGATCCAGGGCGAGAGACTCAGTCCTGGGGATGGCAAAGGCAAAGCCGTCTCCTCGTCCTCTTCATCGTCCTCCACGTCCTCATCGTCTGCGGCCAAGACACGCTGCTCGAGCTGTAACGTGAAGTTTGAGACAGAGGCAGAGCTTCAGAACCATGTCCAGACGGTGCACCGGGATCAGGCAGGGGACAACAACGGCGGGCAGGTCAAGACGCCGCAAGTTTCGCCCATGCCCAGAACCAGTCCGTCACAAACTGAGGAGGTAGTGTTGACTTGATTTGAAGCAACAGTCAATATAGTTTTTTTTCTCAACCCAATGTTGACTATACTATGTAACGCTTTTGTCTGTCTGTATGTCATATTTACAGAAAAAGACGTACCAGTGCATCAAGTGTCAGATGGTGTTCTACAGCGAATGGGACATCCAAGTTCACGTGGCCAATCACATGCTGGGTAGGAAACAATTCTTTGATTCCATTCATTACGGGTGGACATGTATACTCAAACAGAGGCACAAACTCAGGACTATTTGAATACGTTTTTTCAGCAACATTTCCCTTTTTTAATCACAGTGTATTATAGATGAAGTCAGTTGCACCTCTCTGTGTGATTTCAATAATAACGGAAATGTTTCATTTGACCATTGCCACTATAATATCATCAATTAACAGCCATTAACATCCATATAGCCATTCATGTAGCATGTTTTGAAAGGCTTTCAGATAGACAGTACTCTTCACTCCTTTTTAAAGGTGATTCAAAAGCAAGGATCTTGTTGTATGTGTAATTGAATATTTGACCCTGTCTCATTCAGGCTTACAAGTGTCTGGATCACAACACCGAATAGGTTAATTTTTTAAAAATCTTTTGACCATCAGCTGCATCCCTTCTTGTGTGCATTCGTAGAACCACCATATTAATTTGCCCATGCATGTGAATGTATACAAGATGTGCAAAATAGTATGTGTGCATGCTTGTGGAACAGACACTTTCAACTTTAACCCAAGTTTGTGAGGAAACGGACATATTCTGAATAATATTGCAATAGTAAAACACAATTTACCCTGTTCTAGAAGATTGGAACATAATTTTAAACCATTTTGAATTAAGTCCACATTGCTACTGTGCACATGATGTTTGCTTGTTTGTGTCTCTTCATATAAGTAATGCGTTCAGATGACTGAGATCTGGAGGCAATCTATTTTTTTAAAAGACTCGACAAAAGGTCTGAAAACAAAAGATATTTCAATTTCTCTTACTGCGAACCTCAAAATCATTCCAAATTTCAGATGTTTTCTTTAAAAGATTCCTTTGCAAGATATAATTTTCATCGACTATGAGTCCTGCAGAAAATCTACCCGCCACACTGGGCTGTCATTTGTATGCAGGCAGAATAATTTGTGGAGAAACAGACAATTGGAAAACAGGTTTTCTTGCCTGCAGTATGGTGTCTGAATTCCGGTCTCACGTTCCTTTATTCATTCATTTATTCAGCTTGTTTGGCGGCTCTTTCATTACACTGCATTATCTGTTGTCTTCAGTGGGAGAGAAAATCATTGATCTGGAACCAGACCGCCTCTCTGTTTGGGACACGCTTCTAGGCGCAGGTGAATTTAAACACGGTGGGCAATTCTATCAGGACCGGTAGGCAATTCTATCAGGGCCCCACTGTTTGTGCATAAACAATCAGAGGCATGTGATTTGTGATTTTGATGCTTCGGTGTATTTGCAAAGGAGAGAGACGAGCTGCAAGTGTGTAGGTGTGTATTTTGTATTCATCTCTGCGATCTGTTCACCCACTATTCTACTGGGGGTGCCTAATACAGTACCATGCCAGCATTAGTCCTTTCTCTCGCAAAGGCAGGCACGGTGCACACTGGGAGGGTAGAAAACAAACCCCCCTACCGGTTATTTTATGTCTGTCAGCCTCACAGGCGCACAGTTTGCCCATAATAGTGGAATTCAGACAGCTTAGGATAACAGGAGGATAGGTGATTGGGTTACTGTCTGATGTCTCACTTCTCTGATATGCCATTATTTTGTATTCTGCATGATCACGGGTCTCATCAGGCCCCTCTAAACGCTTTCTGTTTGACGCATCTGCTTTTGTGATCTCTAAAATGCGGCGAAAACAAAAGTTATTTTAATGAAAATTTGGTAGGAAGATGAAGTTTTTAAGATGCGGCTGCACAGATGCGGGAGATGATCCAAAAAACTAAAAAAAACAAAGCAAAAATAAAAAAGCTTGAAAAACCATGTATATCAAGTCACTCCTTTTTATTTGGAGATTGTTATTGTTTCTTAAAAAATCTTCCCATTCAAAAATTGGGGATTAGCTTTAATCTAGTCTTGCGTGTAATCACCACAAAGCCAATTTGGTTCCAAATTTTGTAAAAAAAAAAAATTTTGTTGCACTAAATACCTTCTCTACTGCAAAAAAGGACGCTTTCTCCTTTTAATGACCATCTGCACAGGAGAGAGGAAACAGGGGGCTGGGGTCATCTCCGCTCAGCTGTCAGCGTTATTAGCGTAGGTAATGGAGCAGACGCTGGATTCATAGGGGTGTTGTTTTCATCCGTGCCCCGCTCCAGGGTGTCAGTTCACACTGATAACTCTATATATAGTGATGTGCCATGACATAACCATGGTGCTAAGTGTATCGAACAACAAATCCCGAACCTCCCTCGCTCAGACGAGTCCGTATTGGTTGCATTTGTAACACAATAGTTTCCCTCAACCAAAGGCCATCAGCCTCCACCTTCATCCCGTCCTGTCAGGTAGCGCACGTTTGCGTCCCGTCATCATACTCGAAACAACAGTGCTCCCGGTTCAGGCGCGAGGCGTGAGTCTGGGGCCCAGACGCTCTGATGCTGGAGGTTGAATAAAAAGCGAGGGAGGTGTGCCGCGGGTGCAGGATGGCCGCGACCGCCTGTGCGAACGGCCACGCGTGTTTTAAGATGGAGGCCGCTGCCTGCTAGGGCCCAGATGGATCAGTACACATTTGCTGTACAGCTGGTCGCTCTGTTTGGGGACCTGGTGTGATACTCCTATGGAGAAAAAAATGATATCACCACCATCCAAGGAGCAATTTAATAGCAGGCCAGAAGACAGCTGGCCACTCTTTAGTTTGGAGTTTTTTTGGCATGGCTCACTTACAGAATTGAGGGTGTCCGATTTTTCTCCAGAGACACGCAGATTTATACAGCTTTCAGCTGCTGCAGTCACTATCAAACCTTCCCTTTCTATTTGTCTTTCAGATTAAAAGCCGTTCTGTCCTCCAGATCAACTCGCCGTCTCAATCTGAATTGGAATTGCAATGGGGGAGGGGGGGGGGGGTCATTTCCATTGCATTGCAAGTCAACTGTTTTCCTTTTCTGTTTTTCAGTTATTTTTATTCTGAGCGGGCCTTTGAAGGTCTTTCAGTGACACAAAAGGCTCTTTGGTTTTGTCAGCATGCCGTCATGCCACCCCATTGCTTCACTTTGACCCCAACTGTAAACTATGACATTTGGAGCCTGATGGGGGGCAAGTTTGGCCCATTTATCGCACTGTTTCAAATGTCCCTGTGTGGATTTTCCGAGCCCTGACACGTTTTAAAAGCAAAGCCTCTCCCTTAAAGGGTTTTAAAAGGTGAAAGAGGTTTTGTGCTTTTCTGTCCTATCTGCTTTCGATCCCGTCCTCATCCCGCCGCTCCTGTCCATTCCAGGTGGCCGCATCGCCGCCAAGGTGGCAGCGCTCGGAAGGACAATTGTAAATAAAGCAGACTAAAAAACATCCCGGGGAAAAGTCTTTTTGGGGGTCACCTCTACAGATTTCTGGGTTGGTGACAGCACTGAGCTCCAAGCCAAGTCGGGGAGGAGCCCCCACTCACAGACAGGAGCCGGTGGCCTGGTCGGCCCAGGCGGAGGGGGGGAGGCGCCGGAGGGGTGGAAAGGTTCGGGGGCGGAGAGGGAAAGGCACATTTGCTGTACAGCTGGCCGCTCAGTGTGAAGCAGGCACTGTGGGCCGTTACAGAGAGGAGAGCCTTTAGCTCCCTGGTTCCTCCTCCCCCTCCTTTCCCCCAGCGCTCGGTCCACTCTCTGCTTTCCTCTCAATATTTAGCTGTCACATTTTCATATTAACTGCGCTCCAACCTGGCAAAAGCGCGCTTGATTTGGCCGTTAACAGGGGGAACAGACAGGAGGCCCAACTGTAACAGTGTTTGAAGCGAAAACCTTGTGTTGTTTCCTCTCTATTGGTCGCAGTCTCTCGGACCCATCCTGCTTTTATGTGCCCATGAAGCAACTGGCCAGTGTATGGCCATTACACAATGGCGCTGACACATTTGACTCTGTATTAAGGGAGTGTTTTTCGTGACATGTCATTTCTTTTCATGCAGCCGCCACTGATTGCGTCTGATGGTGTTCCCTCGCTTTCATGGAGCGCATACACATGTAATCTGTTAACAAACATAGCCAAACAGCCCTCATTTGACTCCTGGGGGAAGCGAGATCAGAGTCGGGACTCAATAGACAGCACGGTGCAGGAACGGGATCAATCTTATGAAATAAATAAGGGAACAGGCTCGGACCAGCCAGTGGAAACAAAGGAACCCAGGCGTGCCCTATACTGTGATATCTGCCTGCTTTTATTAATTGGTGATTAATAACGCCTCTCTGTTCGTTAGTGCAGTCACCTCCCGTGCAGCCAAGTGTGCTGCTGCTAATATGCAATTATGCACACTTTACTGCTCGTTATATTATACCTCTCCCTGACTAATGTGGCGTCCATGAGGAGAATAGAAAACAGAGTGAGCTGCGGAAGGAGCTATCAATAAGGCTTTCACATTCACAGAGTCACCTACCTGCCTGTCTGGATGCATGGTGGGGTGGAGAGAGAGACAGAGAGAGAGAGAGAGAGAGAGAGAGAGAGAGAGAGAGAGAGAGAGGAGAAAAACAAAAGGAAGTTTCTTACAAATTCCTCAATGTAACCAGCAGACTGCATTAAAAGTTTTACAGCGTTGCAAAGGCTGTTTTGCTCTTCCTGGTGTTTTTGTTGTAAAGCAGAGGTAATTGACATCACCATGGGGATGCTCTGTTGCTGGGCCAGACAAGCTTGGTCTGATGTGGTCCTTATCTATTGATTTTCCTGACATTTCCCCCCACACTTCACAGACTAGGCCAACATGTGAGAAAATATCTGATGCTCTCAGTTCATACGGCCAGCTTGTACAAACTCCACACAACACTCGCTGCCTCTCGCCACACTGGAATCGGTGGCCGGATGTCGCTGTGCCGCTGTGAGGTGAATTCCTTCGCCATGGTAGACTGAACGCCACTGATTTACTTTGCAGTTCCAAACCAGTCGGTCTTATGTACAACTCGTATACGTAAAGTTATCTGCGTTCAACCGACATCAGCGGAAAGGCGTGTTCCTGATTGTGAGTGGATTTAATTCAAACACTGGAAAGGTTAATAAATTAAAAAAAACGAATCAGGCGTGGTTCCATCAACAGCTAGATGAAATAAAGAAGGGCAGGGCCTCTGCTGTTGCTAGGCAACATTTGCACACTACCACTCATGGCAATGTTGCTTGGAAGTCAAACAAATTGCTATTTTATTTACATTTACACTGTTTTTTGGCAACGTGATGTATTGCAGACAAGTCAGCTTTTGGGGATTTTTACAGTCATGAAGATGTGACAGTGACACACAGCAGCTGTGTCGCACTGAAAAATCAATGGAATTTTAAGTCTGACCCAATATGAAATGAACCTAACTTAACTTTATAAACCCAAACTAACTTTAATGTGAATAAGGGCGAGTTTCAAATTACTAAGAAATCTTTCCCCAAAAAAGTTCTATGGAATCAGGCCTTATAGCTGTTTATATCTTATCTGCGAAATCCATGAAAGTCTAGTTTGGTTCTGGGTTGACCTGAATAAAGGTGGGACTCTTGCTGTGCTTCTTGCCTATGTTTTATTGATTTACAGCAGCAGTGTCTCCTTTAGAGTGTTAATGCCAACCCTTGTTCTAAAGCGAAGCCCATAAATACTGGATGATCAGAATTAACCTCTGCTTTACTCCGCCTCCCCGCGGCCTCGGAGATGTCACCGAGGCCGTGGGTGCACGCGCACCCCTGTTCTGTAGGGGTTGCTTAGCACTTTTGGGGGGGCGGGGGGGCGTATATGGGTGAAGTGCAAACAGACAGTCCTGCCTCAGTAAAGGTCAGAGCTGCAACCCACACCTCTCAAATCCCAGCCCGGGGCCTGAGGGGACCTGGGTTCCGAACGTGCCTTGAGAAGCTTGTGGTGAGGGGAATCGCAGCGAGAGCAAAGTGGCGCTGCTGCCGCCGCTGCTGCTGCTGCTGCTGCTGCTGCTGCTGCTACTGCTGCTGCAGGCCAGGCGCCGCCTTTAGTGGCTGTCAGCACCGGCGCTAAGGTGACAGATGTGATCCAACTTTGTGTAGCGGCTCTCTGCTCGCCGTGAGAGAGTTTCACTGATGTCTGTGAAACTGTCGCTAAGTACACTTCGCTGGCACGCATTGCAAAGAATCACAAATTGAGCGCCCCCCCACCCCTCCCCCAAAAAAACCTGAAGATTTCAAAGAGTTGTAGCTCTCTTTACGGCGCACGACGGTGGTTTTCCAAAGTACTGTGTAACGAATGACTATCCTCCTCGAACTTTGGCTGCACCAATGGCAGATAGGGGAGGGTGAGGGGAGGGGTGTAGGGCTTCTGAAAGGCCCCCCAGTGTCAAAGCCTTAATAATCATGTGAGCAGCGCTGGACTTCATTACCCTCCTGTTCAACAGGCCGAGTGCCAGCCTGGATTGCTGGCTGGCTGTGGCAAGGTCAACGGCGGAGGAAAAACCAGTTACTGTGTTACTCTGGAGCGGAATGGAGAGGGGCGGCCATCTGTCAGCCCAGGCCTGCCATACCCGCAGAGCAAATGGACACGGGCGGCCAGAGGAGAGGCCGCAGACACCCATAGAGCTAAACCCAGTGAGCGCAACGCTGAGGCGCCGCGGACGCTCGGCCAAGCCAAAAAGAGATGGGCCTTGATAGCACTAAAACACATATACACAGCGCACATTGTGGACAAGATAAGGCTAACTCCAAGAATTTTGGCAGCGGCTTGCGTGTGTTTATGCCTGTTTGTTTTTTAGTGTCAGCGCACTATTGGGCCTCCCGCTGTTTTAAGTCCAGATGGCGAGCCATTTGATGAAAAGTTGATAAAAGTTGAGCCCGCCTCGCCAGCGGTAAACGTTTCAATCAGAGCAGAGTGGAACGGGCCTTTGCGGCGACAAAGCACCGCTCGTATGCAGCAGGTGTGGAGGAGAAAAGAAAGAATGAAACGTCAGGGCCGCCGAGCTTTACATGTCAGGTCGGATGACGCAGGTGAGAGCGGGGCAGAGGTGGGAAGTAACAAAGTACAAATACTTTGTCTGAACAAAATGTACAAAGTACAAATACTTTGTTACTGTACTTAAGTCGATTTTTCAGGCATCTGCACTTTTTGTAACGACTTTTTACTTTTGCTCCACACATTTGTACACCAATATCAAATTCTACTCTTTACATTGAAAAAACATGCTTGTTAAATTTGTGTTTAAAAGATATGAATTATGAGCTATGATCTTTGGTCAGTTGAGTTGATTTTTGCAAAATGATCAATGAGTGAACTGTTTCATTAATGGCAAAAAGTGCATTTCAGAACCTGTTCTTTCTTAACTGTACTTGAGTAAAGTAGTTGAATCAGTATTTTTACCTTTACAGAATCTGAATACTTTTGCCACCTCTGGAGAGGTAATCTAGTCCTGCTGCAACACTGCGCTTTGCCACTTGTTTGTCGGCGCCTGAGTCGTACCGACACTCTCGGTTGGGACCTTTACAATGCCCCACGGCCAAAGTGGAAGAACCCTGTGGAATGTTCCAAAGCTCTCTAATAGGTTTCAGGTGCTGCGGGCCACCAGCCAGCTCCCCCGCCCCCGCTGTCCCACCCGCCATCACCTCATCCTGTGTGTCTTCAGTGCCGCCATTTCTCCTCTGACAAAAGAAGAGGGTGAAGACACCCAACACGCTGTTAGATGGTGCAGAGTGTTTCCTCCTGTTGGTAGTAAGATTACCATAATGGTAATGTTTAAAATCAAGTAAAAGGGATAGAATACCGCAAACCCTGATTTGAGTGGAGGCTCCAGTCACATTTTCACATCCTCGTTTCTGCATCTGAAGTTTCACAGAGGTAAAAAAAAAATTAAAAATTGCAACCCAGTGGAAGCATATTGAAAGCATGGACTCTGCACAATAGACAGGAACTGAAGTCGTGCACTTTGTCTTGAAACAACAAGGTTAGCACACTTCAGATTTCAGGCCAAATATTCACCGTAGCCTCCCAGACAGAAGCTGCGTTCATGCAAGTCTGGCCAGTCAGTTGACAGGCTGCTGCGACCTGAAAGCCTGGCCAGAGCTCAGGTGTCTTGAAGGCTACACTGGATGTTTTGCCCAAAAACATGATGTTAATGCGGCTGTTCCAAGAAAAATTGGAAGTGCCACGTCTTCCACACACTTGAGTAAAACGATACTGGCATTATGGAGGAATTGGAAGGAAAAATTTTCCCTCCATCAAACCCAGTTTGAAAAAAAAGTCACCAGAGCCTTCAATGAAATGGTTTAAATGACCAGTTGAAAGCGGCACATTTTGTTCAGACTAAAGTGTAGTTTGCCCCCCACCACCACCACCACCACCACCACTCGCCATCCTGCAACTCAGCATGCCTTTATTTCCTCCTTGTTTTTTTCTGGCACGGAGGAACACCGACCTCTCCCCAACCCCCCTTCGGCTTGAGTGTCAACATGCTCCGGAAAACAGGGAGATGGTCCCGGGCGGTTCCCTCCCACATTAATGGAAATCACACAGGAACTCCGGGGATGAAAGCTTTATTAGTTATGAAGGTTTAATGTCGCTATCAGTGCTTATATGTTTACTGGAGTGCGCGGCGTTGCTGATGTGGAATTGTCAGAGAGGTGCAGATTTAGCGAGGAATTAGTGTACACACAGGATTTAATTAAGGGGATCTATTTCTATCTTGTTAGAAAGAGATGATGTGGAGCACCGCGTGCATCAGAGGTTTCCGTATTAAATGTGGATCCCTGTTACAGCCTCAGATCCACGACGCCGCTTCTGATTATAGACGGGCGTCAATTTTCTTCATGAGGAATGTTGCGTCCTGAGCAACGACTTGATAATCCAGGGTTGCACGCACGCGAGCGGGGTTACTTTTTCCAAGTGAGGTAGCTGGAAAACAGTTCAGCGTGTCCTTTCTACCCCCACGCACGCACACACGCGATTACAGAAGCAGCCAGACGTTAATTAGTAGGAGGTGGGGAGAAGGAGGATAAAAAAAAAAATGTCACACTCGCGCTGTTTTCATGTGTCGTGCTTCATTTCCAGCGCGACATCGGAATGTGAACACGAAAAGCGACGTGGCCTCTTTGTCTCCCCATTTGTCCCGCTGCCGCCTGGAGACGTAGACCTTAAGCCACTCACTCTCTGATTAATCTTTAACATTTATAATTACTAATTAAGTTAGTAAGAGACTTTTAATGTAGCGCTCCTTCAACGGGGAGCCGGCGAGGACAACAGATCATTAGCTTCAATAATGAAGGCGGATGAGACAGATAATGGCCTGTGATAGGTGAATACTGACAGTCGTATTAAGCCAGGTGCGTGCGCGGCACCTAACGGCTTCGGAGGCAGAAGGAGGCCAAGGGCTGCGCTAGTTCCGCTAAAACTTTCCTCTTCCTGTCGGCGGCGATAATGCGAGGTAGCTGTGTCAGCCCCCCCAAACCCCCCTCCCCCCCGCCGCCGCCGCTGCCTCACCTCCGAGTGCAGGACTTATTTATTCCTCCACGCTGGTTTTCATCCAGTTTCCTGCTCTCCCTGATGTCTTCGGCGTATCTCATTATCACATTATTACATTAGCGCGTTTGCATTATCCTGGTGGCTGTAAGTTGTTGCCCATTAAAAGAGTCGTTTCATCCCCCCCCCCCCCCCCGTCCTTTTTTTTTTTTTTTTTACCTTAACGACGACGCGACTCTGGCACACTCCCACTTTGGGGAAGGTGCTTATGCCATAATGATTATTATCATTAAGACGATATTAATGTGCTTAGTGTTTGCGACCCAGCTGCTCATCATGGCCTGAGCTTCCCCGTCGGGGGGGAGGAGGGGGGAATGAAGGGGGGACAAGGGAAGTGGGCTGCTGCCAAAATGGACGGCGCACGCAGGCCGCCGCCCACCTGTCCAGAGGTTTCAGGGTCAGTGGAGGTCACGCCCACCTGCCTCCCTGCCCTCCGCTGAGCCGGAGGAGGGATGGCTCGGACCGTAGAACCGAAGGAGACGAAGGGGAAAAACAGTTCAAAAGAGCCACTGAATGGATGGAAGGGCTTTTATCATGTTCAGAGTAAATGTTTCCCCGCCATAACACGTAATTATTGGCTATCTGAATATTTTTAGTTTATTTCAGTTTATACTAACACTGGATTTAAAACACACACACACATACACACACGCACACACGCTTAAAAAACCTGCTTACCTCTTGCTCCCGTTTCAAAGCCCCACGCGAACACAGGCAGACCGTGCGGTGCTGAACGCAGCCTGGCTCAGCCTCCTCCGGTCTCTCAGTTTCAAATTGCTGCTTCATTAGCGCCTGGAAAAGGAACCCATGGTTGCATTTAATCAAACGAATCGGTATGGCAGACCCGCACAATCAATCACAATCTTTACCCAATATGCTGCATTCTGTAGCTAGCAAGCTGGCCCGGAGTAAAGTTAATTATCTCTTTGCTCTTCCGCCGCCGCCTCACCAACACGCGAACACCTCCCTGCCCTTTTTGTCACCATTCCGGCGCGCCGCTCCTCGTTCGCCACGCTGTTTTTTTTACCCCTGGCTACCAGTTCTTGGCTGTCACACGGGCTGAGGGGGTTTGTTTGGGAATGTGACGTGTCGTATCTGGAATAATCAAATTAACTATTAATGATCTTTGCTCTCAAACCAACGCACGCGTACCATCCTCGCAGCCTCTGTTTGTAAAAACTCGCAGCCTCCCTCCGCACATGCATGCTGCTCTCTAAACCCCGGACATACCTCTGTGTAAATTTAACAGTCCAAACAGGCGCTCTCCAGACACATGCACAAACAAGACACACACACACACACACGCTCATCGTTCAATGCAACTATCCATTTTTTCCCTCTTTCTCTACGTCCTCTGTGTGTGTTTTTTCCTCCCTCCGTTTCCGAAGCGTGCGCTCAGCCTCCCGTGCAATCAACGTGCTCCACATAACACACACAGGCGGAAGCGCGAACACACTAGGTAGCAGCTAGGTTGGTGGGGGCCATGGCTGCCGCTCTTCTGCGCAGTCCCACAGTGGCTCCCGGGGCTCGGCTGCCAGTTGTTTGCCAGCGTGTCCGGGTGGAATTCATTCAAATTAAAGCGGTGGAATGAGGCCCGAGTCCCAGAATGCCTCGTCCCTCTCCTTCATCAGCATTCCGCCGATGAGAGTAATTAAAGCAGAAATTAATTCTGCTGTAAGCAGAGGAGCCACAGAATAACTGATATTAGAGGCTGGATGATGAATGCTTGGCATCAAGGGAGGTCTCCTGGGAGGAAGGGGAAATTCGCAGACCTCTTTTTCTTTCTTTCTTTCCGTCGTTCTTTTCCATTCTTTCTTTAATTCTTCCTTCTTTTCTGTCTGTTCCTTTTTCTTTCTGCCTCTTAATTCCACTTCTGTTTGCTCTTTGGTCGTTCTATGTTGGTTTTTATTTTTGTTTTTTATTATTCTCTGTTCCCTGTCTTTCTTCCTCTGTCTGCTTACAACGTGTTTACGCTTCCCCGCCTCTACTTGCAATAAAAAAAAAAAAACAGCTAGCCGAACCCATTTGTTTTAAGCATGACTGTAGACGTTAAACCCCTCTCTTCTCCATAAGAGTATTTCTCATTCTGATAACAATAGTGTTGTCATTTCCAGTGAACGGGCATATTAGGGTGTACTGATGCTGCAAAATGTTGCCTCTTTGTTGTTTGCCAACAGAAGCCAAAATGGAGAGCGCTTGTGAAATATATAAAACAAGGCCACGGCCACTTAGAAAAAAAAAAAAGAAAAAATAGATAATGCGCTTGTTAAGATCAGAGTGCCGGCAAAAGCATGAGGGCACAATTTTAAATTACCGGTAGACTCTGCACACATACGTTGAGCTGTTCTTTCCAAAACTGTTTTTTGGGGGGGTTTTGGTTGTTGTATTTTTTTCCTAAGACATAGCTTGAGCCTGAACCTTGAAGCTCTCCAGATGATGTGATATTCTACCCAGGATGATTCAATGATCCCCCACGTCCCCTGGCGCTTTATTTTTGGAATAGCACATCTTTAGCAAGAGCAGTCACAAGCCTGAAAGACAAACAAGTGAACTCGCGAAACACTGAGGGCGGATGAGGCTGTCAGCGAGCCTGTTTTCCTCTCTTAGAATCAAATGGAATTGAACAAAGGTTAGCTCTGTGGGGCTTTATGCTAATGTGATATACGATGCTGCCGTGGAATTTGCCAATGCATGTCCTAGCACTGTCTGACTGGAAGGAGGGAGGGAATGGTAATTGCGCTGACCTCTGCCCCTCCCTCTCTTATTCTGCCCTCTGGGTAAAAAGCCTGAGGGGGTAATAAACAATAGATAGATTCTTTTTTCTTGTTTGTATTGCGGCTGTCGCACCTTTAATGACAAGCGAGATGTCAGCCTTTGCCCCACCCTCCTTTTTTTTATAATATTACATGTCAAACTTTGCGGCTGTAGTCGCCTTCCATTTTTTATTTATAGTTTTTTGTGCGAGGCTGTCTCAATCAGATGTAAATGAATGGGCGCTCAGCCCAAGAGTTACCGTCTTTTATTAAGAATTTAGCAGGCCGGTGTTGGAGTTGAAGCGGTCAACGAATTATTAGAAAGCCGCCAAGGGCCGAAATGCAGAAGAAAAACCGAGTTAGAAAATGGCTACACCTGAGGTGAGACCTGTTGATGGGGACAAACTGTGACACACAGAATATCTAAGATCGCACCTCGAGCACTGGGATCATACCTCGAGCACCACCGGCAGTAGAGGGCCAAATGTCTTGATTGCAAGATGATTAGTTTGGCAAATATCTGCACGAGAAACTGATTAGAAAAATCTATTTAATTTTAGGGTGAGTTACAGTTATACAAATTATTCCAATTAGTGACAGGAATTCAGGTTTAATTGAGGAAAAAAACATTTAACATCTGTCACAGTTAAGTTAAAGGCTCAATGTGAAAGGTTTGGCGACATCTCATGGTGAGAAACCAAACTGCAACAATTTAATTGATCTCTGCTCCACCCCATCGTAATGTAAGTGTAGAATCAGAAAACCCTGAGTAGATCCACTGTCAGGGACACTGTTGACACGCTGTGCACAATACCACCACCTATTCATGCAGCTTACATAAACCACATACTCACCAACAAAGACACTGTAGCTATTTTAGCTTTTGTGAACTCATCTTTTTGTTGTTTTTTTCTTCAGTTCCATTTCATACCAATATGACTCTGTCAATGTTACACACCGGGCCTTTAAATAGAAAGGTACCATTCGGCCTGTCATGTAATTTGCTGGTTTCTCCATGCACTCCCCTTTTTTCTCGTCATCCCTTCTTTGGGAAAGATGATATGAACCGTGAAACGGGAAACAGTAATCATACAGTAAAGGCATTTCCTCTAAATTATTTAGTAATGGCATCTTTTTATAGACACAGGGTTTACCTATGGACCTTACTAAAAGCTTTGTACTTAGCAGCAGTTTTTCAGAGAGTCTCTCCACAGTGGATCAGATTGCCGCAGTGCTTGGTTTTTCTCCGTCTCTCACAGCGGCGCTGCTGATATAAAAAGGCAGGGCGTATCTTGATGTCTGCCATCCTGGAAATGGCAGCTGCCTTTTATTTATTTATTTGTTTGTTTGTTTGCTTGTCTGCTTTCTTCCGTTACACCAATAAAAATGCACTCAAAATGAAACCTCGGTGTAACGATGACCTTAAACGCAGTGACACTCTTTCCCATAACATTGTCCTGTCCAATAGTCCAGAACTCCCCAAGAGGCTTTGCTGCAAGTCTAGGAGGAACCAAATGAGAGAGAAATCGATTACTTCTCTCTCTCCACTGTCTCTGCCCTGGCTGAATTACTGAAACAAGATGCTGCACTTAGAGGAGTCTTTGGAGAGGCAGAGGGGGAAAAAAAGGAGAGGTGGGTGAGAGAGAAACACTTTTAGGGACATGGGTGCCATTTAGACTAGGACCATCTTCTCTCAGAAAGCCACTAAAAGCAGAGAACGATCCCCCTTCCTGTCCCTGGCTAGGGAGGTGGTTTGCCTCCTGTGGTTAGGTGAATCCAGAACATGCACTCAGGTTTGAGGTCAAATCAAGATCATTAAAAGAAATTAATTTTCCAAAGTTCAGGCTTAGAAACTTTTCTGTTTTTTTGTTTGTCTCCAACAATTCAGACAAACGTCTGCATCTGGCGTTTCAAAGAGGTAAAATGGTGCGACCCAGTGGAAGCGCATTGGAAAGCAATTCTATTGTATCACAGCATTGGTCGTTTCCGTGTGAAAACACTGCGACCATCAGGGCGAGAACTGTAATGTCCCGTCCAACACAATACAACCAGAGTATCGAGGCCGTTATTTTAAACTTCAGCTGTGCCCATCACAGTCCTGGCATCTTTTCAAAGCCGGAGAACAAGCGGCAGGAATCGAGTCACGCGCCGTTTCTGACATCTCCCGATTCCAAATGGGGCGTTGTTAAACATCCGCGTCAGTTTTTATTGTCTGAACCATGAAGATGAAAATGAATCCCGCTCGTTTGCTAGACAGAACGTAGTGCTTAAGGGACCCAATCCCTGTAAGTGCCATTAAGTGGAAATTGCCGTTCACATATTCCAGTGGTTTGATTAATTACACTCTCTCATGTGCTTTCATAAAGGCCCAATGAAATATGGGGAGCAAATTGCATTGTGTTCCCGTATCCTGTTATGTAAAAGCAGTTTAATTATTGACACATGTTTTGCCACCTGGCAGGGGGAAGGATGGTCGGACATGAATAGAAATCATACAATAGATACTGCAGACGGCTGGAGCGAGCACTTGAGGGTGCCATGTGTTTGCCTGAGTGCGTGTCCCCTACTTCGCCTCACCTCCAGCCCCTTCCCGCCGAGCCGGAGCGGAGAGGCGACGTGATCAACCTGGATGTGTCGCAGTGGTGTGACGAGCGCTTTGGTCGAGGCGGCTGCTCTTTAGATCCGGTTAAACTTTCCGCGTCGGCACTGCTTTTTGAGAGGTTCTTCTTCAAATAAATATGTAGTTAAGGAGATATTTTGCGAAGGCTACGCTGCCTCTCTGGGGGATAAAAAGATCATGCTGGCTTTGTGTGAGATCTTAAGATAGCTCTTTTTGATCAGAGCGCCGGCTTAGGCGCTGCTTAGTTCCTGACACGCGGCTACTTTGAACCCAAGAAAGTCTCGTTAGAAGACAGCCAGCAGTTTCTGCATCCTTTTTTTTTTTTTTTTGGGGCAAAAAAAAATGCATCGCTTCACATTTCTTTGCATTGCCTCTGTTGCTGGGCAGCGTTCTCCGGGTGCACTGCCCTCTGCTGCCACAGAGAATAAATACCGTCAGAGTCAGGGCAGGGCTGCGCCACTGCTGTTGGCGTCAGTATTTAGCCTTCACTCTATTTTGCAGTCTATGATGTGTGTGAAGGTATTAGCTCGTAAAACCCTCCTACTGTCACTTGAACCTGCTGCTGTCCCTGAGCTCGGCACGAACAGCAGGGCTCTGATACTTAGTCCCAAGCTGTTCCTGGGTTGCCCAAAACCATCAGGCCTGGCCCGAGCTCTCCCCCTACCTGGTCTAGTTGACTGGGCTGTGTAAGTTAGGTAGGCAGTCCCTGTCTGCAGCGCCCACCACCACCACTTCCCCCCACGCCCCTCCTCCCCCTTCCACCCTCCCAATATGCACTTGGACCCGAGCTCAGGCTGCACCTTTTGTGTTCCACAGGGATAGGGGGGCCAGATGGAGGAATTTGATTAACCAGCAGTGGAGGACCAAATGTTCAATTGGATACAGAACCGGTTGGAAGGCGGGAGGGAGCGAGGGATGAGGGAGGGTAGAGGGAGAAATCTAAAATGGCTGGTCATGTGCGCTGGCCAACACTTTTCCAAAGGGGAGCCCAAACCGACACTGAGGTGTAGTAATGCAGAAGCCCTTTTCCAAGTACCAGCTGGGCCTTTTAGGAGCTTCTATCCCCACAGCAGACACTCAGCTGCCTGCGAGCTGCTCGACTTTTTACCATATGTGGAATTTTTTTTTTTTTTTTAATGCTCTACCTGGTTTCCCCAGGGGACCCGTGCCGGCGGGACGCTGGAGGCAGGTGAATTGCTCTTAATGCAAGGCACTGAATCACTGGGCCAACAACATGAGGGAAGTGCCTAGGGAGAGGAAATGGGATCTGCTAGAAAGACTGGCGCAGACTGACGCGACCTTGGGAGCTTGTGCCCACTGTGAAACAAAGAGAGGAAGAAAAGAAGAAATAAAACACGGCCGCTTGATGTGTCACTGTGCCTCGTCTCAGCGCACGCCTCTCCTTTAATGACATCCATACTTGTGTTTCTAATAGTGTGTCTCGTTTCACACAGAATGTCTTTCTCAGCTCACATTTGCAGCCTACAAGTTCTGGGGAGTTTTTTTTCCATTTGAGCTCCATATATATACAGTATGTGTGTGTGTGTGTGTGTGTGTGTGTGTGTGTGTGTGTGTGTGTGTGTGTGTGTATACATATACATACATATATACATACACAAACACACATATATACATATCAGCAGCAGTATTTAGAGAGTACTGTGAGTTACAATAAGTATAACTGTATGCTGCGCTGCACAAACTCATTTACTCACAGCACCAGCTGTTGTGCCTCTGCCTGGTGATATATTTTCCCCGTGCATCGTCCAGATCTCCTGCCTGGGCAGGTCAGATGAGGGAGATTTCTGTCTGGACAGTGGGGGTGTGGTCACTCTCCCGCCTGCACCTTTCCCACCGAGTCTATGGCACAAAGCCAGAGGTCAGGGGTCACCGCGGGGGGCCGTCAAGGTCAAAGGTTTATCACTCTCCGAGGGGTCGCCGAGCCATCAGTCAGACGCTTCCAGTTACACACACGAGCTGCCCAGTCGGGTTTTCTCTTCCCCTCCACTTTTTCTAATCCTTCCAAATGGCCCGGGCAAGAAAAAGAAGGGGGGGGGGGGGGGGGGACTCCTGACAGCAGCGAGTGAAACAAACTGTGGGGTGTAGAGCTCTAAGCCATCAGTTGGAGGTTTCACTTTGAAAAGATTCTCTTTTACTCACTGCCCTTTACACCAATCGGAGGAGCCCGCCAAGAGTCAGTGCACCAGGAGCGGCTGCCCTCTGACCCTGCCAGCAGTTGTTGGTTTATTTTGTTTCTGGCTTTTTCCAGAGGACGGGGGCTGCTTTTGACAGGTCAGGCAGCGGGGCTTGGATGAGGTCTTCAGCCAAGACGGCCGGAGAGATGGAGGAAGGGGGCGAAGGGTGGAGGAGGAGGGGGAGGAGGAAGAGGTTACAGGAGAGGAGAAAGAGAATTTCACAGCTCGGGAAAAAGAACGAAGCTTCCCCCTGGCTGGTCTTCCACTTCCAGCTTTGGGCTTTGGAGAGGTTGTCATATTCTCGGAGACATGTGGAAAATGGCCCATTTTGGGGGGAAGGGGAAGAGGGGGCCATTCATGCAAAGTCAATTCCATCAAGCCCACACAAAATTCCTCAATACCCCTGTTTATGCAGCTGTGCCCTCCGATTAAATTACGCCCCTCCCGAAAAAAGAAAAAAAGCCCTCCTTGCGCCACCCGTGCTAACCCCCCCGGCCCCCTCTCCTGCATCCGCCGCCATCCCTCCATTTGGCCGCAGCACAGTCACCTCGGAGTGGTGCCAGGGAGCCCGAGATGGCTCCCCGGCCCCCCACTCCCCACCCCCTCGCTCCCTCGCTCGCTAGGGAGACGGGGAGAGGTAAAGGGACATGAGAGGGGCCGCGTCACCCCGAGGTGCAACCTATTCGCCGCCGGTAATTGGGGCAGAGCCGCGCCGCCGCCATGGGTCACGGGGAGGCTGGGGGTGGGGGAGGGGGACCCTGTCATGTGAGGGGCTACGTAGGGGCGAGCAAGGGGAGGCGCGTCCCCAGAGGCGCGCTAACCGTCATGCTGTAGCACCAACTCTGACAGGCCGCAGGGAAATGGACCCGCCGCATTGAGCCTGTCAGCTGTTCCAGCAGTGCAGAGCCACACGGAGCCCTCCGCCGGGACGGCATTACCGAAGGCTTTTCTTCTCTGCCTCTGTTTTATTTTTTGGGGCGGGGAGGGCAGAGTTTGTGCGAGCGTGCCCGTGTCTGTGTGTGTGTGTGAGTGTGGGTGGAAGCGGGGGGTGTTGAGGGGTATAATTGAGAGCACAGAGGGAGCCTCGTCTCTCCATCTTATGATTTGGAGGTGAAGACAAGCGCCCTCGGGGGCCCCCTGTCAGAGCTTTTGGGCGCGCTCGGCGCAGACTTCAATAAAAACACACAAAAAAAAGAATTCCCCCACAAGGGCGCCCGGCTGAATTGCTGACGCCAATGTAAAAGGTTCCGTTTTTTTGTGTGTGCGCGTGAATCATTTAGTGCGCAACCCCGAGCTCACCGCAGTGTGCGACGAGGAGAGAACCCCCATCCTTTTGTCCTGCTTACCGTGAACACAAACACACACACACAAAAAACCTCCTAAAACTAAAATTGCACCGAACCTCAATTTTTTTTTTCTTTCTCGCATCGATCACCACTCCTCCATTTTCCCGCTTCCCCTCCCTGCCCTCGACTTGTCTTTTCTCCTCTCCCCTCACTGTATTCCTGTCATGACAAATGTCAAACACAGTCCGTGAGGAGGATGCTCCCCCCCACCCTCCCACCCTCCTCCCTCCTTCTTCTTCTTCTCCTCCTGCTTCTGTTCGGTAACCAAGAACTTGCCAAGTGGAATGTGCGCTGGGACGAGGCGAGGCGGCTGCGGAAGCATCACGTTGGAGCTTCAGCATCAGATATTTCTGTGAAAGTAACAGAAATGTTTGAAGGTGTTGTCACAGGCTCACAGGTTCCTGCTGTTTGCGCGCACCTGAGGGAACTCGCGCCTTCTCACCCTCCCCCCCTACACCGCTACCCCCCCACCACCACCCACCACCACCACCACCCCTCGTCTCCACCCTCCCTGTTGTTGTTTTTAAACTTATTTCTCTGTTTAGTTGTTATCACCTTTATTGTGGCTAAGAATCTCAGCATGGCTGGGAGTTTTGGGTTTTGTGTTGTTGTTTTTTTTAGTATGTTTTTTCTCGCAGGGGCGGGGTGGAGTTTTGACAGAGGGGGTCGGCGTCGGCGTCGGGAGTTAAAATTAGAGGAGTCGCTTTTTTCGGTGTGACTCGGAGACATGTCATCTTCCACAAAGCGGCGGGGAGTCTGTCAGTCACAGCCGTGGTGCGTTTTAATCATCTCCGTCCCAATTGGAGACGCGCTGACGGTTCGAGTGAGGGTTCCCTCCCCTGGACAATACCAGTACGCCGCAATCTCGTGCGCTCTGATGTCAGACGCGGCAACCAGTTAGGAAATGCGAGACGTTTTCCTCCTCAAGTTAATCCTGCGAATCCAGCGGGGGAATCAAGTGATGTCTGGTGAATTTGAAGGCATATCACAAGTGTGTTTGAAGGTTTTTTTTCTCTCCTTTTTGTGATCTTTTGTAAATGATGTGACAGCTGGAAGAAGATTGGCAACAAAATAGCGGGAGTTTGTCACTGTTACGAGAGAACGTGGCGGATGGCATAATCAAAACCTAAGACATCTTTGAAGCTTAATGAGCGAGGGCTACCCCCAAGCGAGCGGTAATAATAGTGTTTTGTAATTCTATAGCCCCTTTAATAACACTCCCAGGAATTTCAAAGAGACATTTCTTTGAGGAGCAAAGTAAGTTAGACGGCGAATCATGTTTTCCATAGTGTCGCAGGGACGGCAGGAGAATGCGGCGGCACGTCCCTCCCTGCAAGATGGGCCCTGGCGCTCCTCCTCGCTCAGCCGGCTCTCCTTTCACCTCAGCCCAGCCCTCCACTTCAGCACGCTAGCGCCTCTCCCCCCTCCCCCCACCCCACACGCAAGATGCTGCCTCTTGTTTCCGAGAGCATCCTCTGACAGTCTTAATGGACAAGCGGTCTTTCTGCAGGACCAGGGGAGACCACTCTGGTGCACGTCTGGGATGAGCACTGTTTGCCCCCCCCCCCGCCCCTCTCTCTCTCTCAGGCCCATCTGAGGTTTGCGCTTACGGCAGAAATTAACGCGAGTTGTTGGTGAAGGCTGGGGCTGAGGAGGAGAGCAGGGAGGAGGCTCTTGTGACACCGTGCCCGCCTTTCGCAAATCCAGGAAAAGCAGCAGGAGCAACGCGGTCTGCAACTCTTCTGCAACTGTACCGAGGGGGAAAAAAACATATATGTAGCAGAAATTAATTATTTTTTCCTCAAGTCTTAATTATGAGGTCCTCTGTAATTGCCGCTGGACTAAAAGAGATTAAAATTTCAGGCATTTAACGTCCACTAGAATGAAGCGCGCCTCCAAATTGAGCTTGAAACAGACGCGGAGAGGAAAAAAAAATCTTCCTGCAAGCCCCCGAGCAATTAGTCCAGCCGCCCGCCTTTGTCCACCTACCCATTGTGTTCTTTGTGAGAAGCCCTCTCTCATACCTCCACTTACTCCATCCTCTGAGACGCCACTGGAAATCCAGGGCTCGGAGTTGAACCCACAGTTGGTTTAAGTGTAATGAAATGTATGTCATGTCTCCGACTCTCTCCCTCTGGCTTCCTCTCACCCCTGGCCCCTTGAAAGCACTGCCTTTGACAGCGAGGCCTCTGTGGCTTCTTCAGCAGTGATCTTTAGCCCCTCCAGGTCCCATCGACTGTTCCAGGACGTCCCCGCCATTCCAGGGTGGACTCAACCGTTCCCGCGCGCTGCCGAGGAGCAGCGTCGACTGAGCGGGGAGAATAGACAGATAGACGGAGTGAAAGCTCGGCGCAGCCAAAGCTGCCGTCTGGGAAATCTCACCCTGTTGCCTGGTCACATAAAAAACAGAAAGCATCTTATTAATGTTTTAAAGTGTGCTTACTGAAAAACACCCAGATGGCAGTTTTTATTTTACATGCCGTTACCCGAGCTTTGCCTTTCCTTTGCTCACAGTTGCTCATTGTAATGCGCCGTGTCCTATATTGCACTCATAACAGGAACTGCGGCACCAGAAGTCAGTCGGTTTGTTTTTTTGTTGTTTTGTTTTTTTTTTCCTCGCGCACAGCCCCAAGCTGAGCGATTGCGCATGATGCACATTGGAAATTTGAACATATATTGACTCGGTTCCTGCCGTCTGTTTACTTATAAGATATTCAATATTTATCCAGATGAGGGCAAACAGATCACGCTCAGAAAACACTTGCCTTGCGTCTCTCTCTCTGTGCCCTTGCATATGAGGCGGCGTTTGCGGTTTACCTGAAGCTCTGTGCGCGCGCACGTGTGCACGACAGGCGTGTGTTTGTTCCCACGTGTGCCTGTGGAACGTGTGTCCGTGCATGGATATTGCAGCTCGGGGAGAGAGTGCATGTCCACTGCATTAGAGGGAGCGCGTGAGGGGTGCCACAGCGTGTGTGTGTGTGTGTGTGTGTGTGTGTGTGTGTGTGTGTGTGTGTGTGTGTCTCCCCGCGTGTGTGCCGCTGTCTGTTCGGAGCTCCCGGCGCCAGCAGGGCGCGCCATTCCAATTTACCCATCAGCCGCAGATGCAGGGGGTAAAAGCGCGGAGCATCGCTGTCGGAGATTTCACATTCGAGGGACAAGATTACCAGTCAGGGGACCCCTGTGTAGAGGTGATGAGGGAGGGGGCGCAGGGGGAGGGGGGGGGGGGGGCGCGTGGGGAGTCGGGGAGGTAGGACTAAGGGGGGTGAGGAGGGGTGGCGGCGGGGACGAGCAAGGGCAGCAGGTTCTCGAACGCCACCCCGGAACCCGTGGGCCTCCGTCTTTCTGGGGGAGCCGAGCTGCCAAGCTGCACATCTGTTTGACACCAGGCACTGTGGTTCGCCAGTCAGGGGCCGTCTGTCCTCATTCATCTCCTCGCTCTCCGCTTAACTCTGAGCCGCGGCGGCAGTAGCCGCTTTAAAATACAGAGATCAATAAAACTTGCAAAACTATGTATTTTGTAGGGTTCGGCGATATACCCAAAGCCAGAAGTGCTTTTTTTAGAGGGAGTTTTATTGTTTCAGATGCAACAAATGATTCCTCCCAGTGCATTTCTTTCTTTTTCAGCTTTTTTGGTGCCTTAAAACACAAGACATATTCATGGTGCTGTCAGAGCTTAAAGAATAGTCACCTCAGTCTTCTGTGTGGCTGCTCCAGAGCCCCTGAAGCCTGGGAAGATTTTTTTTTTCCAATGCTATATTATAGACATTCCAAGCAACATAACTCATTTTTTTAACCTCCTTTTGCTGTTATTAGTTAATTATATGCAGGTGTTTTCCTTTCTCACATTTTTTTTCTCCTCTCAAGATCCAATAAAAATGCAACTGTAAGTACATAAAAGCAGACAGACAGAGGGCGAGAAGAAAAAGGGAAGGGGGAAATAGTGTGGAGGAAGTGGCTGAATGTGCTGTGTGAAGCAAATTATTGCCCCCATGTAGATTCATCAGTTCTCCCCGCTGGATTAAGGAAGGGCCTTTCTAATGAAGTTCGCCCCGTCAAAATGAAGGGACTAATTCTGATTTAGCTGAGGTAATGAACTTCCCCTCTCCTAGTGAGAGCAGCACCATGGGGCGAAGAGAGGGATGGCTGTGTTGGAGAGGAGGGGTGCTCGGGTGGGGGCGGGGGTGGGGGGGACATGAGGAAAGTGGCAGCGAGAGGGAAGGAGGGAGGCCAGTGGAGACGGAAGACGAGACGCGGAGCGGCGACGGACGGCGAGACAGACGGAGGAAGGCGAGCTAGGTGCAGAACGGCAGGGAGAGAGAGAGAGAGAGAGAGAGAGAGAAGAAAAAAAATTATGCAAAATGCCTGTCTCGTATTTGCTGAGATGTATTAAATTTCCAGTGCGGGTGCCTGTGTTATATAAAATTATGCTAATGTCTCGCTGCCCCGCTGCGATTGGCGGCTTGCTGGTCCTGAGCATGCGTGGCTGGCCGCTACACGGAGCGCGCTCAGTGGGACCCAGCTTTTCTATTAAGGAAAACCTCTAGACACCTGATGATGAATTCTCTCTCACCAAATGTTCCCCTTTTTTGTCTCGAAAATATGAGCGCTTTTCTAAATGACTTTGGAGAGCCCGCCGTGGCACTCGGCGGCCTGCGCCAAGCAGGGGAGGAAGGAGAGGGGTGTCGGGGGTGGGGTGGGGTGGGGGGGGGGGTAGAGGTGGAGGGGGCGGGGGGTCCCTCTGCAAGCAGGCTAAGGGAGTCAATTAAGGCAAGCACTGATAATTATAAGCCGACAGAACGCCGGGCTGGCTAATTGTACAGTGTTCCATGCCGTGAGCTCAGCCGAGGGGCCTCTCCACATCGCTCGCCTTCCCTGATCCTTTGTGTGGACCGCAGACCCCATAGAGCCGCATACCTCAGCCTGACAATGCCAGAGTGAGGCCTGAGAGGAAGAAGGAAAGGGAGGAAAAAAAGCCGGGCATGCGTCCGTAATTAACTTTTTACATTCAGGCCACTTATTCTATTGAGACTTGAAAGAGATTCCAGTTAGATTCACACCTCATTTCATCTCTTCTCCTCCTTTTTTTGCCACAAGGTTTTTCTCCGCCCGTTTTATTTCCTGCTTCTGTGTTTGTCTTTTTTGTTGTGTGTGCGTTCGTATGTGTGTGTGTGTGTGTGTGTGTGTGTGTGTGTGTGTGTGTGTGTGTTTTTAACACATCAGCTGTAACATAATCCCAGAAATGACTCTTATTTTCTTTTGTTCAGACCAATAAGTAGTCAGGACAGAGTCTCTTGACCTTTACTTCCTTCTTACAAAAAATTAGGCATGTTTACAGTCATTTACAGGCACTGAATGGTGTTTGTGTGGCTGCGGGAGGAGGTGGGGAGGGGGGGTCCGGCGCTCCCATACAATTCATCCCAGCAACCTGCACTGTTTGTCCCCAGTGGACCTCCATACCTGCCTGTAGCTGCAGCGTCTACACATCATTCCTTAACAAGAACTCAGCTCCATCTTGTTTCTGTTCACTGCCTCTTTGACCTACACACAGTCCATTTGACCAAGACTGCCAGTGTGGCCAAAGTCAAAATGGAACAATCATCCACAGATCCTGTTAATTCTTACTAGGCTTCTTCCAGCTGCTCTCCGACCTGCACAGTTGCATCTTGAATACAGAATATACTGTACATGAGGTCAGATGTGGGACAAGTAGTAAATATTCCACAATATTTTAGAGCTGTTGAACTTGATGCAAAAATATTTTCACAACTTATTTTATTCCTGTTTTGGCACACAGTATAAAGTGTGAGTGTGCAGTTGTTTTTGTACCTATTTATGAAAAGAAACTACATTTAGAAAGAGACATTTCAACATATATATAAAGATTCAATAAATGGCCATTGTAAAATGGTCTTCAAAGCCAAGTTTGTTTGCTTGTAAATGCATCACATGAATGATACATAAAGGGCTGTCGCCTTCATGTTCACACAACCAGGTCTAAAGTCTGCCTCCATGAACTTGCTCTGTTTCCTTCTTTTCTGGTGCAGAGTTGCAAATTTTCTGTGTTTTTCATTTTTTTTTTCATTCAAACATGTGCGGGGGGCTTTTTGGCAAGTAACTCAAGTGGAAACAACACGCCGCCTTTATTCTGAGGATAGAAGCGTCGCCCTTATGCTTTTGTCCCCCTTGTTTTGAAAACTCCCAAAAAAGGTGTTCTAGTTGGCCTAACCTTTTGTTAAATCCATTCAGGCGTTACGCATGTTTATCTCGACACAAAAACCTGTCAGGTTGCTGTTTGCACCTCTGGCCCAGTAGCCAGGGGAGCTATGAGGCGCTTAATGTAGGCGCTGAGTGGCTGATCCTAGCATGAGCCCGGCCGCGGCTCTGATTAGCACCTCCAAAGAGCTGCTATTGCTATGCATCAGGGCTGACAATCTCCCAGAGACGCATTCCCCCAGAATCCTTTGCTCTTGCTGGGAACGGGCATCACCGCCGCTGACATGTCACAGCCGACAATCTCGCCTCGATCCTCCTCCTCCCGGTGGAAGTTGGCAAACGGCAAGTGCTGATCTCGGAGCCCTGACATGAGGGCTGCGCTACCTCCGCTAGCTTATCTCCCTCTCGTGCACTTTTTTCTCCTGCAGACACAGAATATTCTTTCAACATTCCCCCACCTCCCAACAGGCGAGCCGGAGTAAATCTGCTCCTCCCATGCTGTGGTGGCTTCCCGGTCGCTTTGATTTTATTAGCCGAGCACTCGCAGCGCTACGTTTTTATAACTATTAGTGTAATGTGTTAAGAGTTTGATAGAATGGGGTGAATTTTTCAAGGTGCAATGATTAAATTTAGTACTTTAATTTTTTTTTTTTTTTTTTTTTTAATATACATTTTTCACTTGATTCACTCTGTCCTTCTCAAGCTGTGGAGACAGGAAATAGATATGAGGAATGTTCCCCCCAGGCACTCGTTCTCCAATCAGTTTTGGTCCGGGGGGAGTCCATCCCTTTGCGCTCCCACCTACCACTTTCCTACCCCCGCCCGCCACAACCTTCTTAATGGCCCTTATAGTACTTTTGAAATGAGTTTGTTCCTTATGATCAGTGCTTCTACCTCAAGAGAGCGCACCACACGGAGGTGGAGTCAATTTGTATTCACCCATAATTCCCTGGGCCTTAATCACTCTGATTTCCCCCCCATTATCTGTTAATGGATAGTTCCCGCAGAGAGAAGAGAGAAGTAAACCCACCTACTGTTTACAGGCCTGAAGCTGTCTACTCTGCTGCCATCCGCAATCCCGCAGTGGATTGCACTCGGTAATAAGTCCACTGAAAACCATCTTCTCTTGCTTTATTAACATATAACTCCCAAATCTTGCTAAATTTTGCCAAGCAGATGGCGGAGCAGAAAGCAGATTCTTACTAAAGGTGAAAGCCCTCATAAATGACATGCCCCCGAGCAGGTATTTGTGTGTTTGTGGCAATGTGGGGCAGGTAGGAAACTTTCATTCTATTTTGACTGGACCGGCCTCAATTTCAATGCCATCTGCGTCTACGCCTTCTTGCACACAAACCGAAATTTGTGCCCACACGATATTCTCAGTATTTTTTTTTCCTTTCTCTTGTTTATTCATTACTTGCGGGTAAGAAGTGCCTTGATTGATGTCCTTAATATCATTTGTGAAAGTGTGCCGCTTTCACTGCCTAAGCGGCAAGGGTCCCTCCAAGAGCGAGCTTCAGAGAACCATTCACTATGCCCCAGAGAGGAGTGTAAATCTAAGTATCAGATTTTTCTTGTCTAAAGCCAAACACTGAAAGTGAACCTGATTTCTTTTCTTCTTTTGCCAAGTTTAAAGTGCCCCTCAGCTTAGTTGTTTAAATAGTGCAGAAGACAGTGATGGTGGTGATTTCTTTAATGAAGCATTGCAATAAAAGCTACCTGCGCTTCTTCAAAAGCTAATTCTGTTAAGCTACTGTAGCACCATCCTCACTGCTGGGGTCTCATCTTTATATTTTGCATATTTCGAAGTAATTTTAAGAAGCAAAAAAAAGATTTGTGACGCACCTAACACACTACAAATGTGCATATTGGTCAAGAAAATAAAGGACTGAGTTATGATCTAGCACATGCTGACGATGTGACGACAACCACCTGATGGAAGTGCACCTGACTATTTAAACATTTTCTTTTTTATTCTTTCTAATTTGGGAGGTGGGAAAAAATCTGCAATTGAGTTGAAAAGCAGGCCGGCTGTCGATTGCTGTGCATTAAAACTCACAGAAACCCGAAACGTCTCCATCGAATTCTGTATGAAAGTACGAGTCAGCTTACCAAGTGCCTTCAGTATAACCAAGTTAACGTGCATTAGCGGCTGCGTCGTCACAATATAAAGAGTCTGCAAACCCACACGAGCCAGACCTGCAGGCCCCAGCGCCCCAAACAACCTGAAACGGCATATGAACTTCAGCTCGGATGAAAAAGTAAACAGCGCCGAGAAATAAAGACCATTCTTTCTGAGACTGGTTTCCTGCCTCTCTCTTCGTCTCCCCTCCCTCCTGTCCTCCACATGGGAGAGATATTAGGCGTTTGTGTTTTAAGGAGCTGTGAAATACATAAACCATGAGCCACAGGAACGCAAGGCCCTGTGGATATGCAGATGGGCTTACTATGCCGGTGTCATGGATGCTTAGAGGGAGCAGGCACAGGAGCAGTTCTCATCTAAAAGATTTTCTTAGGAGAGCACAGGGACAGGGTGGTGGCAGCGGCGAGCACTTGGGAGACGTAGTCGGGGAGGAGGGAGGAGCGGGTAGGGGAGGGGCAGAGGGAGGCAGGGAGGCAGGGAGGGAGGGAGCTGACAGTCCCCCGTGGCCCTGTAACTATATCCAGAAGTCTGCTCGGTGCATGGAGAGGGGTGTGGGCTCACGCAGGGCCCTGCTGATTGGGCAGCCGCCTGGAAGGGGCAGGGGGAGCGACAGGAAGTGACCTCAGCCCAATGAGGCGGCTACAGGGGCGAGTGAGCCGACTTCCTCCCTTGGCTCTTGCTAAAAAACAGAGTGCCAGCCCCGATTCAACCCCCGTTACCCAGCTGAACGCCAGCCCAGCGCCTGCGCCGGCTGCATTAGCAGCGGATGGCGGAGCGTGATTTACTCATCATCGCTGAAATCTTTGTCGCGCTCCTCGTAGCCCCTCCCCCCAGCCCCCGCGCCCCTTAATAACCCAGCGCTGTGCCAGCGCCGGCTTGTGCGTTAATCAATAAATCATGTGGCGTAATGACATACAGTGGAGTTTAAACACCATTCATAGATGACGTGATAAGGGCAAAAAAAAAGCAAGGTATCCAATTTAAAGGCCCAGTGCGGAACATTTGGCATGAAATGAAATGAAAATGCAGAGTGCTTTAATGTTTTCGCTTAGATAAAGACGCAACAAAAATATTCTTTCATTAACAGATAATAACCTTTTATATGCTTATTAACGAGCCAGTCATTGTTTTTGCGATTTTGACCTTGATGTCACAGCTGGTACATGAAAGGTGTGAGATCGAGTGTGACATCCGAACACGGATTAACATTAACACTGATTGTGATCTGCTTTATTACCATTAGATGTTCTTGCACACTGTGCCTTTAAAATGCAGGAAGAAGACATGAGATCAACATCCAGTCGACTCAACGCTTGACTTTAACAAGCTGCTAAAGAAAGTTTTTTTTAAATGGAAATATATGACATAGTTGATTCTCGTTCTACAAAACTACACCTGTAAGTCGACACAAGGGTCTGACTTTTGCAAGAAGCCTTTGGTTGTGCAACGCAGGCCTCACAGCAGAAATGGCACAGTACATGTATCTTACCATTAGGTGCCACTAAACCGTATGCTGAAAGGCAGCTCCTGCATAAACCTGCGCAAATTGCAACAAACGTGACAATGACTCTCAGTCCTTTGTGGCTCGAATCTCCCTTGTTCTCACAGTCAGTGTGCCGTGCCATCACACCAGAGGAAATGTTGCAGCTTTGCAGTATGTGAGAAAGAGGGGATGAAAAAAAACGCACACAGGCTCGGAAAAGTAGTTCCACATTAATGCATTATTGCCTGCTATCTAAAAAACAATGTCTCTGCAATCCAGCTTTGTGGTGTCAAACTCTAATTTAATGGGGTTTTTTTTGAGAATGTTTACTTTTCAACACAAACCAACCAACTTTTTCGAACAGTCAGCGAAGAATACATGTTGGCCAATCCATGTAGAGAAACTTTCACTGTTGTGTTCCGACTCTCAACGGCCCTTGTTTAGCAAAAATAATAATAATTTTAAAAAACACAACACACATCTGAAGCCCGCTGTATTTAAACCTCGGCTTCCCCCCCCGACCCCACCCCACCCCCACCCCCACCCCCCACCTCCGTGCACCTGCTCACAGACATAAACACACGCATGCACGCTCGCAAGGTCAGTCAGGCAGGTGCGTAGTTATCTGCATAATGAAGCAAACCGGGTCTCCAAAGGGACAACATTGTGCACTGGGGGTCAAACGAGGGCTGCACATATGGCAGGAGAGGAGATCAGTGAACCTTGCAGCAGGCTCCGCCGTAGCGTGCGCCCTCGTGCAGACAGCGCAACCGTACGGTGATCAAAGTGGGGGGGGCTTCAGTGGTCCTAGTGCACGGCCGCACTTTCACGGCCCCCCTCAGATGCACGACACGCCAGGCTGCGTCTCGTCCGTCAGAGCCGTGGTCGTCGAGTGCAGCTTAGGTTGGTGCCGCCGCTGCAAGTGGACTAGAGCAACGTTTCTTTACCAGAGAGTCGGGTCGCACCAGAACCACATGTCGCAGTTTGTTTTTCATGCTATAAGTGTGAGACCCCTGGCCCGCCTCAGCCTACGTGCCACATTGAGAGTGTTTCAGGAGGATCGTAAAAGCACATGTGGTTGTATGTTGCGGTAAAAAGTTCAATATGTATACACTTGGACTGCTTCTTTTGGCACAGCGGGGGATGTTTCCATTCCTCTCGCCTTCCTGGAAATATCAGGGGTCGTGGAGTTGCAGTTGTCAGAAATGCTCACAGTCAGTCGGCGGCTGCTGAAACAGAGACGCTCTCTTGTTAAGTCAGCCGCAATGAAAGACAGGCGTCAGCACATGCGCAGAGTCGGGGCAGTTTGGGAAGACGTGAGCTGGGATCGTTTATCCAAAACCGTTTGCTGCTGCCTGGTTTCTCCAAGTTCCTGAAAATTATATCTGAACTAGATCAAAGTTGAATGGTCACAGATTCCTGTTGATGGTCCATTATTAAAACCATTTACTGATATTTTTTGTTCATCCCAGTATCAGTTACAGAAACCAATGCTTTGTTTGGAAGCAACAAAGCAACTGCAGTTGGCTCTCACTGGGCGGAGCAAACACCAGGCTTCAGGTGCTGTTATCAGTGAGGACAGGAGTCAGAGGTGGAATTTTCTCCTTCCTCTGGAGCTCGGTGGTTGGATAGAAGCTGACATTACTCTGCTTCTTTTCCACGTCGGTGGAGTGAATTTTTACAACTTTTGCCTACACTCAGCTTGCGGTCCCCCTCTCCCTACGTGGAGGGCGTTTGTCCAGCCCCAGAAGCCTCTCGATGTGTCCTGGGTGCGATGGCTCCTCTCTCTGTCGCAGCGGCTGACTTAATGTCAGGCTTTGGCAGGAGCGTGGTGGAGCACACGGCAGAGCGTAAAGGCCTTTTATCGACACGCTGGACTCGGGCCCGCTCTCCGAGAGTGAGTCTGAGTCAGCACATCATTGTGCTGCAAACAAATGAGTGCGCAGGCCCCGCAGTCTAAATGCCATTTATTTAAGCCATCACTGGCCTGAGCGGAGGTTGTAGTCGCTCCCGTGCACATGGGCGTGTTGGGGATTCTAAGTCGGAGCCGCTGGGACTCTGCCCTCCTCTGTCTTTTATGACGCCGCACTGGAGACTTCAGCAGATGATTTGCAGACAGAAAATGAGGTTTTCGTACTTGTATTTTTCTTATACGTGCGTGAATTTTGTGGCTGCTGCCTGCATGAGATTCAGTAGCGCACCAGCTGACGCCCTCCCCCTGAATTCTCCCTCAAATCAGACGTGAACCCGCTGCTTCTGTTGCGAAGGTCGTCAAAATGATAAGAGTCGCCACGTTCAAAGTGCAGTGCGAGGCTCTGCCATTCGCATGCGAGCCACGCCGCTTCCCGCCTGTGTCAAGAAAGATGCAGGCAGAAGTCGTCGCCCAATTTTCACATGAAAGAATTCATTTAAGGAACAAAAGAGGCAGAACGAGGCTTTGTTGTTCATGTTTGGGCAGTTTTTTTTATTTGTTTTGTTTTGGGTTTTTTTTGCTTCTCACGATATTCTTTGTGTTTTGTCTTTTCATTGTTTCCCCTCTGCAGAGGAAGGACTGAACCACGAGTGCAAGCTCTGCAGTCAGTCGTTCGACTCCCCTGCGAAGCTTCAGTGCCATCTGATCGAGCACAGCTTCGAGGGCATGGGAGGAACCTTCAAGTGTCCAGTCTGCTTCACAGGTTCGTACATTGTCATTGTTATTTATCTATAATTTCAACAATTTGGATAAATTTCCTCTCTCAGCAGGCGGAGGAGCAGCTTCTGTGTCAATTCTTTTTTTTTTCTTCCAAACAAAGAGCCAAATGAGTTCTAAATGAGTTGGGAAAGGTCAAGCAAGCGGCCGGGGCTGTAGCTGAGAATAGTTTGCTGCATGTGGCTTTTTTTTATTTAGTCAAATTGGCTCGGAATCAAGGCCAAAGGAGTGTGGTGAAATGAAGGGGAGGGGGGTGGGGTGGGTGGCGACAGTGTGAGCGGCGGGGAGGAGGGGGGGTGGGGGTTGGAGGCGTCGGGGCGGAGGGGGGAGAAAAGGGAGACGTGCTAATTGTGGATGGCAGTGGTGCTGATAGCTGTAATGATCTCATCTGTCTCTGTGCGTGGAGGTGGAAGGACCGGACTCCTCCTGAGAGGATAGCGCCCTCCTTCAGTGTCAACAGGGTTAACTATCTCTATAATGAAATCTGCAAAGTCGTTAACTTCCGCTCTTCGCTCTTTCTTCCTTCTCAGCTCTTTACTCCTCTTCGCACTTTTTCAGGTCCGCAGCTCATTTCCCCTATTTTTTTTGCACTTCCTGAGCGAAGCCCCCCCCACCCAACACCAACCCCCTTTTATCCAACTGTCACAATCGGGGTGTGCGGAGGGGAGGGGTGGGGAAGGGGAGGTGTCTCCTGTAGTTATTACATTAATTAACGTCATTAACTCAGAGATCGCTCTCCTCCACCTCGCGCTTCTCCTCTTTATTCGCTTCTCCGCTCTTCCCCCCTTCCCTCCGCTCTGCTCCTCGTCTATCCTTGCTGTTTTTTTTTTGTTTTTTTTTTTCCTTATCTCTCTTTTAGCAGAGGCCTATTGATATATCCCCAGCCCGAGTCGCCCCCTCCCGCCCCTCACTGGGGTCTGGCCATTTAATATACAGAGCATGCCTCCTTCATCTGAGCCTTCATTTTCCTCCGCCGGCTTTGACAGACAGGTCCCCCCTCTCCCACCGCGTCCATATCGATCACGGCGCATGAGAGAGAAGGATGCTGGGAGGGAGGGAGGGAGGGATGGAGGGAGAGAAGGGAGGTGCAGAGCACACCCTGAGGACAGTGTGCGCAGAGCAGACAGACAGATGGGTGAAGGACTGCGGTGGTGGTGGTGGGGGGGCGGGGGGGCACGGGCTGGCTGCGGGGAGCGCGGCCCGACTGAAAGGCCTCCCTCTGTTGGGGACGGAGGGGACAGGCAGGCTGTGGCCGCCGTCCTCGGAGGGAAGGGAGGGACTGGGAGACGCAGCGCTGACAGCTGTCCTTGAATACATTTCCCCAAGTTGAGCTCAGGACAGAGTGGGGAAGGAGACGCGGTACATCAGCCAGCCGCTAATGCACAGTGCCAGATTAATGTGTTTTTGCAAAAGATTTTTGCATGACCTCAAAGAGGGGGCAGGGGGTGGGGGGGGGGGTATTGCGACATTTACCTTGCAGTGGTTTTCACGCTACAGCATGTCAACAGTAAGTCTGGTCAGTGAATACCTAAGGCGTGAGGAGTCCGTCCTTTACTTTACTTTCCTTTGCTCGCACCCCTTTTCTGAAAGTATTTTCGGAAACACAGAGGTCCTGAAATCCACCCTTTGTGATGTCATAAGGGGGAGATGACTACACCGCCCTACCAAGTGTTGTTCCCCCACTCTGAGAACAGGCACCTTTCCCACTTTCAGTCAGAGACATACGACGGACCATCAGTTTTAGCAGGAAGATAAAATCAAGTGTTTTTGCAGGAGGGCTATATGTGCAGTTTCTTAAAGACCGACAGGGAGTTTTAAATGGCATGCAGGATAAAACTGTGGATGAAACTGAATAGAAAATACATAAACATATAATGTTGGCAAAGTTGTCTGAGATTAGCACGCTGACCTCGTTCCATATTGCATCATACTGTGGTTCATTGCTTTTAATGATATACAAGGAGTTTTGTGCTTCTTTTTTTTGTTGCAAAAAATGCAATTGATAATCCTGACACAATCATGTTTATACAGTCAGTTGTCCTAATGTAACAGGGCCTCATCCTAGATGCATGTAGGAGAGATGCAGAAGTTTCTTTTATGACTTCTGCTAAAACTCTGTTGCTGCCTCAAAGTTTTGTAATATGAAATTAAATAGAAACAGCTTTTGTATGGTTACACGCCTAAGGTTTGAGGGAAATGGTCGTTAATAATGAAATTGAAAATGCCAAAGAGAATTGCATGATGTGACTTAATGTCATGGTGCAACATCTCTGTCAAGAATCACTATTGAAAAAATAGCTAATTCAGACAGGTATTGTAATCAGGTACAAGTACAAGATATTTAGGGCATTGGTGGTTCCCAAACACTTGGACTTTTCCAAAGCCAGCGTTGTTTTTTGCGAGTATCTAATCATTATGAGTGACTTCATATCTCACGGCCAGCACTATTCCAAATACTTAATTTCCAGGTTAAAAGGATTGCCTTCACAGACATAGTGAGTGTGAACATTAAAGCTAAAGTTTGATCAAACTAGGTGGCCACAGTCACCAGGTCACCGAGTGCCCTCCATTATCAAGGTTGCTCTTTGTTAAAATAATGACTGGATGTTTGGCTTTGATCCGTCCCGCGCGACCTGAAACTCGGTGTGGCTTGTCATTCTTTGACGTGCGTGATTATCCTCAATCCACAACGTAGGCAGCGCAGAGCGCAGCACAGAGCGCAGCACAGAGCGCAGCGCAAAACAGGCCGGGGGAAATGTTTGTTTTTTTGTTTGCTTGTTTTGTTTTTTTGTTTGTTTGGGGGTTCTTTTTGGGGAGGGGTGAGTCGCAGACGGCGGCTGTGGGGAGACAAAATACACGAGAAAAGGAGACAAAACTTGGAGGAAGCCGAGGAGGTTGCGACTGGCAAGTTTGGATGTGAGATGAAAGTGGAGAAGAGGAGGAGGAAAGGGAGAAGTGTGCTGGGAAGGGGAGGGTAAATGGAGAGAGGTCCGTAAGCCCCTGGATGATGAGAGGGAGGCTGACTCTCCCAGGACAGATTTGACAGGTTTCAGAAGTGGGGGAGCCTGCAGCTAGAAGTGTCTGCCTGCACCCTTAGGAGCTGTAGTGAGGGCTGGTGTGGAAATTGTGATTGGGAATATGTGCTTAAGACAAACAAAACAGAAGAAAGTGCGCCTGATGGAAGTTGTGCCGCGCGCATGTGTTTGTGCGTGTGTGCGTGCGTGCGTGCGTGCGTGCATGTGTTTTCCTTTCACTTATGTCACAGCGTGAAGTACAAACCCCCCTGCCCCCCCCCCCCAAAAAAAAAAATAAAACTCCGGGATGCTCTCAACAGTCATGCAAATACAGTTTAATTGGCTTTTTGTTTACATGCTACACTCTGCTGCTCATGGTAGAAGTTTGACTTCCTCGTCAAAAAAAATTGGCTCGCTGTGGTTTCAGCTTAAAGGTTCCATATTCCACCCATTTTCTTTTCACTTTTGCTTTTCATCCTGCACTCCAGCAGTGCAGGCCTGTCACCCAATTTGCCGCAGATTGCCAGCAAACTGTGTTTTTAGCCCTCTGTTGAAAAAGAAACAGACAGTTTTGCACCAAATCCAGCGCGGCGGTCCGACTGCGACGGTTGTCGACACGTCGGTCGGCGTCACTCTGCGGCTGCCAAGCGTGTGTGGGGGAAATCTGACTCGACAACACACAGTGGGTCCGAGACCCTGCTGCTGCACAGTGGTCGCACGACCCTTCTGGTTGCTGGATCAACTCAGCTTTAAAGAACTTTACTAAACTCTTTTTGGAACTGCTACTTTTTCTATCACCCTCATGGCCAGATGTTCATCTTTCAGACACTAGTGGGGAAGCTTTTTGTACTATTAGTTGTCCCCCCCCAAAAAACCCCTCTGTAGATCTCCTGAAAACTACAGTCTGCCCTTCGTTCGCAGCCTACACACAAAAACATTCCTCGTCAGCTTCCTGCTCAAAGTGGGAGGAGGAGGGAGGAATGCTGGGCCTAACTGTGAGACGCAAACGTGCCCTTTGTGACATCACAAAAGGCTGATTTCAAGAACTGTGCGCTTTAACACACATACACATACACACTTTGTAACAGTGTCGCTAGGCTAAAGAAATAATGACTGCAGTTGTCTCCATTGTGCAGAGTTCACCCACTGGAGGGAGTCACACAACACTGTTCCAAAACATTCGTAAGGTGAATTTTGCATAATGCCGCATAAAACCTCACTGTGTCCTGAACCCATTGGCCGCGCCGACACAGGTCAGGCCTCTGTGTGGTGATCGCTCGGATTAAGCCGAAACCCGACACATGTAGGGCTGCGGTGGAATAAATGAAAAGCAGAAAGGAGGGGGGAAGGGGGGATAAACTTTTTTTTTCTCTCTCTCTCTCTGTCTCTGCACAAACAGCTTAGTATTGGTGCAGTGCAGCCTGCAGAGAGCACCACCCTGCCAAAATAAAGATGAGCTGAGGCCCGTAGTAAAGGAGACGTCTGCCATGGGCGGCCCCTGAGATCTAATCAGAGGGCTTAATATCCCCCACAGCGAGGAGACCTTGGCCCCCACAGCCCCCTCAGCCCTGACACCCCTGACGCCCGAGCACAGAGCTCAGCGCTCCGCTCGCCGCTCCTCGCGCTCGCCAGCCAACAAACTCCGCAAAGTTCTTCCTGCCCCTCCTTCCCCTTCCCCTCTGCCGCGCCAGCCCTCCACCTCCGCCCCCTCCACCCTTTTTTCTCCCTCCGTCTCAGCAGGGAGGGACACAATGGCCAGCCACTGATCCTGTTTGGATGTGGTTTTGGATTATTTCTTAGCCGGCTTCTCTGTGTCCTCATTCTAACCCTCCCGGAGCCGCCGTCCCTCCGCTAAACGGACATTGCACCCGCGCGCACTATAAATGGCTCGTCCCGGCAAATATCAAGCTAGCGTCCTCCAGCATCCTCCGGCACATGTTGCCCGCTTCATATAGAAGAAGCGGCTAAAAAATCAGATTTAGAATCCTGACATAAGCCGGCACTGAATCATCCGCAGCCCTCATAAATATCACCCCGTCCCTTTAAAATGTCCAAGTAGATGAATTAGCTAAAAGGTTCCTGAGCTTCTATTCAAATGACTTAAATGTTCATCCATTATTTATCGTCCTTATAAGAGACCTGCAGGTGCCATTAGTGCATTTTAGGCCTTGGCACTTTAAATCACCACTCACTTGCATATCAATGAATATCAGGGCCAGTAAACTGATAAATGCGTCTCTTATTAAAGGTGCGCGTGCTTCCCGCCGGAGCGGCAGATAACACGTGTAAACAGAGAGAAACGGTCAACCTGACATCCCATTTGTGTTTGGCCCTACTGTACATTATTCCACGGCCCCCCCAAGTCTCAAATCCATTTTTATTTTTGCTGTATTGACTTTTTCCTCCTCGAGCAAAAGACATAATGACTGGCTTCCCGCGGCTGCAGTGACCTGCTTCCGTACAGCGCGTGCAGACACAACAGCCCGCGAGGATCGGAGCCATTGTTGATGAGCTCCCCCCTCCTTTATTTCTCCCAAAGAAAATTGTCGTCCCTTTTTTCCGGAGCGTAACGGAGGGCGCTAATGCGCATGATCGCCGGGGCCTTAACCTTCAGGCTAAATGTGTCGTAACGGAGCGTAATGCCGAGCCATCTATCTGAAATTATGTTTGTCCTCGCCTCGTTGTGGTCATTAGTTTCAGAAATGGACCATGGAGTTGTTGTTTGTTCATTAGAGGAGGTTTGTTCATCTCTAGTTAACATGCTGCCGTGCTTCCGGAGACAGCTGTCACCCTCCACCACCACCACCCCGCCGCCTGCCCCCACCTCCCGACATTAGCAGGGCAGGCGCGTTGCCGCCGCCGCCGCCGCCGCCGCCGCTGCACTTCTGCTTTGAATCTAAACTTTCATTTCCCAGGTCAGGAGTGTGACATTCAATGCAGCAGGCATTGTCTCCAGCGTACGCGGCTCAATAATTAATAACGGCTCTCCCAGGTGAGCTCAAATTGGGACGCGCTAATGCAGCAGAGTCTCCGTCACGGGGGCTTTCGCCGGCCCCGCCCACCCCCACACCCCTCACCCCCTCCACCCCTTAGCCAAAACCGTCGCAGACAGACAACCTCACCTTTTGTGGCTGCGCTCTCCCCCTCCTCTCCCTCTCCCCTTTCCTCCCTCCACCCCTCCCCCCCGCCTCCCTTCTCGCCTCGTGGCCCGGCGGTGCGCGAATTAGAAGAAAAGTTATTTTGAGTTGTAAGAAATTCAAATGAAGGCCTCACACACTAACTTTTTTTTTTTTTTTATTCCGAAGCATCCAGACCTTTGAGATTAGGCAGCCATCCTTAAAGCACAAGGGTCTGGGATAACAAACGGCACGTTTGAAGTGCTCCTTGGAGAATGCCCACACACACACACACACACACTGGTGCGCACACGCTCGCCGACACCAACCCGAGGTGCACACACAATTGCCTTCCCCCTTAGCTTTTCCAGCGTGGACTATGGCTTAATTAAAGCACAAACGTAGGGTATATGTTTTAAGTGCCAGCAACTTGTGTGTTTATTATATGACGGCGAATGTGATGCGCCTGCATGAATAACTAGCGCAACCCCATGAATATTTATTTTGTCAATATAATTAGCTATGTAGACTAATGGAGGCCATGTTTTGCACTTGAAGCCATGCCAAATTTTTTTTAGTGTGTGGTTGTTTATTTCCTGGCTGGTTGTCCCCACGGTGGCGCTAAATAAGGAGCATCATTATTCCCAAAACATTATGTATTTGCTCACTCCCGTGCCACGGATGTGACCACTCTACTTTCCCGGTTAACGTCTAAATTGCCTTGTTGTTGTTGTTGTTGTTGTTGTTGTTGTTGTTGTCTTGTTTTGTTTTTCCTTTTCTCAATTATATTTCTCATAACAATATCTTTGATTTGAAGGTGTTTTCATTTGTTTGTAATTAAGTCATTTTACTTGCCATTTGACTTGCTCCATCTTTAATTTTCATTCAGGCAGGCAAACGCAATTACTCTCCTGCTTTTTGTTCCCTTAATGAAAAACAAAAAAAGGCCAGTCCCCAATCCCCCACCCCCTCCACTTCCTCCCCCATCTACCCACCCACTCCTCATTTAGTCCGGTCAGCGATGAAAAGAAATTGACACAAGCATTATTTTCTCCTCTCTCTCTCTCTCACTCTCTCTCACTCTCTCTCTCTCTCTCTCTCTCTCTCTCTCTCTCTCTCTCTCTCTCTCTCTCTCTTCATACTGAACTTCTGAAAGTCTTTTGGACTGACGTCTTCCCTCGCTTCTCTCCTTGTCCCCTCTCTGTGCGAGCAGTGTTTGTCCAAGCCAATAAGCTCCAGCAGCACATCTTCTCTGCCCACGGCCAGGAGGATAAGATCTACGACTGCTCGCAGTGCCCACAGAAGTTTTTCTTCCAGACGGAGCTACAGGTGAGCCTCGGGCAGGGAGGGGAGGGCAGGGGAGGGGAGGGCGGAGGAAGGGAGGGGTGAGGCCGCCAGCGGAAAGCGCAGCGGCTAATCACACATGACAGCTTAACAAACACTAAACAGCGCTCGGCTCACTCCGGCTCCGTCCCCTCCATCCCAGCTGGGATGAGAGACTCAGAAGGAATTATTTCAGTGCATTTTCCAAAGCTCATTTGTGATGTGCAGATATGATTTGATTTGCTTATTAGACCAGCCGAGCACTAAAATATCTGGAATTAGGGGATTAGTGGAATGTTCGTTTTTGAAGAGGTAATTACATGCAGTGCCGAGGCAAAAACACAGTTGAGTCAATATGCCTGCAACTTCCCTCCTAATCACAAAGGAGGCCTCATGGCTAAATATGAGCTCTGTCCTCTGGGATGCCGTATCTGCCCTTCAACAAAGTTAGTCGTTGGACTTATGAACTCGCAATGTTACAGAGATAATCCATTTTCTAGCAATCTCTCTCTCCGCTCCTTAGGGGGACCTAAAAAAAATGAAACCGACTGTATTATATTATTTTACCGCATGGTGTTTTCAAGCCGCTCCGCGTCTTTCTTTTTTGGGTTTTTTTTGGCGGTGGGGGGTCCACTGTGCACCTCTCATATCCAGATCTCCCTCTCTATTGCCTCCTGAAACTGAATAATACGTGCGGCTCGAGTAGTTCATAACCACAGCACACAATCCAATCACTCAAATTGTTTTTAATGCACCTTAAAGCAGCGAGAGCGACCGCCAGCTCCTGACCGCATCCTTCAGGTTGGAGGGGGCAACGCAGATTAGCTGCATTGCGTGCTAACGGGGAGCCAGTGGAAGCGTCCGGGGCTCGGCCGTGCCATTGATCAGCAACGATTTTCATATTGAGATTCAGGTTGTAAACACAGAGGCGTGTGCCTGCCAGGAGGAAGGTGAGCTGGATCATTATCTGCTGGTCATTTGAGCAGCGCAGCCATGAATAAAATAATCCATCAGGCCGTTGCTCCACCACAGAGAAGGTTATTTAGTAAGCCTCGCACTCCACCAAAGCCAACACGGGTCTTTTTATTCATGCCAAGGCCTCTGATTTATCATGTTTCTCCTGTCTCTGGTAGCGCTGCTTCTCCGCACAGTCCATGTTGTTGCAGGTTCCTGCAAACAATCTCAGATAACCTGAGGATGTTATCCTGCTTTTCTGTCCTATAACCCTTTTTTTGTGGTGGGGGAGGGATGTGATCCCTGCCTCCCGGGGGTATTATTTCATGCGTGATTATATTGTATTACACCATGTGTAAAGAGACAAGAGGAGAACATGAAAGACCTGTGTCACTTTCTTGTGAAAGTGGGTTTGTGGTAGGAGAACAGGAATGAGCTCAGGGGATAACGCGGTTATTATACTCAACCTGTGCCACTGCTGTAGAGGCGTGCTGGCTTGCACTGACTCAAAACACACATGTAGTTTGTATTGGGTGAAAAACACATCCCTGTAGTGTGTTAACACAGTAGCCAACTCAAACTTTCAACAAGTTTGAGTTGATTTTAGGAAGATGAGATCTTGACCTTGTCCAGGCCAGGCTGTTTTTTTTAATATTTTTTTTTACTTTTTGGAACAATGCAACAATGTTTCTGCTTGTTAATATTTGATTTTTCAGACATCTCCAGTAATTACCACAATCTCTGCCGCACTCGTACCGCTGCCAAACGTGGAAAACAGACACGACAGACACCAACAGACATTTGGATTCATGAAGTTAGAACAAACACACTTTCACTTCGAGATCATCAATAGTGTAGACGGCCGCGTGTGGCTGTGCTCGAGCTGTTAAATATTTTGCAGTGTTTTTATTTTGTTGACCCCCCCCCCCCCCACACACACACACACACACACACACACACACACACACACACACCTCTTCTGAACTCCAGCTTGTGACAAAGCACCATTAATTCCCCTTTTATACGAGTGAGTTTAGCTTCCTTGCATCAAACTCTTTGTGTTTTTTTTGTTTGTTTTTTACTAGTTGTTGTCTGTTTGCCATTTCCCATGCATCGCACTTCAAAATGTCTCCCTGACACGGGTCAGTCGTTTGTCAGTCTGTCTGAAGTGGAGCCGTCTTCCAGCGGCGAGGGGAGAACAGGCCCTCTCTCGGTCTCTGGCTGTCCAGTTTTGAGTTTGCCCCCTCCACCCCTCACCCCGCACCCCCCCCCACCACCACACACACACACACACGCCGCACCGTCCTCTCCCTGACGCTCCGGCCCACTCGCAGGCTGCCTGGGCTCCTCATCTCTCACAGTAGTCGGACGGGTCAAAGGGCCAGTGCAAGCTGGGAGAAGGTGCGGCGAGAGGGAGAGCTGCCGCGGCAGGCAAAGGGAAGCAGGAAGGATATTTTATTAATTTGCTGCTGAGACCCTGAAACAGACCAAAGGCTGTGACAGGTATCCAGCGCACCACTCGGCGTCCTCCCCCCGCCGGCTTCCCCCCGTGAACTCTACCCTGCGAGGGGCTAGCCAATTTTCGCCAGCCTGTCGAGATGGATGATGGGAGAGCATCCGTCTAATCAGCCCTCCCAGGACCCCCTGCCTGGGCCGCCCCCCTCAGACTGGCCAGATTGACTGACTCCTGGGCCTGTGTGCCCCAGAATCCAGATTCCAAAAGAAAATAATCTTTCTTGCTTTTCCCCCAACTCTTCGTCTCTCCTACTCCATTTCTTTCAGTGACACTGGGAAAAAAATAAATAGATAAATAAGTAAATAAGTAAATAAGTAAATAAGTAAATAAATAAATAAATAAATAGGTGCCGAGAAGAAGCCCGGACCACCATTCCCCCTCAAAAACTCTCCAGAGGACTTTGCATCCGCAATCACACGCAGCCTCCACCCTTCGCCTCTCCCTCACCCCATTAAAATATGGAACAAAGACTAGCTATTTCATGAGGTGTTGATGGGAAGGCCAGGCAGGCAGGCAGGCAGGCAGGCAGGCTGGCTGGCAGGCAGGCTGGCTGGCTGGCTGGCTGGCTGACTGACTGACTGACTGACTGACTGAACAGCATTTGCACTGACCCTCAACTTTTGCCCAGCCCTCCAGCAACAAGGAGACATGGATTTACATGATTCAGAGTCCTGTCATTTTTTCAAAAGGAGCTCTGCCCTCACGTGAAAACCAAAGAATTTCTCCAGGTTTGCAGCTGAAGGCCTCGCTGCAATGGAAAAAAAAAACTTCCTAATAAACTTTCATCCCCGGCTCCACATACAGTAGCTTGTGGAGGAGCTGAGCGGCGCGCGACACTGCCGGGCTGGATTAATTAGCCAGATTCATTAACTGATGGACGTGCAGTATTAGCCACAGCTTAAATCTGACATTTCTCTGAGTGCACTTCAACTGGGAAGAAACGCACAAGTTCAGCTCCTCCGGCGCAGCAGCGTTCTGCAATCAGAGGCTCCTCTCCCAGCGATTCCCGCCTCGTCCTCCCAAGACTAGACAATGAGATTGAAGTTAAACTACGGCAAAGATGACATTTTCCCATTCCAGATTCCCTCGCTGAGCTGTCGTGTTTCTTCTCCCTCTCTCTCTCTCTCTCTCTCTCTCTCTCTCTCTCTCTCTCCCTCTCTCACTCTCTCCCCTTTCAATCTTCCTGTTTCATTATCGCGCCTTGAAAGTGACACGGGATTGTAAGTCGTGTGTCGCTCCGGTTATGAGGAGCGCGAGATTTGTGGTACTGTACGACTCTGCGGCGGCGGCGGTGGCAGACGCCCGCAGGACACGTGCCTTAATTGGAGCGCCTTTTAAAAGGATTCCTTCAAAGACGGAGCCGGAGCTGGCTGGCCTTAATGAGTGCTGAAAGTGACAAGAGCACATCTGCATCTTGTTCTGCTTCCCCACACAAATGAGATTCTTCTCTCCCCGTGTGATGGCCATTATAGCCAAGCTGTGACCAATTCCAGTGTTTTAATTAAGCATATTTATTGGCTTCACGGTCAGCAGGTGTAAATAGCGCCGTGCGCCGTGCCGTCGGTCTCTGACAGGAAACGGGGAGGGCTGCGAGTGGACAGTCGGATGGAGGGAGGGAGGGGATGGAGGCTGAAATGGGTGAAACGCTTGCAAAAGTAATGCATATTAATGACGTCAACCCGTGCGTGAAAATCTGCAGATTTGATGCACAATTATTTCAGATGAAAATCCGTCTTTCCTTTTCGTGGAATCTTGCCGCTGTTCACTCTGCTGCAGCGGAGAGACCTGGTTCACTGCAAGTTCCTCTCCTGCGCCCCCCACCACAACCACCACCCCCACCTCCAACCCTTTCCCTCTTTTCTTTTCTTTTTTTCTTGTGAATTTTAAAACATGCCCCCAGAAACGCCCCAACTGCCCCGTGTCCCTAAAGTGTCGCACAAAAAGCGGTGCTTCATGTGCTCGTCCCCAGGGGGCCCTCATGTTCTCCGGATGTCTTGATCTGCCAAGTGTGACAGCTCCTCACGCTTTTGAAAGTTGTGTACGTATATTTTTTTGCCTTTCATATGACAACTTGTTTTCTTCTTCATCACCCCAGGTGCTGCGATTCTGTCACCGTCTCCAAAAGCCGCGCTACAAAATAAAAGAACAATGAATTAGGTGGAGAAAAAAAAGAAGGGAGGGGGGAGTGAAGCGCTTGTAAGGCGCCATCATTAATATTTAAGCTTATTTATAATTGCGTTCAACACTGTAAGTACACACTGTAAACGGGGACACAAACAGCTTCAGATGACTTGAGATGTATCGCGCTAGTGCTGTTCTAGTTTTTGTAGGTGGATCAGAATTAGACAGCATGACAGACCTAATGATCCTGGGAGGATAGTCTCTTTCTCACTGAGCACGAGTGTGTGTCTCCATACATCTGTGTGTGTGTGTGTGTGTGTGTGTGTGTGTGTGTGTGTGTGTGTGTGTTTGTGTGTGTGTTTGTGTGTGTGTGTGTGTGTGTGTGCGTGTACGCGCGCCCTATGTATTTGCTTTGTGTCTGCCTCTCCCAGGGTCTGATATGTGCATACAAACAGAGGGTCTGGAGGGAGACATGACAAAAACTCCCAGAAGCCTTTGAGCTGCTTTTTTTTTTGTCTTCTTCTTACTGTGTTGCGCCACCAGGGAAAGTTAAATCCAAACAAAGAGGAGATGCGTTGCGTATTGTTGCTCGAATCCGTCGGCGGATCTCTGCGCTCAAATATGTCTCCTTTACTTTCTCGCTGGTGACTTTTCCACAACTTTGATAAAATGCCATTTTAAGCGCTTCTCAGGATTTTTTTTCCCACTAGGAATTTAATTTACTGCGTGTGGTGAATATTTTTCTGAATATTTTTTCTCAGGTTCTCAGGTTTGTTTTGAATGCCAATTGACATAGTTAAATTGCAGGACCAGTGTGCTATTTCTTAAAGGGTCAGTATGAGATGTCTCTGCTTTCAGTTAGACAATAAAACAACTTCTTCTTTACTTTCCTTCTTCTTTTCTATGTTCTTCTCCATTTGACTCTCACACCAACTGACTTCCTGTCCTCTATGACTACATCCAGAAATCTCCTCTATGATCTTCCTTGAGCAATATATTCACTGCCCCTCCTCTGTACACATCCAACCCAACTCAGTCTGGCCTCTCTGGCTTTATCGCCAAAACATCGCACATGTTCTGTCCCTCAGATCTGCTCACTCCTGACCCTGGTTGTGTTTAAGATTCATTTTCATTCTTCATTTGTGAGTTTTTACAGCTAGATTAAGGATGGCAGATTGGGCCAGAGTGTATCTGAACTCCTTTGGGTTTAATGATTCTATCCATGACATCATAGCTGGTGCAAGAAAGATGTGCAATCAAGTGGGACATCGGAAAACATTGCAGTGTGATTTCTCACCTTGAAACGATGCTAAAGTTTTGACGGCAAGAGGAGGCTGGGGTGGGAGGAAAATTTAGTCTTCAAAAGACACAAACGCCGTGCAAGGTAGCAGATCTTACAGCGCTGTGGGGGTGGGGAGCGGGGGTGTAGGACCACTGTGCGGCGTCCCCAGTCAAAGTCTGTCCCCGACTGAAGTGGTTAAATGTGAGAGTAATTGTGTTTTGTTTCTGGGACTGACATGTGGAACCCCATGGACCCCATCTCCCTCCCAGTGACAGGCAGAGATCCTCCCCCCTCGCACTGTCTAATTAGAGGATGTAGCCCAGGGCTCATGTCCCAGGAAGACCCATCCCCCTCCCAAGATGGCTCCCCTAAGAAAGCCCTTAATTGGGTTCTTTAGTCATAGTCTTCATTTTGGCTGGAAAGGCGCGTGTGTGTTGCCATCGCCTCAGAATACAGTTTGTATCGCTCTCTTGTGCTGTTGTTGTTTTTTTTCTTCTCCTCCCTCCCCTCCTGCTCCCTCCCCGGCCCTCCCCCTCGCTGGCCCTCTCGCTATTGCCTTCCCACTCTGCCTCTCACCGTCTTCTGCTCTCTCCTCACTTAATGAGGCCCCATAATAACACAGCAGTTGTGCAGTTGTTTTGCTACCTCAGTCAAACAGCGGGATCGCTGCATAGTGTGTTTCGAGCACCATTCACTTGTCTACTTAGACAGGGTAATGAGTATCATTTGGAGCTACAAAGCACCAGCCCACAAAAAAGGGTGCTCCGACATCTCCGCTTACACCTCAGAAGAATACGCCAGGTTGAGGTAGTGAGACGTTTCATCAAAGCCTTTCACATTATGGATTTTTCTTTCATTTTTACACTGTGAAAATAAGCCAAACATAAAATAATGCGCTTGCAAGACAATATATGAGATCTGAGATTTGCTGTTGGTGTTGCTGCTGCTGTCGTCGTCGTCGTCAACTCTAGCGTAGCTTGGTGCCATCGCTCTATGACCGTGTGTCCCCCGGCACCTGGCTTCAAATAAGACGGTCTGTTACTAAGGAAACCGGGTGGCCAATTGTGGCAACAGCAGCGTTTTGGGGTCAAGCCTCCCCGTGGCCCCGTAAGTGATGACTGTGAAGAATGCCAAACGACCTGTTATTTATTTATTTATTTATTTATTCATTCTGATTGTGCTTCCTCGTCGGCTAAACTAGCCGGCGGTAAGCCTGGCCTGAGGTCAGAGCAAGAAAGAATTACCACCTCAGTGGACCAGTCCACAGTAGGAAATGCACTGGGGGGAAGCGAGTCAATACCAGACCAAGGCTCGACACACCAGCGAACATCAAGGCTCGCTGCAGCACTTTAGTCTTCCTCCGCGGCAGTTTGCTCTGAAAGGAAAACACATGGTGGCGAGTTCCAACAAAAGCCCATGTTGCACCGTGGCAACGCTATTGACTGTCGTCCAGCGTTCATCCGTTCTTACCCCGTCCGGAGGGGACGGGGGGAGGGACGGGGTAAAAATTATATTCCATTTCCATTTGGTTTTTTGGGCCGAGGAGAGAGGAGACAAAAACACGGCAGACTCTTTGTTTTGTGCGTTGTTTGATGGCATTCTGTGATGCGTTAATTAAATTCTTGAGTGATGAGCGCAGCTACGCATCAGGTCTCTGTGGTTTTTGCGCTCCAGATGCAGCCCCGCAGACTCAGCCGCGCACCTGGAGACAGAAACTGAACAAAGACAGATTATTCTCGCGTTCGGAGTTGAGAGGGATGTGTTGTGAGCATTCCTTTGGACGTTTTGATCATTGCTTTCATCAACTGCAGCAATAGGTTTAGAAATATCCACCTAACCAAACCCTTGAGCGCCTTGTCTCTGAAGCCAAAAAAAAGTTTCTCATTTGAGTAATCCATTACATTTTTTATGCGTAACGGATTAATTTCACTTTTGCCTCGCTACTGACTTGTGCTCATGATTATCATAAATATATGTAACCTCAACATCTTCCTGGTTTTGCCTAAAGCTGCAGCTAATCTTGCGCAGAGCTGAAAGGCAGAGTGCGCGCCGGTCCGCTCGCTGTTGCTCTCTGCTTTGTTTGTTTGAGGGGCCTTGAAAAGAGGCTTAAAAAGTCATTATTGCTCAATCAGCCCCGTAACCACTCAATAAAACCGGGGTTTTAATGTTACATGCGGGATAACCGCAGGTAAAAAGACGAGCGGACACCTTGGACTTAATATCTAACATGTGCTCGGCAGGTATTAACATTATGCTAATCAAGCGTTGTTAGCGTTGCGATTAGGCTCCGCGGCCGTTGCTCCGCCACGTCGGCAAATGCGCCGAGATCGCCTTTTTAATGCGGCGGGATCAGATGAAAGGCGGGAGACGTGTCTGCCGGTCCGTCGGCCTTTCTTTGGTGGGGCTGACGCAAGAGATGCACCTCCGTTGCTTCACCGGAGGCTGGGTGCTTATCGATGGAGACTGGAGCGACGGCGAACGGCCGCAAAGAATGATTAGTTAATAAATCAACTCCCTGGCCGCCGCGCAGCTCCCCTCGTCTCTGCTGCCGCCACATTTCACTCCCTATTTCTCCCTCCTGCACCCTCCACCTCTCCGCTGCAGCGCTCCCTTCCCGAGACGTGTTGCACCTGTTTGCATGGGTACACAAGAACCCCTGCCGGATGGCTCCCCGCCCCCTCCGCCCCTCTCCCGCTACCCCTCAGGGCGTTGCAGTGGGGTGATGTAATCAGATGAAAGCGGCGGTTTAACAGTGGCGCGGAGCCAGTCGGAGAACAGCAGCCGGGGGAAGAAGGCTCGCTCCGAGCCGGTGCAGCACGTCTTCATAAAGGAGAAGTGGGTGCGCATTATTGATCAGGGCGAAATTGAATTTAGTGAAGAATTGACTGCTACGGTTTACCTGCTAGCTGCTGGGGCCCTGCAACAGGCCAGTGCGGCCAGCAGGGGGTCGAAGGGACAGGCGGGGGAATTAAGGGTCGGAGAGAAGAGAAGGAAATGGAAGGCGGGATGAGAGCTGAGCGGACGGGCACCTGATCCTAAATGGAAGTGATTGCGGAGTGACACCATAGTCAGCGTCGTGCTCGCCGGACCGCCGGCTACTCCGGCCGCTTCCTTGTCGACGAGCCGCTTTGTGCGTTTCTCGACTAATACGACGTTTGCTGTTGGTGAGCTGCAGGTATTTAACTTTCAGCACCGCTGCAGAAGCTACTTCGGGGGGAGAAAAAAAAAATCCTTGACAAGGATGAAGATTGGAAAGTGAATTTCAGCCCCACCACCACCACCACCCTCCCTTCCCACCCTGCGCACTCGCACACAGAACAGTTTATAGCTACTCTGCTGAGTTCAATATCCACAGAGATAAAGGTATCAGTTTCATTTTCTTCTGACACACCACCCCCACCTGCCCACCTCCCCCACCCTCCCTCCATCCCTCTTACCCCCCCTGCCTCTCCCTCTATTTTCCTTTAGTCTGCATGGCTGCCACAGCCGCCGAAGTCGTTTAACACCGTCCTTGAGAAAAGCCCTCGGTGAGAAAACTCCTGGCATGTTTAAGGAAGAAAGGTAGAATGCAGTGTGTGTGTGTGTGTGTATGTATGTGTGTGTGTGTGTGTGTGTGTGTGTGTGTGTGTGTGTGTGTGTGTGTGTGTCAGACAGAGCTGGGACATGCGGTGGGGGGGAGCTGTTCCCCAGAGGGGTTATTTTCCCCTCTAATAGCTGTTACGAGCCCTACATTATATCCAAAGAGCTACATTCCTTTGGGGTCTGCAGTCACACACACACACGTGCGCAGACACACACACACACACATTCTCTCACACTCACCTTAACGTTGCTGGTGCACTCACACAAAGGCGTGCACACACAGTTGAGCACAAATTTTTCCTCTGTGTTTCTCTCTTCCACACACACACACACACACACACACACACACACACACACACACACACACACATGCTCACACAGTCCTAGGTGCTTTGCTCTCCTCGTGTCAATATCCTGCCATTTGAAGTCACGTACTGCAGGGGCTTCTGGGAGTCGCCGAGGAGCCAGGCTGACGGGTAATGGGCCGCATTCATTAATAAGGTTGCCGCGCTCCTGTCCCTCCGCAGCAACGCCAAGGATGTCTTCACCGGGGGGGTAGTAGGAGGGACTGGCGGGGTGGGGAGAGGTGAGGCGGGGTAAGGGAGAGGGAGAGCGGCAGGAGGGGGAGGGAGGGAGGGAGCGTCCCGTGGGGAGTCTCCTCCCAGACTCACTTAAAGGGGCTTTATTTCAGCAGGAGAGGAGCGAGGCGATGCAGTGGAGCTGTCCAGGGCCGCCTCTTTAAAAAAAAAAGAAAAAAAAAAGAATGGAAAGCGAAGGGGGAGCGGGGCCCGCGCTAACCCTTCCAGGGGTCACACTCCTGCTCCCCGTCAAACAGCTTATTACCCCACCTGTCGGAAAGTAATCGTCCTAGCCGAAAGGAAAGCTGTCGAGGTGTTTAAACGCTTTATGTGGAGGCAGCTGAAAAAGGGGTGAAGAGGGAGGGAATAAACGCCGGGTTGGGGGAGTAACGCCGGCCTTTTTAGCTCCCGCTCGGCCGGCCCCAGGGAGCGGCAGCACTCAAGGTGACTGCTTTGGTAAACCTTCTCGCTCAGGTTGCAGTAATCATTCCAGATCACCCGAGGTCTCGTTTCATTTGTCAAACGTCAAAAGTCAAAGGGGACAGTTGCCCCGGAATTGAAAAAAAAGAAAGCCAAACTAAATTGCTGCGCAGCACATTTCCCATTCAGGCTGTGACGAGGCTGAACGGAGAGAAAGCAGGAAGAAATTCAAGCATATTTTGGCCTCATGCTCAAAGAACAGAAGAGAACATATCTGACATCAGGCTGCATGTGTGCTGCCATCCAAGTGTCTGGAAGCCTCCGCCAGGGTGCCTTCCAGTCACAACTGCACATTACAGGAAGTTCTGGTACATTGTAAACTTGTCAAACATGCCAGTGGTCACATGATCACATGCTCACAACTCTGTGACGAGGAATATTCACTGGATGTTTGGCTAAAAACTTGTCGTTGAGTGCAGAGACTTGGATGTAACCGCACACGTGGTTGGCAGATATCTGGTGTCACCAGTAGGTGTCCATTGGGTCAGAGCAGTTGCCTCCAGAACCATCACATGGATTGGAAAATGCCACCAGTCTCTGTCTGCAAAGTGGTGAAATAAATCCATTCTGAGTGAACCCTCTCATTTAGCTGCAAAGAAGACAAGAAACAAAAGGGTCAGGTCGGGTAAAACAATATTTCAGTTTGTGCTTCGACCACCACCAAATGTGCGCATGTGTGTTTGTGCACTCTGCTTGTGTTTATGCGTGCATGCAAAGCAAAGCGAGGCGCCTGTGACAGGTGTGTCTAGTCCATGCCAGTTTGCAGAGTCCAAGGCCGCGTTTTAAACAGAGCGCAGCAAGTGGGGCATGTAGTTTGCATTAAAGGGATTAGCAGTCACTTCAAAAGATGACCTGGATTCAGCCCACCAGGGACACCAGTTACACACCCCCTGGTCCACACTCCCTTTAAAGAACCTGGCACAGCTGCCCCACTACAACCACTCTCTGCGTCCTGCGTGTGTGTGTGTGTGTGTGTGTGTGTGTGTGTGTGCGCGCGCGCGCGCATGCTTAAATTGTGGGAGATGCGGCCAGAACGCAGCGATGTTGTCAGCTTGTTATCCTGTCACGGCAAATTAGACTCTGATGCACGCTCGCAACGGCGACACATAATCAAAGGAATTCAGCACACACCGAGGGTGCGTTAGCCGGACCTTCAATGAATGCAGGTAGCTAATCGGCAAGGGGGGAAAAATGTTTTCTTTTGTTTCTTGAGGCTGTCAGCGGCCCAGTTGTGTCATTGATTTGTCTCGACCGGGCCGCTCGAGCTGCCGGGTTTCCCAGGGACTGGACGCTATCAGCTTGCGGTCTTTTGCCTTTGTGTTACATTCAGGCTCAGTTGACTGGATGTGGATAATGACATCCGACCATAAATAATGTTCAAATGCCAGGATAATCAAAAGGCCACACGTGAATCAGACCTTTCCGTCCTGTGGGTACATTCCAAGGTGTAGCTCATTTATTTTTATTTTTTTTATCCATGGTATGAAACTTCCTTTTTAGTCAACAACAAAGACACATAAAAGATGCATTTGTTGTACGCTCGCCTAATGTTTCCCCTCCTGTTTTTTTTTTTTTTTTTTTTGTGTCCCTCCAGAACCACACGTTGACTCAGCACAGCAGCTAACGTGGGCAAGATCAGCGCCTGCGGCCGAGAACAAGGATCCCATGATGCAGAGAATAATATCTGGCCACCAATTACCGTCGGTGGAGCTCGCCACTGACCGTCTTGCACTGAACTTTTGATTCAGTCACGCCACAAGGAACCCCACCAACGGCAAGAAAAAAGAGAAGCAAAGCAAAAGGGGGGAAAAAAATCAAAGAAACGGGGGGAAAAGAACATTAAAGGACCCTCTCCCTCCGTTCTTTACAGACCATTATTTCAAAAGTATACGAAAAGCCAACTTGTTTGTACATAGAATTCTTTACGTGTTTGCTTAACCACAGCTATATTGCAATCTTATACAGTATTTGCCAATGTACAGCTCCAGAAATCTCTGTCCCAAAAGGAGGAAGACGGGGGGAAAAAAACAAACAAAAAGAAAAAAGATCAATGACTGTCAGTCAGAGCAGATGGGAATCAAAGGGGGGAAAGGAGAAACAGGGTGCCTCTGAGAGTGCAGAGAGCCGCAGGAACCTGAGCGTATTGTCAGGAGGACTCTTTTCATCAGCGTCACTCCCACGGCGCCGCGCGTCAGTCTGTAGCCTGACACGGTCAATCATGATTGTACGGAGAGCTTGATTCACCAGCAGCGGCTGAGCTCCTGTCCGCGTGTCCGTCCATCCGTCCGTCGGTCCGTTGGAGGACCAGCTGACAACGGCAGTTGCGACTAATCTGCACAGCCCGAGTTCAGGAGAGGGAGGGAGGTGGGGGGATGAAAGAGGCCCGGGGGTGGGGAGGGTTGATATAGGAAACAGGAAAACAGGACAGGATGCTGATATATGCAAACGCAGTGACACAGATTTGGAAAAGGCTAGTTCCTCTGGTTGGCTCGTGAACAGAAGCGTGAAGCTCCCGCGTGGCTCCGAGAGCATTAGGGAAATCTCCAGCCCACTGACTCAACTTGTACATTTCTGTTGTTAATGTTTACTGCTCGTTGAAGCCTGGAGATGACTGGAAAAAAAAGAAAAAGAAAAAATAATTCTCTATGTTTTGTTATCTCTGCATATTTTGTTTTTGTTTTTACTTTTTTTTGCGGTGAGAGTCGGTGCCATTAGGACTGAACACAATTTTGGGGTCAGTCTCGGGGACAGTAGTGACTAAAGTCGGTCCCCGGCCCTCCTGGCGAGTGCCCACAGTACTCCTCTTGTTGCTTCGCAGTGTCCCATTGCTTTTTGCTCAAGCTGGAAGCCGTTGTGGCGGCGTCATTGGAAAAAAAAAAATCCTGAAAACAGTTCTGTCATGTAAATGTTTTGCATTCATTGACCCTGAGATGCACTTTTGTATAAATCTTTAATGTTTTGACCTTTTGATTGAGAATTGTTCGTACACAGTTTACAGGAAAGCACCATCTCCTGCAGCAAAAGGGACGGTAATCGCTGATGTTATTAAAAAAAAAAAATGTATTGTACAAATATGGAGTTCTGTATTTGGCAGACCTCGTCTTTTTTGTGTTGCACATGTGATGGAAATATTAAAAACTGTATGAGGAAATTGCTTCATTGTCCCATCATTATGTCTGCATTTTAAAAAAACAGAAAAACCTGCATTACATTCTGCATTTTCATATCATTGCAAGAAATTAATGGATTCCACAAAAGGGAGAAAAAAAACCCTCTGGCATTTGTATTTCCTCTCTCTTCTGAGCCACTGGACCTCTTCAGTGTGCTTTGAATTCAACAGCTGTGTTGGACATTGACCTCTGCCTTTTAAACACACAGCTATTGATGTCGTCATTTTTATAGTGCCGTCCTTCCTCAAGATTTGACTTTTATTTTTTCTAGAGTACCGCCTCCGACATGTGATCTCGGCTGAGGGCTGTGGTGTGAGCCGCTGGACGCCTTTACAATTGCGTGTGTGTGTGTGTGTGTGTGTGTTCATAAATGTCTCTCAATTGACATTTGATGAGAAAGTTGGGAAAAGTGAATTAGTGTAGAAATTGAAGTAAGTGCATTTGCTAGAGGCACCAGCTTACTGGCCTAGAAAAGCCTGTACAAAGCCTGTAAAAAAGTTTGTCCATCAAGTTCCTCAAGTGAAAAAGTTTTGTCTGATTAAGTAATCTCAGCGTATCGCTCACCGCTTGTGTGTGTGTTAAGTGTAACTATCTGCTGATGGAAACGCACTTGAACAGCACTCCAGCATTTGCTTTAAACTCGCTTTCAAAGCAGTGAAAATCACTCTCTTGGTCTCTACGTTCAGGTGCAGAAACCCCCTGAAAGACCTTTAAACTTGAACCATCTCACAGGCACACAACTCTCCGGGTGTCTTGCATCTCCATCTCTGCTGGCTAAAGAAATAATGGTCGGTGTCGGTCTCGCACTCTGCTTCATCTCCTTCCAGCAGGCTGAACATTTTCTGTAATTAAGCTCAATACTTTCATGCTTCCAGGGTGCAGAGTTCACCCAGTTTCCAAAATATATTTGAGCACTAACAATTGTGCATTATTTCTTGTGTCCCATTGACACCCTGGTATGCTGCAAATATTAGTGTCCGTCAACTTGGTTTTAACTGCTGTCAATTTTGGTCTACAGCAATTAAATGTTAGGTGTGCAGTCTGCGAGAACAATTTCAACTGAGCCCAGAAATCGTTTTTCAGCTTTTTAATGAAATAGCAAAGTGGTGAAGGATAAAAAATGACCTTGGAAAAGATTTTACATTTCAGATAGATGTTATTCATTTGGAAGAAGAAAAAAAAGTGATTTTTGTTGCATGGGCAAGGACGAATCACATGTCTAGTGTGTAGCTTTTTTTCTGACAAATACACTCTGTCCTTTCCCACTACGAAAGCTTTTTTATTAATATTTTATTTTTGTGTTACTATTAAATAAATGTATTATTACATTTAAAACACATATTTGTGTTTGTACAGTTACTTATGTCTATAGTAAGATTATCTAACTAAAATAGTTCCAGATTATTTCACCAAAATACAAAACATTTACTTACATTTTGCCTTGTGTTTTTGGTCATGTTTGGTAATTTTAATGTCAGACACATGAGTCTTAAGATGAGAGGAAATGTGAACGGTTCTCATTTAATGGGGCAATAAGTGATGCAAACAAGGCCGCTCCCCACCCCTCCCCTCGCGTGACTATACATCCTATTTTTCTCACTCCCTCGTGGCCTCTCGCTAACAAACATCTGAGCATCTTATGGGAGGTCTGAGTTATTAATGACTCCATTACCCATCACCCTGTGCGGTCCCATTCTACACACCGTTGTGCTGGGTCTATTTAGGGAGCCTCCAGCACTCCAGGAGTCAGAGGGAAAGATTCCTCTGCCTTTGCCGAATGGGACAAATCCCACGCATCAACATCTGTTTGTCCCGGCAAATGATTCATCAGCAGCGACATGCGAGCGGCATAACATTTGTTGAAGCCTTCGGTTTTGTTTTGAAAAGGCGTCAGCGCTGCAGATTATAGCGCTGTAACTAGGTTAAACTGGGAGAAACAAACGGCTGTGAGCTGATGGATGATTTGAGGCTGAAGTTGCACTTCATTATACGACGTACAGACTGAGTCCTTTCCCTGTGTAATGCATTCATGTTGACATGGAGATTATTGTGTTTTGATCCTTTAATGTAAGTGATGCAGTAATCTCTTTTGTTGTCAGTGTTAAAGCTTCCTCCTCAAAGGGCGATTGCATGTAATATTTTAAAATCAGTATAATCCACTTAGCGGGTCTCTTTATTCAAATCAGACGCGTGTGTCGTCTGCCTTTGTGATGTCACTGTTGATGAGGATCAGTCGGGGGATGGATCGGGCCTTTTCCACCGCGGAGACGCAACCCCTCATCCGAGCGTGAGGGTGGTACTGCCCAGCGTTAACTGTCATTCTGAATGCAGGCTGGGCATCCATTAAACAACTTTGCTAGCGTCTCCCTGTGCCAGGCACTTTTAATAAGCTTCAAGGGCATTTGAACGGGTCCAGAACTTTGCTTTGCCAGAGATGGACTGGCCCACATCATCCATTACATTAAATTGGGTGGCGGCCTCCAGCTCATATTTATGATTTAATTAAATTCACTTGTGAGGCGTATCAGAAGCACCGCGGCCTCCCTTTTTAACGCCAGCCTAGACAGCAAAACACACACACACACACACACACACACACACACACACACACAGGCTACACACCAGTGCTACGTTTCTGACACTCGCCCAAGTGTGAGACTTTGTGGGCGCTTTGGCAGAGGCATTCTCAAGGGTTCATTTAAAGCAATATAATTACACGGCCCTCAAGTATTCTTCCATCAGAAAGCAGCAGAATGGATGGCTCATTCAGAGATAGCCTAGCCGCGGCTCATCCTCCACAGTGTCATCGCGCGAACATAACCCCGAACGAAAGTGGCGCTCGACGCTGCCACGAGGCCGGCCAGCCCAGAGTGGAACTGGGCAACCCGGCCAGATGCTTTGCAGCGGCCAAAAGGCCATTGTTTTTGTCTGTGGTCTGCGTGTGTGTGTGTGTGTGTGTGTGTGTGTGTGTGTGTGTGTGTGTGTGTGTGTGTGTGTGTTAAAACTGCAATTTTGGGCCATTCCGTTCTTTTCATTTTACAGGCCAAAACCTGAAGTCCTCTGTGGGAGAAGAGAACTGGCAAATTTTAAGACGTTATTAAAGAATTATGAGATCCGGCTCAAAACCCGTGCAGCGGGCCTCCTCAGGAAGTTAAAAACAAATATATGATCCCCTTTATCTGATATGAACAAGCGGCACAAATGTAAGCGTGCCTTCAACGCTCGTCCCCGGTGTTCCAGTGTCCTTGCTATAACTCTTCCAAGGTGCAAAATTTAGTTTGGTGAAAACTCCACATTGTTAGGCTGCCCAATTCCTCCCACTGAAGGAGACCTCGGAGACCTCTTATGGCATTCAATATGTGCGCCCAAGCGTGAGATCCAGATCCATTTGGCCGAGGGGATCCGCTGGGACTGTCTGGGGTAACCCAATCTCTCACAACGGCGCTCTGCATCCAGAGAAGAGAGCCATCTTTTCACTCCGGAACTGTGTCAGCAAAATGGACGCCGCAAACCCAGTGCGCAGCCTCGCCGCGGTGTGCAGAGGCCTTCACCACTTCATCACCATCTCTGCTGTTTCATTCGTTGAAGCCAAAAAGAAGTCTCTTTTGTTGCCTCATCTATTTTTTCCATGCTTGAATTACCTGCTGAACTGAGACAAATTCACATGTTTATGCCTCATGATGACGCGTGACATAAACTGATGTATTAACACATAAATCACCATGACGCATTGGTGATTAATGATGTTCACGATGACAAGTAAGTCTATGGTTAAAGGCACAAGACAAATACTGACCAATGTGGTGGTAATGCTAAACAGTAAGAATCATCATGAGGTCCTGCATGAGTTTCCTGCTGAACTTCGACAAATTTATGCTTGACTTCGCGCTGATATGTGAATTTCTTATATCTCAGCCCTAAAATCTTCTTGGATTTGCAATAATTCATGAATCCTTGCTTTAAAGCGTTACCTATTTTTTATTTGGAAACACTTTGTGGTCTCTGGTGACTTGGGTCTGGACAAGCCCTTATTTCATGACACATCTAGATAAACACCTTCACTCTTTAGCCTTCTCTCCAGCCCCTTCTAATTATACCCTCCTGTCTCCTGTCGTGGGAGAGCTGAAGGTGAGTATCGCCCTCCAGTCATCTCCCTCCACCACACCAAGAAAAACACTTGAAATAGACTAGACAGTGGGTTATTTTTTCCCCCATCATCTTCATGGATGAGGTGGGGAGAATTTTCAAAAATGTATTAAACACCGAGCAATAAAATATAGACCAGGTGAGGTCAAATTCTCCAGCCTTGGTAGCCGCTGCGGCTGGTGTAATGATACGAGGACAAGGGGAGAGTCTAACAAGAGCAGGAGCTATCAATAATGCAGAGTGTACTGTATACAGCTGACAGTGAAATGGAAAACACAGCCGCCTGAAAGAGAGGAGGGTACAGCAAAAGTCTGGGCACAGTCGCTTTTGCATCCGAGGGCCACGACATTCATCCAGCAGCTAGATCGCTGCAGTTTATGGCGGCTGCTGCTGTGAACGTTCACAGTTCCGCAAACGCCAGCGACCAAGCGTGCGGAAAATCCTGCACAGATTTTCTTTCCTTTTTTTCACGCACAGGCTTCAGGAATGTCAACATGCTCTCAACTCCGACGTGGACTCATTTTTTTTCTCGCTGACATCTGTAATTTGTTAATTTCACAAACATGTGGCATATCAAAACGGTCTGTGTGGCATGAAATGTAGAGACAGCAAAAAAGCAAAATCAAAAAAAAAAACAACTTTCTGATTATTTTATTTATGACACTCTGGAATGTCGCTTAAACACACACTGTCATTTATTTTCTACTGGTGAGAAACGAAAAAAAAAAAGCTCCATAATGGAGCCCCCTGGGAACAAGACCCTCATTCTCGCAGATTTTTCCTCACTCTCTCCAGTCGACTCCATCTCTCCCATCTTTTTGCCTCCTTTTTTTGAAAAAAAAATTAAGAGCATGCGCTCCTCCGACACTCCTCCCATTGCATCTCTTGTATTGTAAACAGCTCACAAAAGCGTGACAAGGTCTCTGCTCATGTTCCCTCTGCCTCCCTCTCTGTTCTCCCAGCTATTTGTTATTGTCTGCACGATATTGTGTGTGTGTGTGTGTGTGTGTGTGTGTGTGTGTGTGTGTGTGTGTGTGCGCGCACGCGCGCGCGCACATTTGTGCCTGTGTGTTTGTCTCTATCATGCCTTCTTTATTCTGTTTTTCCTCTGCGTCAGAAAAGCAAAAGTTAATTAAATATGGAACGAGATGGAGCAGCATCTCTTTAAACCATCATGTCATTAAAATGGCATCCCTGGGAGATCAGCTTAAAAGGAGTCGGAGAACAATGTCTTCTCCGTCAGATATTTATGGGCCTAGTTATGTAAACATGCTCCCTTTATTCTCTATGTATATTTCATGTAATTATCACTTTTTGTAACACTTTCCCCCTGAGATTTGTAGAGGCAAGAAGTTACTGGGGGAATGTCATTAGAAGAGACTATTGTTACAGCGCCGCTACTGCACCAGGAAAAAGGCAGCGTTCCTATCCTGGTGAGATCTTTTATCTATATTTGACTTCATCATATAAAAATCATCTCGCGTCTTGTTACACTGTGTATAGTTTGTGCAAGTGAGACAGAAACTCGGCGCCCTGCCTGTGCAGTTGCCCGTCTTTACAGAGGCGTTACGGAGTATTGTCTCCCTCCTCTGAGTGCCCATGCCAGCTAGATAGCATAGAACTCACAGGTGAACTGCAGAGGGGTGGGGGGAAAAAAACACCTCAGTGCCCCTTTGAATCCATCTGTTAAAGCGGAAGATCTGGAACGAGCTGGATATCTTCGGGGCCTTGTGGTGCCAGCTGACGGAAGCCGCTAATGAAGGGGGCTGGAGAGCCGGTGGGGTGTGTGTGTGTGTGTGTGTGTCTGTGTGTGTGGGGAAGGGGTGGGGGGTTGCTTTTCAAACAAGGGGCGCCCCGGCTTCCCGCAAAGAGGCCTGGTATCCATCGCAACTCATCTGTGCTGCTGAGAGGGTCAACCACGTACGCCCAGGCAAAGCCGGGCGACGTAGCTTGATCTCAAGTAAGCTGCTCGCGCAACGGACTTCCTGCAGACGTGGACCCTCCTCTCAGTTTGCCCTCCTTCATGATGGGGGGGAAGGTGTTGTCATTGATTGGATTGCATTCAGGCCAATTTGTTCTCCGGTGCAGAGGCAGAAGCGAAGTGCACAAAGAAATCCACCCAACGTGAAGGAAAAAAAACAGGATCTGCCTGCACGTGGAGTCTTCTTTGCTGTGGAGTGCAGCGGCAATATGAGGTCTAACTGGAGTTCTTTACCCACCGCAGGCAGACGCTGCTCCTGACCCCCACTGAACCTGCCGTATTGCTATCCAGCCTGACCCCGCAGGCCTGGCGAAACCTCAGTGAACCACAGATTCGTAAGTCGACAGCAATAACCACTGCAGAATTGCTTTTAATCAACGTCTGAAATGAGGGTGACTTGAAGCGTCGCCCCATGCTGATTAAATGTAATTGTTTAATTGCCAAGTGCTGGGAACCCATCCTAAGAGGATTCCAATGGAATTATTTAATCTCTAGTCAGGAAGTACACTGCAGGATGAAAAAAAAAGGGGGAGGAGAGAGGGAGAGAGAGAGGGAGGCAGAGGAAGAAACGGAAGAGCGGAAAAGGCGAGAAATCAAACAGAAATGGTGTGTTTTTCTTTCTGAGCGTTTCCCTCGTGAAATATTAACTGCGGTTTACATTTAGTTAGAGGGAAAAGTGGGGAAGGAGTGAGACGATGATGACGACAACGATGATGATGATGATGATGGTGGTGATGATGGTGGTGATGATGATGATGATGATGATGATGATGATGATGATGATGGCGATGATGATCATGATGATGATGATGATGATCGTGATGATGATCGTGATGATGATGATGATGATGATCATCATCATCATCGATGATGATGATCGTGATGATGATCGTGATGATGATGATGATGATGATGATGATAATGATGATGATGATGATGATGATGATGATGATGATGATGATGATGATGATGATGATGATGGCTCAGTTTGGTTTGTCTGGTTGGTTCTTTTACATAACAGCTTTTAGTCGTAACACGTTCACTGCCTCGCGGGACAAACAACTGGCATGTCAAAGTGTTGACATCTGGGCCAAACACAGTCGACACATCTGTCCACAGTCATTATTTGCTGTTTGAATCGGAGGTGTGAGCCATTTCACCATTAGGTCATACTCCAGAGAAGTGCTAAGGGGCAATCACGGAGAGTTTTACTAGAGAGAATTCCTCGTGAGGAAGTTATAAAGGCCTTCTCCCCCACCTCTGATCACTGAAGCAGTGCCGGCTAATGGGACTCTATAAACCAAAGGGGCACAGGTGCATGCCATGCAGGGTCACATTCTAGATGCACTGCTGTGGGTCACACACGTCTAATACTGCTGTAAACATTGTTACACACACGAGACGATGATTTCACCTTGCTGTCTGTTCATGTGTCATATTAAATTAAATCCTTATTTTCTACATTAAGTTAGAATCCTCAGTACATTCAAAGTCTGCTCTCTTCCCTGCATGCAATGACATTTTAATCCATCAACACAGTCAATTGCACTAGCCCTCCGACTATAACTGCATGGAGCTGGGGTTCTCCTCAGATGTAATAGTGCCAGATCGCGCTGTCGCATTTAGATTATACAGGGAGTAAACCCAGGCTGGCCTTTCTGCTGAGAAAGGCAGTACTGTCACCACTGGGGAATGGCTCTCGCAAGCTCTCCCTCCACTCTGGAGAGAGCCTGTGTGCCCTGTCGCACCCCTTCCCCTCCCCTTCACCCACCACCAACAACCCCTCTGAGCCAAGAGGTAGAAAGGAGAGCAAATGGGAGAAGCATGGGCCTGCAGCTGTGCCCTTATTCCCAGCACCTGACCAGGGGCCCAGATGTGCACGCACGCATGCAGGCAACAGCAACAATTTGAGCAATGCAAGTCCCTGATGGGGCCCAGCACCTGCAAATGTATCCCCGCTGTCTCACGTGATGGCGCACTCACAGGTCTAACACAAGACACATCTGGAGAGAGTTTATTTATTCCAGCAGATCAAACCTGAGCCAGGCTCGCGAATTGATATTGCATTGTCAGCATTTCATCTACACATCCAGCCAAAGCCATTAGTCATATACAACATGGAAGCCATCAGTTTGGCAGCATGTGCAGGGCACAATTATGCTGTTAAAAATCTGTTGATTTGCAAAAGGAAAACGCTTTGGCTTTGGTGTTTGTTCATGTTTGTTTGCTTTGCTGAAACTAAGCAAAGAATGAATGAATTATTAATTTGTGAGTTGCAATATGTCACAGAATGTATGAGCAATAAGCAAATAGTATATCATATCACAGTAGTGAACAATCATATGAAACATAAATATGTACAAAAACATTAGTGAAGTATATGATACACTACTGTAGTTCAAGTTTTTAGGATTGAAGGACTCTGGTGGAGTCCTTCTGGTGGAATTATAATCCATCACCGTGCCGTGGAATAAATACGGTGTTTCCAGCATGTTAAACACATTTAACATTAAGTAAAACTGTGGCTAGTCGCAGGTCTTCACTGAAATGCCCAAACGCTTCTTGCACATTCAGAAAGCTATAAAGGTTAATGGTGACATCTAGTGGTAAACTGGTGAACATGCATCCGCTCGTGAGTAGAATAAGCATTTCATTCACTTGCTGTATGATCTTATCGGACGAAGACGTGTAACCTTCACGTGTCTTTTGCAAAAGTATTATCAGCAATGTTAAATCGTTATTATGTTCTATTCTAATATTAACAATCGAATTTGTAATACATTTGGGTGACGAATGACATAAAAGTTATGAATCATAATACTTCTCTAAGAATGACTGTTACCCAGTCACTTGTACCACTAAAATAAACATCATAAAAGGTACTTTGAACACATTTAAACACGAATTGCATTTTTATAATTCTTATTCTTTTCTCAAGTTCTTAGGAAATGCTCTAACAGCAGAGGGCGGTAATCAAAGTGAATGCAAAATATGTTTTTGTTGTTGTTGTTTGTTGCTGCTAACAGAACATGTGAGTTATATGTTCTGTTAGCATTCCTAATTAATGTGTCATTTACTGCATTCAAATTATTTTTGTACATTTTATTTTATCTACCTGTCTAAATGTGTGAGATGACTGGCAACGCATTATAACACAGTGTCCTACACTACCTTTACACATCCAAACACTGACAAATACATCTAAACCTGTAAATTGTGGAAAATGTGTGAAACGGTGGTTAATAATTTTATTATATATTTTTTTCTCTGAAGCAGAGAAGTGTCGAGCTATCAATTCCAACCAAAGAACTGGCACCCTGGTCATTCTCATCCAATGAGAATCCAGTCGCTACTGAGCAGTGCGGAGGACAGATGTCGGCGGAGGAGTGTGCTGCCTGGGGCACAGGATCTTGCCAAAGGCCCTGCGGAAGCTGCTGTGGCAGAGAGGGTAGAGGAACGGGTTAATAGCAGAGTTTAGCCACAGGAGCCAGAAGGTGACCTCGTACCAGTGATGCTGGATGCATCGCCCTCTGCAGGCAGCCCGAATAATCATCAGTAGGGTGTACGGTGCCCAGCAGATGGCAAACACACACACTATGATGGCCAGGGACTTAGCAATTTTCTTATCCCTGGACAGACGGCTAGGCTGGGCAGCCCTGCTGGTTGAGGGATCAAGTTTGCCCAAACAGGGCGAGGAGGACTGGGAATGGATGGAGCCTCTCGCAGCCAGTTTCATCCCCAACCCCCAGTTGTGGGACGCGGGGACGGCTCCCCCGTGGGCCGAGGCAGGCTTGCTCAGTTGAAGGTGGAGCTGGGCTTCTCTGCTGCGGAGCCTTCTCCTGCGTATGCTGAGATAAATGCTGAGGTTGAAGACGGCCACGGAGATGAAAGGTGAAAAAAACTCCAGCGTGGAGGCGCTCAAAAGGAAGGACCAGGAGTAATAGAACTCGGCAAAGCATTCATCTTTTGGAACACGGCTTCTGCCCACCACCAGGTCCCAGAATAGTATAGCCGGACCGTACAGAACAAAGGCCAGTACCCAGACGGCAATCATCTTCATTATGGCCTGATGGTTCATGATCTGTCTGGTGCGGTAACTTACCTGCAGGAGACACAGGACAAAACGCAGGAGACAGATTAAATACAAAGTAAAGCTTGTTATGTGTAAGCTATCGCTAAATCCTGGTGTTATTATAGTATAGGAAGGTGGTCAGAAACAGTTGGCTTTTCTAAAGCACACAATTGAAGGAGACCGTGTGAAACAACACAGTTTGAAATAACAAGGATAATGGCACAATAAATTGGAGCTCAGCCTCGAGTTACAAGCCAGTGTAAAAATCATAATGCCCTCCCGATGACAGAGTCACGGATAAATGCACCTCAGTGCCATTAACCTGAGATAATGGCATAAAATACACTTTTCTGGACAAACAATCGATTTTTAAAAAAATATCTGCAAAAGCTGTGAGAACACACTGAATGGCATTGTGTGTTGCCAGCCAGCAAATTAAGGTTCGCCCCTCAAGCTTCACACCCCTGTCTACATTCTTATACAGCAGGCAATGCATTTTACAGCCTCTCCAGCTACCATAAGGGGGGGAAAGGTAGTTCCTCATCTTCAAAGGAGATTTGAAAAAGGTTCCCCTTGGGCATGTATCAATTAGCTGAAATACTGGATGGATTGGAAGAGAAAGAAAGACTGAGATGCACGCATTAATTATTTTACAACCGTTGACTGTCGATGACAAGGTGGTGTGAGGGCCACTCAATTGTGACTGTGTATTTGTGGGTTCCCCTTCCTGTCTGCACTCAAATTTCTCCCACAGTCAAAAACAAATAAGTTTGGCTTATGTTAAAATCAGTGCCTCAAATGACATGATCAAGACAACCTGGTACACTAAGAATGTGCATCAAAATGGTCATGGGTGATTAGGTCAGCAGATTTTAACGTTACCGCCTGAGCATTTCAGAAACTTCTGACCTGCTGGAATTTTCCGTGCAGAGCTAACTGAAAAAGAGAAAACATCCTGTGAGCACCAAGGAGACTTACCCTGTTGATGCCAGAGCAACCGAGGCTAAAATAAGTAGCTGGGGTATGTAAGACACCCTGAATGAATCATACGTCCAACTTTAAGTGGACTGTACGGCAAATCAAACCAGGGGCCACTACTGTAAGATAAAAAAAAAATTATGCCCTGTCTGAAGAGCTGCGATTTCTGCTGCGACTTTTGAATAAAACAGCCACAAATTGGCAGAAACAAAATAAAAGGCATCCAATACGCATCGTATCCGTGGAAGGCCAAGGATTTTCAAGCTTTTCCACACCATGGCCTCTAAACAGCATCAGCATCTGGCCAGAGACCCCTTTCGCAAACCAACAGATAATGTTACAAAGTTTGTACTTCAAATAAAAACTAAGAAAACTATCAACTAACATGTTGATAATCACTTATCTGTATGTAAAGCCATACTTAATGTATGCTGCCTCATATTTTTTTTACATTACTTTGTCAATAGTATGTTTTTTATAATGCATGGTTGGGATTGGTTTTAGGGTTAGGGTATTGATGAGGTTTAGGGTTAGAGCAGGATCTTGGGTTAGGGTTGGGTTTAGGGTTGGCGTTGGCGTTAGAGCTGGGTTTGCAGTTAGATGTTAGGGTTGGTGTTAGGATTGTGTATAGGATTAGGTTTAGGTTTTAGGTCAGGTTTAGGGTTGGGGTTACAATTGAGGTTGGGTTTAAGGTTGATGTTAGGGTTTGGGCTAGGTTTGGGGTTTGGGTAACCCTAACCGTTATTGTCAGTTGGTTTGTCAGTTGACAAACCAACTGACAATGTTACAAAACATATAAAAAAAACAAAAAACGTTTGGTCCCCTCGGGGGCCGCAGTCCCCACTTTAAAAACCACTGGGTTAGGCTGCTGGTGGTGGTGGTGTTGTGATGAGGCAAACTTTGGGCCTCTCAGTGCTACCTGACTGTTGTTTAAACACCACAACCCACCTGAATACTGTTGCTGATCGTGTCCACCTCTTTATGGCCATGGTGTGCCACCTTCTGATGTCACAAAGTTTTTCTCATCTCAAATTGGTTTCTTGGTCATGACAATGAGTTCAATCTACTCAAACAGTCTCCGTATTCGCCAGACTACAGTCCAGCAGAGTACCTTTGGGGTGTAGTGGAGCAGGAGATTGGCGCCGTGGATGTACACTGTAATTGTGTGACGCTGTCATACCAAAATATCTGCCGAATGTTATTACCGCCTAGTTGAATATCTTCCACTCAGAATTAACAGAAGTAGCATTTGTCTTCGCAATTGCATTATTTTTCTTTTAATTTCTCTCTTGATGAGACTCTGATGAGCTAGATTTTCCCTTTGAAGACAAACCTTTTCTTAGTGGCAGTCGACGATCCGTTGCCTTCCACGGTTCAGAGAGTGTTTCTGTCTGTAGCTGCGATGAGTGACCCATCCAGAATGGAAGGGTCGTGCTACAGAGGAGGATCGCAATGATGAAAGCTGGCTAATTACAGAAGAAGCTCTCTTCTACTCTGGCTTTTATTTTGTATTTGTAGCACTGATATTAAGTGTCTGCATGTGAAAGGAAAAAGTGGACACTCTTTGTCTACCACGTCAAGCCAGAATCTCCCATTGTTGTTTGCACATGAGTGTTTTGAACACAGTCAGTTATTATTGAATGGAAATGCCCCATCAAAGGATTCAATGGGCAGGAGGAAAGAAATGCATGCTAACTACTAGAAATGTGCCAAGACAGGCACATAACTGAAAAACAACATTAGTCACATGGTGTAGTTGTACTCCAGGGGAGAATGAAACACACAGTTGCATGAATGTAGAAAAAACCATTATCGCGCTGTGGAAACTTTTTGTTGACATGCTTTCTTTTCTGGACATTTTCAGAAGCCCATTTACCCTGATGGCTTTTTTTGGCTTTTTTTTTTATCTTCATCATGGGAAAGGGCTATAATTAGGAGTGGGACTGGGCCTGGAGGGGTCAGTGATGATTAACCTTTGCAGATGGGCACATCTGGGAGGATGAGGCGACACTGCCCCCTACCAGTGACCTGGAGACTCACCTGCCAGGAGTGAAGCCACAAACCTCAAGCACTTTACATTTGTATGGCAACAACAAAAAAAAAGGAGGGACTTCAAAAGCTCTCAACCAGTTCTTTTCTCTTACTAAGAAGGAAGGCAGGAGGAAGGCAGCCACTCACCGCACGTGTAACGGACAGGAAGCGGTCGTAACTAATGAGGACAATGTTGAAGACGGACGCTGTGCAAAGCAGGTAGTCCATGACCAGCCACAGCTTGCACAGTCCTCGGCCCAGCATCCACCTGCCTGTGAGTGTGTAAGGGATGTAGACTGGGATGCAGAATGCACCTTGAAGTGCAGGTGATGGAAGAGGGTCAAAGATAAAACAACATTTTGTAGGTTACAGGTGCATTTACAGTCTTATGTGAGTGAGAATATGGGAATCAGATCATCACAAGCATTGTTCTCTGTGTCTGGTGATCTATTTTCCAAAATTAAATCAGCAAAATATGCTCAACTTAGCAAAATTAAAAAGAATATCCATATGTTTGTTGTAAGTGGAAGTCAGTATAGTACAAATAATTTCCATCATTTATTGTGCAGATTAATATATCCCACACACTTTTTCATTGTATGGTAATTATTTACTACAACAAATGAAGAAAAGCAGTGAATGTGGGGAGACATCATGTTACATAGAATATTCTTAACGTGGGAGAGAAATAATGTAAAACATATAAACAATGGTGGGGGTGGAACCCAAAGAGTCCGACTTACCCACAAGAAAATCAGATATTGCCAGATTCAGGAAGTAGTAATTGCACTGTCTCCTCAAACTCTTGTCCACTTTAAAAGCCAAGATGACCAGCGCGTTGCCCAGAACTATTACCACCACCAAAGTCACCATCATCACCATCAAAAGGACAAACATGGGTCCCGAATAGGCGGTGTTGCTCTGAATGCGAGTTTTGCCAAAATAGTGGCGACCCGACTGGGGGTCCCTCTCCTCCTCCGACATTTTCACTAAATCCTCTGCCGTCCGCGTCTGAAGCTCCACACCGCAACAGGTTCCGGGCGATTACACGCGGTGTCCTTCGAGCCAGACACACGTACCGAACAGCGATCGGCGCGCGCGCGGCGTCCCCAAACCATCCACGAGAGAGCGCGCGAGGCTCTCCACAGAACGCTGTCTGGGAGCGCTGGAGGTCTATTGCTGTTATGATGAAGAGGCTGTCTATCAGAGCGTTGAAGAAATTGTTAACATAATATTAGAAATATTTCCTTATGGCGTTTTCCCAACAACTGAGGCTAAACCTTGTAAGGTTTGTAGATGCAATGGCTTCCCTCACCTGTCTGTTATCAATCACAACCAATGAAGTTGCTGCACTGACAAAACGTGGCTACAGTGTAGATACCACCCAAATCATAACCATCTAGAAACCACACTCTTATCGTGCCGAATTGGAGGCTGAGATTGTTTCGTTGTGTTTGTCTTTAAGAGTCTTTGGCGGTTTTCGTACAAACACACAATTCCGCTCTCCAGGTAGCATTTATAGTCCTGCTTTGTTCGTCTCCAAACATCAAAAGGAGTTTTCTTGTCAATTCAGTCTTGAGTGAAGCCGTCGTGAAGGCACGATGCTGATGCATCCCAATCAATTGTGAACCTCACACCACAATGTGAGAGGTGATAAGCAATTAGGATCTAGGAAACTATGTTGTCCTTTTGGACTTCGTTTTTGAGCAAAATTCTATTTGGTTTACCAGAAAATTAAAGTTATCCAGTCATTATTCAAATACAAAGTTGGGAATGTGTAATTCTATCTATAGCTTACAAATCACACATCGCTGAGGGGCTTTTTTTTTTTTTTTTTTTTCCAACAATCAAATTGGTCTTTTTGCTCTTGGAAAACCTCAAAATCCAAAACACAGAACATTGTGTTAGCTGGTGTGGCTACTTTGATGCATGTGTTCCTGTGCTATGTAAGCTTCCTGATTCCATCATTCATTTACTCTTACCTTCTCCCAAACTAGACAATTTGTTCTGTATGGACAACAAAGTAACCAATGTGCAGCCTTGTTCTTAGCTATTTGCTTTAGCACATAGTGGAAAAGTGGCACTGAGCCCTGTTTGCATTCTCACACCATTCCGCCTGTCAGCCACCCCAGCTGTGGTCCACCAGAATTGAGAAATACTACAGAGGGGCGCAAGTGACAGAAGGAGCCAAGCTTAAATTACTGTTATTTGGCCAGAAATGGAACCAGCACCATCTTTCAGAGTTGGTCACGTCACAGTTGCCATGCACAAATCCGTGCACAGGAACACATATAGCAAGAACAGGAGATTGAGTGTGGATTCATTCAGTTATTTACAAAAAAAGAACATGGAAAAAGCCAACCCTGCTCTTGAAAATGTGATAATAATTTCACTCAATGTTTTGATGGGAATAACTCTCATTCAGAGGCTTGAACAAGAATCCTCTTGCAGGTAATATTCATCCTTTGGGCAATTTAGGTTTAGTAATTTGCTGTCCTACCACCTCTCACAGTTCCCAGCTATCTGTGAGCGAGGCTCGACACAAAGTACGTCATCCATTAGTTACAAACGTTATTAAAATGTGCAACAAAGGCACAAATAGGTCATGGAAACCTACGTTGTGCTGTCATGGAAACCAGTACATGGTACGAGTTACACTGGTGCGGCGCATTCACCTGCTGGAGCTCTACACAAAACACTTAAATCAGAATTATTTACAATACAGAGACTCTACAGGTGCCTCAACCCTGCATTACATCACCAGGCTCCACTTCACAACATGGAGGGAGGGGAGTGGTGGCATATCACCCCCACAGTCCGGGGTCTATTTATCCAAATTTAATTAGGCTATCGCTCATCTAATTTCTATATATATATATATGGCACCGGCATGCATAATGAAGACAGTTTGGAAAGCGAGTTATTTGGCAGGTGCGCAGCCGCCTCATTTGAAAACACAAGTGCAGTGAGTCATCTGGAAATGGAGGGCACTCAGGCAGACAAGACCGTGCCACAGAGAGATGCTCCAGTGTTGTTGATTATGCTGTGCCCTGCTGTGGATCACTATTACTCTAATATTCAGGTGCAGCGCGGTTGCTGTCAGACAGTAACAGAGTGCCAGCCCACTAATCAATAGTGACATGAAACAAAAACATCTCTGATGTTTTTGCGTTCCTTCTGAATACCTAAGCCCAGTGCTTCCAAGTCATAGAAACAATGTGCTGTTGTTCTTAGCAAGAAATACTTCTCTGCACACAATCTTTATGCGATTAATTATAAAACTCCTAATTTGATGATCATGTCAATTGTGACTAGGTTTGTTGATTTGAGAGTGTATGTGATCTAACCCTTATCACTTCCTTTAAAAGATTTGAAAAAAAAAAATCTGTATTTATTTTTTTTACATGCAAGCTAGGTACATTTGGGGTAGTTTGTCTAATGAAGCTAAATTTGTTGATGAGAATTTTTCTGAGCGTCTGGCCATACATGGAACTACAGCTTTAGGAGCATAACAACAGTAGTAATTTTGCAATAATCTAAAGTTAGAAAGACTAAGGTCTGGAATCAAATTGACAAAGAGTTACAAGATGGTCTATTCGTCTGGTTTGTTGTAAATAGTTTGTTGTAAATAGATTGATTGGATTTTTTTTTTATTGTATATTTTGTAACTACTGTATAGTTTCACCAGCCTTTAACTGTAACTATAACTACTGTATAGTTTATTTTTATTCCTCTATTTTCACTTTTTGTATTTCTTTTTGACTGCTGCAACAGCCTAGTTTCCCAATTTGGGATCAATAAAGTTCAATCTAATCTAATCTAATCAAAGTTAATAGTGAATCAAAGTATAATTTTCTGGATATTCTTAACAGGCTAGAACTGGGTCACTGAAGTCATAATTGGTTGGTCCCACAGCCTCACAGTCTCTTTGGAAACTGAAGTCTTGTGGCATTTATCTTCTGCTCCTGATCAACAGAGGCTCATTGATATGCTGAGGGCGTGTCTCTTCACGGCTGCATATTCACTTGTTAAATTTTTTATCTCATTTTCAAAAGCTCCATGCTGATTAATGCTATATCAGTGAGTCCCACCCTCATGTCAACATTTGTTTGGAAGGCTAATAATGCAGTTAAGCCTTGTGTTATTAAGAACGTGTGTTTCAAAATGAAACTTTAAATGTTGGCATTCTTAGAAATAGAAAAATAATTCTAAGTTACGTTATGATGATGCATCCGTTATGATTATCATTACACAAGTGCTTTGGCAAGTCTTGCTCTTATAATAAACTGCACACATTGTTATGCAAATATTCAAATCAATTTCCCCACTACAGGTTAACAGGCACCTAAGAGGCATGTTATCCCAAAATGGCACCACATTTACTCTACAGTATTAGAGCAATTATTTTAGAATAATTTTCTCCCTATGAATAGATGTGTTTTAATCTGACAATTTATCAGAAAACATCAACAATGCCCCAGTGGATATAATAGCTCAATACAGTAATGCACTGGGGCTCATTCAAAGAAGAGACTGAAAGCATTTTAGCAAGGCAACGCATGTGTCAGGAGACCATAATTGAAGAGAAAGTTAGTTTATCAAGCACTATAAACTTTGTTAATAAACATGGCATTTGGGCTTATTTCCATATTAAAGGCCATATGACACATAAAGAATCAAATTACCTGCAACCATTTATTTCCTAAAAAAAAACAAAAACAAAAAAAGATGGTTCATTAAGATAAAAATGAAAGGTTGTTTTCTTTCTTTTTTGGACCAAAAAGGATCAGCCAGAGGCAGAATGTATATTTATTATTTGAGAAATAAAATAAGAAACATAATTAAAGACTGTGTACAAAACCAAGTAAAAGGAGGAAATGTTTCTTTGCTACAATGTTTTTCTTTATGTTATATTTTTTTTAATACACTGGTTATTATGGCAATCCCTGGTGTAAACAAAACTTTAATACTTGTTGCTGGTCAAGGAAGGCTTGTGTTAAGCATCATTCATTAGATTGCAGATTACTTTTGAACCAAGCTGAAAATCTTACAATTTATTAATTTTATAGACATCAATTTAAAGTGTGTTAATAATGTAAAGAGCAGGTCAACGTGTCTACAGTAGAACGTGGATATTTTTCTTTCTTTCCCATCACTGATTGAAATGGCAAACCCACACGTAACAACTTTCCTTTTTCACCAGTCATCTGCAGAGTTAATTGAGCCTCCCCTGTTCAGTTCGCTCTATGTGAAGGGAATACATGGCGTGCTTCTGTCGTCTACCTTTCCTTTGCTCGCCAGCTCTCTCCCTGCATATCCCTAAAATGTCCCCTGCTGGGGATTCTATCTCTTGGTTCCTTTTGAAGCAGTGGCCTCTCTCTGCCTCCATTATCTTGTAATTTGTGAGGGATTACGCTCTGGAGCACACACGGTCCACCCCATTGCTTAAGAACTGTGACAGCTTACAATAATTGCCATGCTAATTAGCGAGAACTAACCCTGTGAGCCTTCCCTCAACAGACCTGAATTGATGAATATGCCATGTTAACGTCTGTGTTGCTGTAACTCTAGCCACTGATGGTGATGACCGACTAATATGTGTGGACAAGAGAAATGTAAAGGCGGTTGTTTTTGAACAAAATAAACATGTATCAAATTTATTTGTCTGCTTCAGGGTTTAGGTAAGTGTAGAAATCAATGAGAAAGTGAGAACAGGAAACATGAAGAGCCACAATACAAGTCATGACAAAAGGGGTCTCTTTGTTTTGGCATTATTGTTTAAAATAACACACAGAGAATGATTAGAAATACTAACAGATTGATGTGATAAGATGCTGGAAGTTACGGTGCCAAAGGAGATGGAGCAGATTTTAGCCTTCACGGTTTGTCAGTCACAGTTTTCTGCAAAGCCACCAGTCACATCTACAGGTCCACTGAGCTTTGCTTAGCCTAATTCTCCTCAGTTTCAGGACTTCCCTGTGAAGCTATTCTTCCAGATGCTTCACAGCTGCTGGCCTCAGTTTGTTTGTTGGTGAGTCCATTTAAATACCTCAGCTTTGAGTCACAGACATTGGAAAAATTTAGTGGTTAGACTTGATGTTCAACAATCCCCAGCATATTTTTGATTTTGCAGCTTCATGCATTAGCGTTGTAATTGAGGTTTCCCTATCAATATATGTGTTTTTTTCTTATGGGTGACTAATTAACTCATCTTTGAATCTCTCCTTGAGGGATGACTTGCAGCCAAAACCTCATGTCATCCTGTCTGATTTGACCGTCACTCAGGCAAGTCAATGGTCTGAGGGACTTTCAAAGCCATTCAAAAAGAGTTCCTTAAAATTAAATCCTCAAGTTCTCTGTTATGCTGTTTATCTCCTGTTGAGATTAAAACAAATCATCTCACCAGAGTGGACACAAAGGAAGAGTTTCCAAACAAAAATGCATCCTTGAAATGGTTTGATTTGGTTCAGTCGCCTTAGCAACTATGCAATAGAACCCACAGTCAGCAATCAAGGACAAAAACACAAAAGTTCTGGACATTCCATTGTGGTCCTCATGAAACATCGAGCCACGTCATCAAGTTGCCACACAATACTGCCACAATAAATGGAGAATCACCACGCACTAAAATACAGTCACTTTCGAAGCAAATAACTTGACACATATAACCCTTTCACGTCTGCTTTGTTCCTGATAATAACTAATAAGTAAATGTGAGAAACACTATTGCCCCCACTGCAAGTAATAATATTCATTTATTTATTTATTTTTAAAGGAAAAATAATTTTCCTACTTTTTCCTTTTTCTTGGCATTATTGTCGTCACTGTTAGCAGCAGCTGCTGCTGCAATCTTGGTAGTATCACGAGCTGTTATTTGTGGGTATTTCTGAAGCACGCGTGTGTGACACACAACTCCGCCCCCGCGTGCACCTGTTAGACAGCCTCTCGGTCACGTGACGAGCCCTTGACATCCTGCTCAAGTTTCGACTCGGCGGCGGCGGCGGCGCTTCTTGTTGTTGTGTGTCTCCCAAACTTCTGTGAGAGCAGCGGACCAAAGTTTAGACACAACAGGTTGGAGACTAAACGAATGCACAGCTCTCAACCTCTAAATTCGATTATTCTCGCTCATGCTACAGAAGTAAACTTGAGGCTCGTTTGAATGTAATTATAGGAGCTCTCGCCACTTTGTAATCACTGAAGAAAGCTAGCTTGGTCGCACACAGGTCGGTTCGGGCTAGCCTAGCCCTCCTCGGGCCGCCCGTCCTCCGTCACATTTAAAGTTTAATTAGATTACAGTCGAGGTAAACCAAACACACTGATACAACAAATAAACATGCTAGACAGAGCTGATAAATACAGTCTACGCTGCCATCCTTCCGTTGTCAGGTGTGAATGGAGGCAGACACACCCGAGGAGCAGCTCCTCCTTGACGCTAAAGAGGGCGGCTGTCCTCACATCCAGCGGCTCCTTCAGTCCAGGCTTGACCACGGCCTGCCTCTCGACATCAACTGTAGATGTAAGCAAAGCGCTTCCTGGATTATTATTATTATTCATTCATTTATTTATTTATTTTTAAATCGTGTTTGTCTCTGCCACTGCAGCCAAGTCTAAAGCCAGCTGTGGATGGACACCCCTTCACCTGGCCACAAACTTTGGGCACAAGGACGTTGTGGAGGAGCTCCTCAAGGTAAGGAGGTGGGATGTGTGTGTGTGTGTGTGTGTGTGTGTGTGTGTGTGTGTGTGTGTGTGTGTGTGTGTGTGTGTGTGTGTGTGCGCGCGCGCGCGCGTGCGCGCTATATATGCAGGCAGTGAGGTTACTTTTAGAGATCCACTTGCAGGCCGGCGCTGATGCCAATTTGCAGAACAACATGGGTGACACTCCCCTTCACAAAGCAGCCTTCACTGGTCGAAAGGTAAAACAATGAATTGTCACTTGGTCTTGGAGGTCTTTTTCGTTTGTGTTGAATCCTTCAAGTGACGTTAACCAATGGTCAGACTTGTTGCTTTGTTTCTAAACTGAACCCCTCAGGAGATTGTGCTCTTGCTGCTGCGGTACAACGCCTCCTCCAGCATAATCAATGGAACTGCGCAAATCCCCAAAGATGTGACGGAAGATGATGAAATCATTACAATGCTGGAGGGTATGAAGGGATTGGACTTTATTCCCTCCCTTTCTCTCAGTCCTGCAGCTCTTGCTGTTTTCCCGGTCTTATCAGAGTGTTTGCTTCGCACAGCCGCAGAGAGAAGAGAGACACGGCGGCTGGAGGAGAAGTTACTGGGAGCGGCCAGAGAAGGAGACCTCTCCGCTCTGTCTAACATGGTCAGGAAGTGATCTGATCTAATGTGCCAACTTGTATTACAGTTGAAAAACCGTCACACTTCATGTCTTCTGCTGTCTCTCAAATTGTACGAAATACACAAATTTATATAAATTCTTCTCGCAAAACTTATCTGGCCTACCTCAAAAACTCAGCTTGTATTGGCCTGGTATATTTTGACTGGCCAAAGACGAATAAGTCAGTGTAAATGACTACTGTCTCCGTATGAGTATGTTTTATTTTACGTGTAGTTGGATTCTTGGACTCCTTGATTTCTTTTCTTCCTGCTCAACTTCATCATGACATCAGCTGAGTGGGAAAGACGAACCAGACATCCACTGCAGGGACTCAGTGGGGAATACTCCGTTACACTGTGCAGCCTACAGAGGGCAGAAGCAATGCATCATAAAGCTGCTCAAGTCTGGAGCTGACCCCTCCATTAAAAACAGAAATGGTATACTTTTTACGCAATACTTAACTGCAGTAATGTCAACTGTGAAGGTCTGTGATTTTTTTTTTTTTTTAAAACCTCACGTTTATTTTTTAATGCAAAAATTCAAACGTACAAACGACAATCTTTGTATGGCTGACTGTGTTGTAGGTCAGACAGCTTTAGACCTGGCCTGCAGTGAAGAACTGAGACTGATTCTCGCAGCCTATCAGGACAAAGTAGGTACAGATAAGTAGTTCAATACTTAGGTCTCACTGTGCTGCCAATGTCATTTTTTTTCTTAAATGATAATGTGGACACTGTTGTCTTGCAAATGGCAGGAGTATTTTTTCTCGGCCATCTTATTGATTGATTGAGGTCTAATGACAACTCAATCCCCATTTACTCCTCCTACCATTTAAAAACATGGTGAGTTTGCAATGGTGTAATGGGGCTGGGAAGTGGTTGGAATTAAAACCAGAGACAGCAGTGAAGATCAGACCTGCTTCTGCTTGAATTGCCAACAAGCTTGGCACAGTTTCAGTACAGCACTGCAGAGTCATGGTAGAAATGAAACAGGAGACTCAGCCTTAAACTGTTCTTTAATATGGTAACAATACATTTAAAGTGTATTGTTTGCTTTTTATCAAAACAAAGTTGCATCACTGTAAAGATCATCTTTAGCCCACTGCACTAGAGTCCACTTTCCTAAATATTTGATGTATGAGATCTTTATTGACGAAACAAAACTGTAAACAAATGTATTTTTTGCCCACAAAGGATGTGATACAAGAAGTGCAGAAGATTGAGGGGCCTCTTTGGAAGGTACGCAGATGCTACGGTTTTCTTTTCCCCCCTCATTTGTCAGGCAATGTTTTTTCTTCTGACTTATTGATATTTGAAGGTATCATCAATATTTTCTGTTTTGACCGTTGGGGGTACTTAAAAAAATCTTTGTAATGACTTGGTCATTTTTTTCTGCATATAATGCCTCTAAAATGCTATCATTTATTTGAAATAACATTTTATCCTCAATGTTTGGATACTTTGTGGCATATTGAGTATAATCTGAGTGTTTCTATGAGTTACATGAGTTGCATTATGCATTTGTTGTGGTCTTACTCTTTGAGAGTTCACGCTTTCTCGGTTGGCGAACCCACTGGGTGGTCATTGAAGATGGAACTCTCTCCTGGTACCGCAGACAGTGAGCTCTTACATTCTTTCTATATTGACATTGATATATTGAAAGAGATGTCTTAATCTAATAATGTACTGTATTATAGATTGTATATATATAATCTAATATAGCATAATGGATGCATAATGAATTAAAAGCATAAATGAAAAGATCATCCTCACGACGAAGCCTACCTCTGCGTCCTCTGCTCTCTCTTCTAGAGCTGATGCACAAGCTGGTGTCAGAAAGCAGGGCTCCATTCCTTTAGCACAGTCCTACTGCATGGTGAGTAGAAGCGCACAGATGCTCTGTGACTGCTGCTGTGCTGATGTCCTGTGGAGTTTTTGTTTTTTGGTTGTTGTTGTTTTTTCCCTTCATTCCAGGTGAAACCATGGGATCATTGCTTCTTCATGCTCAGGTGCTTTGATGACACTGTCCATTCTTTTAGGGTGCCTTCAAAGACGGGCTCAGTGGCAACGAGAAAAGTGAGACGTGACCCTCTTGTTGTTGAACACTCCCTCCTTCCAATCCATTTCTCACTGCCATCTATCCCATAAGGCTGGCCATGTTAAAGTGACTGGTACTTGTGCATTTAGAGATGGATGGATGCGTTTGAGGCGCACGCTTGCTTGGGCACACGCCAGGGCATCCAGGAGAAGATTGTAGACATTGTAAATGGTGACAACAGCTCAACTGTGAAGAGCCTCTCCCTTGCCCTTCAGGTAAAAAAAAAAAGAAAAGAATTTGGTGTTGTTTTAGTGATGGTGCATAAAATGTGGAATTGCAGAAGTAAGATTTTAATATAAAGCCATTCATCTGGTCCTTTGCTCTTGCAGGCAGCCAATACACTCCAGCAGAAGCTGGAGAGTCAAGTGTCAATATTTGCGACCATGGTGAAAAATGAGGAGAAGTGTGGTAAGTCCTAGAATTTATCTGAGACCAACGCTGTTAATGACACTGTACAATATATCTTAACCTCTAAAAATGTTTAGGACATTTTATAGTGTGTAGGAAATGCAAAGATAGCTTTACACATTTCATTTCTAGGGATATTGGAAATGCTAGCGCTTTATAAGCGCACACTACAACAGGAAATGGAGGAGACTGAGAGGCTACTACCTTGAGCCTACCTGCCATGATGATCCGTATGCATTTCTTTTTAAAGCAGTGGCAGCCCCCCTGCTTCTGAAAGCCAAAGAGACCAGCGGGCTCTCCAGTGAAACCTGTGCTGCACTCCAGCTGTGCCTTGAACTGCTGTCAAACCAAGAGGAGGTTAGCAAGCAACGTCGTGGTCTCAATCATTTCCCACCATCACATCACACACAATTTCATTTCCTCAGCACCACAGAGGCTTTCAAGTTGATCTCGTACTATATCTTGTGCTCCATGTAATTTCCTGGCCAGTTTTATTTTCTTTTTCTTCAGGCTGCTGCCAATGTCTGAATCTTCATCTCATTGACTGTCTGTCGTACCCTCGCACGCTGCATTCCCCGTGGCAGGATAGGACGATGTTAAGTGATTGCAAAATCCCCCGGCCCCTCCCCTTTTCTTGTTGGTTCCCTCGACACATGCTAGGTGTGAGGTGTGTGTGAGCGGACGCTTGTGACCGGGTCCATCTGTCCATGTTGCCGTGCACGTCGGACATGCAGGAGGAACTGTGTGGTAATCACTGGCACGTCTGTACTAAGGACCCCGACGTGATCCACATTTATGCTTACGTCTGCATTCAGCCTGCAGATCCACACACACACACGCACGCACAGATACCCGCGCACATGCACACGCCTCTTGGACTGGAATCCACACAGTCCTGCTCCAGGGAAAGGCTGAGCATTAAGCGAGGTAACTCTAGCGCGTGCACATTCAGACTCAGCCGGAGACGCTTCATTCAAGCTCACACTGGCTAAATACGCGCTCGCAGGCACTCGTGCACATGCCAGAGCATCTGAGCACCAGATGAAGGAGAGACACTTACAGCACTCTGCATACAGGTACAAACCAAGTCCGCTTCTTGTCTCCTTTATGTCTTTTCCTGTTTTTCCGTCATCAGCTTAAAAACAGGCTGTCTTTGCATCGTACCTCCCAGAGATGACTTCTGTTGTTGTGTTTAAAGTTTGGCACACAGGAAATTAGAGAGAATATTCTGCTGTCTGTTTGCTGCTCCTCCGTTTCTGGTGTGTTCAGAAGAAGAGGCTGTGCTGATACTCTATGCTGAAAGGATCATTCCCAGTTTAGTGATGTAGACAGTGAGCAGATTCAGTGTGGTGCTAGATGCAATACTGTTGTTTGCTGTTTTTTCACAGTGAGTTGGCCCTCCTATTTTGTATATCTGTCAAAGCAGAGGTGCAGAAGTGAGGGAAATACATTTGAAATAGTGTCAGTCAAACCTGTCCCAAGCACTTTTAAAATGATTTTGCCACAGGTTCCGACCCAAATCTTCTTTTTTTTTTATTCTCTTGTTATTCTTTCAGGTTTGAGGAGAATTTCAGTGTCTGAATACAGCAGTACTAGCATGCTCATGGTATAGGGATATGTGGGGAAATGGTGCCCTATCAGCCCAACACTAGTGCCATGGAGACATTAATATAGTTTAAAAAGCCCTTCCTGGCTTTTGGCTCCACATGCAGATAAGTGAATGACTGAGTCTCTACCAACCTGCGAGGACGTTCTCAGCTGCCCATAATGCTGCACAACAATGACTGAACATGGCATGTTTACACAGGAGTGTATGCATTGCCAGCTCGCATTATCTCGGTATGAATTGGCAGCAGCTGCTCTCCTGTCACAGGGATTAAGTCAGCAGTGTTAATACAAGCAGGCTAAAAACATCAGTGGTCTCATATTATTCTCATATCATAGTGTCATATTAATGGGCAGTACAGTTATTTGTGAAAGGAAAGGAAAAGAAAAAGAACTAGTATACGGAAAAAATGCATCAACAACCATGTTACATCTCCTGGTCCGATTAATATGGAGCCACCACGTCGACTAACTGGATTATATTTCACACTGCTGAGATTGGCTGCATTAGGCAGCATTAACTCTAATCCTGTATTCCCATTGTCCCAACACAGATGCCTCTATTTGCTTTGCTGGCACTTGCATGTGTGTGTGTTTTTTTTTTTTTCTTCCTGGCCTTAATATACAATACCCATGCTGTTCACTATCTGCCAGTCAGTGGTGCCATATTCCTGCAGTGAAAATTGCCTGGCTTTGAGACGACACAGCAAGAAATTGATCCTGCGTCTTTATACGGGGAAGGAAGATGGGGGCTGCTGATAGACAGTGTGGGACAACCAAACCTCCAGTGGATTGTGGCAGCGCCACGCACATTTATAAACTCAACCTGGGCAGAGGGCTTTTACAGCTGTCAAGGCAACAAACAGGCTTACAGCATGAAACCTCTAAGTGGTGACACACAGATAAGCAGAGCTGTCAGAGCTGAAGAATAGTGGCGCAGTATCCTTTTTTTTTTTTTTTTTTTAATCCCTCGTGGATTGTTGAGGGCAGAAATTGTAGATTGACCTTTACCTCAGCCATCGCTGCGGGAGCTAGCTACCCACTGACTGTCACCTCAGACCAGCTAGACTAAACTGGGGCTGTTCTCGGAGCTCCTCGCGAGGGTTCCAGCCTTCACAGCTCATGCAAAGGTTTGACAAGTAAAGTGCGTGTATGTTCAGTCACCCAAAGTTTGTCAATACGCAGAAAGGTGCCAGGTCAACGTATCAGTTTAGGTCAGTTCACAGCACTTATATTATGACTGAAATAGAATGATTGTCCCTTTCTTTTTTTAGCCAGCAGCTGCGGTGGAGCTGTTTGTACCCGCGTGTGCTCAGAGATTCCTGTTTCAAGCCCTGGAAATGTGCTTTTTAGGAGCGAGAACACATAGAGCAGAAAGGCTGCACCCCTCAGGGGGAGCCGGCCAAGGAGAGGCTTCCCTTCCAGGCTGCAGAAGCTGCTGCTGCACACAGCCTGAACAGAGCTTAAAATAGAGCATTTGTACTCGGGCGAGAGGATGCAGTGGGAGCTAAAGAGCTGGCTGGGATGGTCGCACAATAAAAGTGTTCAGTCCTTGCATGGGCTCTTCAGCCAAGTGGCTGCGACGGGGACTGTTCACACAGAGCTGAGCTGCCTCCCACGTGGCTGGCTCACACACTTCACCAGCAGGATTGTTTATTTCTTCCGGCATATGTCAACATGATCTTGGTAGCCAGTGTCATCACGATGTCAAGAGGGTGAAATTGTTGGGTCTGGCATCCTCAACCGGAGGTCAACATTGACTGAGAGGAGCTGGAAAGATTTTCAATTACATGTGCAGTGCTTTGTCTGCTTTCAAGTAGACGAGAGCCCCTGGTCGACACAGAGCAGAGGGATTTTTGGATTAAAAGGGAGCGGCTGATGTGCGGCTGGAAAGGTTAGGAGTTTCAGCAAGTTCAGCGACTCGTGTTGCTGAAAATACACAAATAAGTTTTTTTCTGGTCGGTCCTGTCTGCCTTTAGTTCACCTAGTTGTATTCTTTTTGTAATTAACCGCTAGCTCATTTGAAGGTCTCATACACCCATTTTTAGATGTGTATTATTACTCCATTGGAGTAATTATTTATCCAAAAACCTTTCACCAACAAAGCAGCAGATTTGCTCCTCTCCTGTGAAAACACTAAAAAAGTTTCCTACTAAAGTTTTCTGAAACAAATCTGCTTTTTTTTGGGGGGGGGGGGGGGAGTGGGAAAAAATAAGGCTGCCAAACGGTGCTATCACAGCATATGCCAAGAAAAATCATCACATCAACAAACATCCCCAATTCACTCGATAAAGATGCCAAAATATGAACACATTGGATCTTTTCATTCCAGTCCCCAGCTGGCAGCCGTATGACACATCTGATTGTTGGGAAACATCAGTAAACAATGATGATTGGCGGCAGTTATACGGAATGCTGCTGATTTTTGGAACAAAACTCTTGATGTGATGACACATAATAGCAGTGTTTATGCTGTCTTTGGCGGATAAAGTGAGGTATAGATGGTAGGATTCAAAGAAGTCTTCGGCTCTGTGCCGCTTTCTCTCATTTCCTCTGCCATTCTCAATCTCCCATTTCCCTCCATACAGCTTTCGTATTGGCAGTTTGCACTGTTTTTGTTTTATCAATTACTGCACAACAGTTTGTCCATCTTTTGTGGGCTGGCAGAGGATCCCGACGTTAGACAACAAGAAACAGTGATCTGGTCTGTCGCACTGTGGCCCGGCTCAGGTTGCCCTGGAGGGACACTCTATCCTGGCTGAGACAGGGGTGTTGGTTTCCGACTGGACGAAACCAGATCTTTGGACAGGTTCACAACAAAGAAACACACACACACACACACACACACGCACACGCACAACGTGGCACTGACAGAAACTGATCCAAACTTTACCAATCAAACTCTTTTCCTGTCACAGGTTCACCAGCAGGGCGGTCTGCTTTGTTTGCATATTGGATCAAATGTATATTCTACATATGTGTGTGTGTGTGTGTGTGTGTGTGTGTGTGTGTGTGTGTGTGTGTGTGTGTGTGTGTGTGTGTGTGTGTGTGTGTGTGTGTCTGTACAAGACGTCTTTCATCCACCTTTGCTGTGCCTGTGTCCTGGTCACCCCAGGTGTGGAGTCTGAAGGTGGAGCAGGAGGTGGAGAAGAACAAAGCTCTGGCCGAGGCGCTGCAGGCGTTAGCGACTGAGCAGCACCAACTCCAGCAGTCGCTGTGCAGGAGCGGCAGGTCTTCCACACTCAGCATCCTCAATGAAGATGATTTCTTTGATGCTGTGTCAGGTCAGCGCCTCCTCACTAAACACTTTGTGTTGTTTTTTTCTGCTGTGCTTTGTTCAGCTAAAGGCCTCTTTGTAAAATCAGACCTTTGTGCAAACATTCAGGCACAAGTTCATGAGATTCTGTTGCATATGTTCAGTTTATACCATTCCTGTATATACTTAGTGAACAATGCCAAAGTTAGCTGGGCCAGACTTGGTCTTGGCGCTGTCAGCTGACACTCGGGCAATTTGGCAGCAGACGCAAGCTTCGTTTGTGGCCGCTCATGGCCGCTAACATGAACCGACGGAGCTTTTTCTGTCCGTTTGAAGCTGTTGGCAGCTCTGTCAGGTGCCGTGTACTCCTCCGTCACCTGCTGCTGCTCTGATGTCAGCGTGCTGCCTCCACCAAGGATGCATAAAGGCCAGCACGAGTTTTAAGTAGGACGTTGTGCACAAGTATATGACCAAAAAAAAATAAAAATAAATCATGCAATGCTTTTCTGAAGTGATGGTGAAGTTTCTCTATGGTGCATAAACTCCAGTGTTCCTGGTGCGATGCATCCACTCACCCTTCCCTTGCTTCCCTTCCTTGTGAGGGAAACAGACAACAAGTCCTGATAGATTAGTGTCTTGTGTTAGTCTTCCCAAACACACTAGTTCACCATCATGAACAATGGAAGAAAGGAAAGGAAATGAGGCGCACAGTTAACTTGGAAATACTGCCCTCTGTTGTATTGCACTGCACTGTCGTGCTGTAGAGGAGAGCAGCGATTATCAAATTAAAAGCTTCTCAACAAAAGTTTCTTCCCAATGTGTTTTGAAAATGTATGAACATTTTCAGGGATGAGCTGATCAAATGTTTGTAACAAACCAGCACCAAGATCTTTTGATTTGGGCCCTTTTTCTTTGCAACACTGCTACTCCAACACCTGTGTTCATGGTAGCACCTGCGTCACCAGTGTCAGTAGTGAGGGAGGAGCCTCTTCCACCAGACGCTGAGCAAACAGTGCTGAAGGAAATGATTGTAGCCTCTCATTGGAACACGATTCCCAGGTGGGGTTTGGCGGGCGGTGGGTGGGAGGAGTAGGAGGAGCGGGAGGTGGAGGCAGTCCAATAGGAACAGGAGCGCACAGGTGCTTGTTTTGCAGACAGTGTTTAGTTTAGGCTGGCGCTCTCCTGAGCTCGGGGTACCATGTGTGTTTGTCTGCTCTCTGCCCCGACACGCTCGGCATGACCCTGCACCTGGCGCACCTGGCCGCCGCCGTCCCGCAGACTCGGACTCGGAGCTCTCTGTGAGCGGCTTCCTGTCAGTGGCCAGCCACTCCTGCGAAGAGGACGAGGGGAAAGACGCCTCCCTTCTCCACCGCCACAGCGCACTCGGGGGGCCCAGCGGCATGTCAGGGGAGGGTGGCCATGGCAACCAAGCGGCCCAGCACAACGGAGTGGAGACGCACAGGTGGGCCGCGCTGCGGATGCGATGCTTGTTTTGTGTGGGGCAGGAGATGAAACGCCGGAGTGCTTCGCAGGCGTTTTCCAGCCGGAGCACGTCTCAAAGCGCGGCGCGCGCAAACTGGCAACGGGGATGAGAGACAATTTCTTGTCTTCTTCTTGATTTATTTTTTGCAACTCAAACTCTAGCAAAAGGTGGCTCTTTCGGAATGCAAATCTGAGGTCGTAGCCCTCAGTCTGCAAGACCAGAGGACGGCGTAATGGGACACCGCCGCTCCGACTCTGCTTTTGTCATCAGGTGTTTTTCTTTGCGCTCCCAATCCACAGAGAATAAATCAGACTGTTTGTCATTACACGGCGCGGCTCTCCAGGCTAACAAACACGGTCGTGCGCTCAGTAGGGGTTCGTGACAGTTTGACAATTTCTTCTGTTTTCCTGCGGCAGCCTGATTCTTGCCGATGGCCTCCGCGTCTCCCTTAATCCAGCGACTGAGCCATGAATAATTTAGCCTGCGCAGGTTTAGCATAGTGGTTGGAAGACAGGGGCGTGCTTTAGCTGGCTGCTTGACCGGCCGTCAATATTTATGAGGGGTTGGTTTATTTGGCCTGACTTTTGTCTTTTAAAGACACGGCCATGGAAAGTGCAGCTGTTTGAAAATTGTCTCAACCTGAAGGCATCCTGCAGTGACTTCCCTTCACGGCTGGTGACCGTGAAGTTTAAGCTACATGCAGTCAGTGTAATATTTCTGATTGTTAAGTTAGGATGACATGGAAAAGTGTTGTTGGGAAAAGACAAAAATCAAAGTTAAAATATTTGCCGTTCAATATTTAAAGAAATTCTGCATGACTGCATCAATTCCCTCTGATCCCCCCCTAAAATATCACTCCCAGATTGTATTGACATGTAACACACTTTTAAGGTAAAGGTTCTTAACTTGTTTATTTATTTGAAAAAGATTCCAGAAAAGACAGCCACAAAATGAACATATATATGAAGAATCTTCCAGAATCCAAAGCCGGCCAGATGAAGAGTCTGGCGTAAATCCCTGCACTGCCGACTCTCTTTATTTAGCTGAAGTAATCACTTTGTCTTTGTGATTGTGTTGTTCCCTCTGCACTTTGTGCCAGGATGCCATCTGTCTTGACACTGCGTATCTGTAAAGCAGACCAAACAATGCAGTTTAGTTTTTGCCAAGCCAGGTAGAAAGCTAGTTCAGAAAACTTTTAATTATGTTCTTTTGAGATTTTGTCCATCAGTCGACCATATGCTCATTTAAAAAAAAAAAGTGTCTAATATCATATTAACTATACAACAACCGTGTTTTTTTTCCATTGATTTTTGTTCTATAATCACTGTTTTCTTCTCTTGTTCTGATTCGGCTCCTCCCTCGTTTCTGCCGCTTTTTCGCAGAACTTGTCTGCCGGCTCCCATGTTCTCCAGGAACGACGTCAGCATCTGGAGCATCCTGAAGAAATGCATCGGCATGGTGAGAACAGACGGCGCCCTATAATCCCTCCTAGACCTGATCCGTGTTCGTGCTTGGAGACGTTGATGCTCGACAGTCGTTTGACACAACTTTTATTTGGACCAGAGCAGAACAACCAGAGATTTTCTTCAAAAATCTTTCTGAACAGGCTGCAGTTTACTTCAGATGAGTGCATGAGTGATTCTTTTATTCTGTTAGTTCTAATTATGCGTTCGAATAGTGAGGATCAGTACAGTACATTTATTTTTTTTAAATGTTCCAGCAAAATTCTTTTCAAGATTTTTCAAGCTTAGTAATTTTCTGGTAAATGCTGTTTGGGAAATTCATTAGAAAAGTCATTACCAGTATCATGCACCCTTCACTATGATTGAAATGTTATTTTTTTCAATGTCAAAGCTATTGCTCCTGTGTGAAAAAAGAAATGTTGAGTGGTTTTGCACTCGACTTGTGCAACATATATTGTACATGGAGGAAAGAAAAATACATTTTTTTTTACTACTACACATGCAAAAATATAAATCAATTTATTATTGTCCACTTGCTTGCTCGCTCGGCTCTCTGGCAAGCTGCAGATAATAGAATGGGGCTAAACTGGTAGTGAACAGATCCATGAAGGTCTCTGAATCCATCTTCTTCCAGGAGTTGTCCAAGATTGCCATGCCTGTAATATTCAACGAGCCGCTGAGTTTCCTCCAGAGGTTAGCGGAATACATGGAGCACACCAGACTCATCCACCAGGCCAACGCTGCTACCGACTCTGTGGAGAGGATGAAGGTACCGCTGTGCTTAGGTTGACTCTTGGAAACAAATCGAAGGCAGGAGGCTTTAATGTATTCGGCATTGTCGTGAAATCCCACACCTGGCGTCGTCCCGCAGTGCGTCGCAGCGTTTGCAGTGTCAGCCGTTGCATCGCAGTGGGAGAGGACCGGGAAACCCTTCAACCCTCTCCTGGGAGAAACCTACGAGCTTGTCAGGTGAGGCAGTGAGTGTCGGCGGGTGTCGGCAAACGCACAAACCACGTGTTGTAGAGCAGGGGTGTCAAACGCAAATACACACAGGGCCAAAATGTAAAACTTGGACAAAGCCGAGGGCCGACATTGATATTTACTGAAAGAAAACTTCCTCTAGAGAGAACAGTGAACCTTTTTATATAGACCCAAACTGGCTTTGCTTCAACCTGAATATGGAACAAGCAAAGCTTAATACTAGACAATAAATAACTTAATATTGCACACATGCAAAACCCAATTATATATGTATATATATACATATATATATATATATATATATATATATATATATATATATATATATATATATATATATATATATATATACATATATATACATATTATTATTATTATTATTATTTTATTTTTATTTTTTTAAAAACTCATCAAAATAAATAAAATGTAAATTAAAAAAAACAGACTTCTGATTTGAATTTCAACAGTAACATTTTCCCCATTGGCTAATTATAAATTTAAAAATATAAATCAACAATAAACCAGTAATAAGTCATAATAATATATCCTTCAATGAACGTCCTGTCCTGATTGCTGTGCCAAAATACCAGCAGGGCATTCTGAGATTCTGAGCATTAGCCATGCATGTGCTGTGTAATACTGGTGGGCCAGATCTTGTAGTTATTTTGTATTTCCTTACGGGCCAAATGTAATCACACTGCGGGCCAAATTTGGCCCGCGGGCCAGAGTTTGACACCTATGTTGTGGAGTTTCCTGTGGCGTCAAGACACATTTCTTTTCCCGGATCAGAGAGGACTTGGGCTTCAGGTGGGTGTCTGAGCAAGTGAGCCATCACCCTCCAGTCAGTGCCTTTCAAGCAGAGGGCCTGAAGGACGACTTCATCTTTCACGGCTCTATCTACCCCAAGCTGAAGTTCTGGGGAAAGAGCATCGAAGCCGAGCCCAAGGGGATCATCACTCTGGAGCTGCCCAGGTAGCCGCACACTCTGCGGGCTGCAGCCCGGCTTCGTCTCGTTTCCCCCCCCGTCAACCGCAGTCTTTTCCACAGGTACAACGAAGCCTACACCTGGACGAACCCCACCTGTTGTGTGCACAACATCATCGTCGGTCAGCTTTGGATTGAGCAGTACGGCAGCGTGGAGGTGATCAATCACAAGTAAGAACAGCCAATTCCACTTTGCAGGTGCCGTCCTCGTTGGCAGCAAGTGCACGCACGCCCGACACGCTCGCCCGCACAGCCCTGGGGCGTGAACGTCTGCGTCGTGTTTGTGTGGTGATCCACTTTCAGATTCGGCCTATTGATCAAGGGAGCAAAACTGGGACGGTTGTTGTTGGAAAAGCAGCGCGGGATAATTAATTTTTGAAAGGCTGAGCCTGCCGAGGAGGGAGTTGTGAAAGGGAATAGATTAACAGTCGTGTCGCTCTGTCGCAGGACCGGGGAGAGATGCAATATCACATTCAAGCCCTGTGGCCTCTTTGGGAAAGAGCTCCATAAAGTGGAGGGTTACATCCTAGATAAAAGGTATTTCAACCAACACTTCCATTATTCAGCCGATGTTTGACATTGCCTGAAAACCATGTTAATTTGTAATTATTCAATTAGTGAAGACAATCTATTCTGCTGTGATGTTCCATCGCTTGTTTCCGCCCCTGCAGCAAAAAGAAGTTATGTGCGATCTATGGCAAGTGGACTGAATGCCTGTACACGGTGGATGCTGCCACATTTGATGCCCACAAAAAATCTGACAAAAGGAACTCGGAGGAGAAGAAGAGCGCTAAACAGGTAAGTCCTGCCGACGGCGTCCCGTCTCGATCGGGTGGAACCTCGCGCTAAACGCTGGCTTGCACCCCCAGCAGAGCAGCGTGGACGAGGAGCCGGAGGAGATGCCTCCGCCCGACGCCGAGACCGTGCAGGTCATCCCAGGCAGCGAGCTCATCTGGAAGATAACGCCGCGGCCGCACAACTCCTCACAGGTACCAGAGGGGCTGAGGGAATGAAAAGCGCCGCAGTTCATATTCCAGATAAAAGAAATTCAGCCTCGGCATCCGGTGGGTTTGTTGCTTCATCGTCTGTGTTAATCTCTCTGCCAGTTCTATGCATTCTCCACATTCGCTCTGCACCTGAATGAGCTGCACAAGAGCATGGAGGGAGTGATTCCTCTGACTGACAGCCGCCTCAGACCTGATATCCAGGCCATGGAGATCGGAGACATAGGTACGGTGTGCAAGGCTTCCCTATGAAGTCTTTGTTGCACCACCACCACCACCACAGCGCCACCCGCTGGTGTTCAGGTGTCATGATGTCATGATTCAGGTGTCTGTGATGATTGATGGTCACATTTTGCAGATCTGGCGAGTGCCGAGAAGAAAAGACTTGAGGAAAAACAAAGGACAGCCCGGAAGAACCGCACTAAATCTACAGATGAGTGGAAAACAAGGTGAGTCCTTGTCTCACATGATGTCATGATGCGGTTTGGCCTGTTACTGATTTATTTTATTGGCTGTTTTATTTTAAGTAAACGCCCCCCTGTTGTCTTCTCTTGCCTGCTGTGCTGTCACCCATTTTATTCTTGACAAGGAACGCTGCCCTCGGCCCGAGGTCTGGTTCAAAGCTTTGCAAAGATTTTCATTTCTTTGGTGTGAAGTGTTGCACAGCACCGCCCTCTTCTGGGAAAAATGTATAATTGCATCATGTCTATCAGTGACAGACGTTTGTCTGACACTTGTCTTCAGACGTTTGTGTGACACTATTAAGCCCAAACGATTCTATTTTTGTGTAGGCTGTGTGTTTTTATTTTTATTTTTTTCAGCAGCTTTATTATGGTAGTCCAGTTAAGTTTTCTTTTCCTCTGATTAATATTATTATTATTATTTCCACAGATGGTTCCAGCAAGGTGCTAACCCTCACAACAAAGCTCAGGACTGGCTCTACTTGAAAGGCTACTGGGACAGAAAGTACACTCTGCTGCCTGACATATACTAATTATTACATATACTATTATTAGACATTAAGAGATGCATATCCACTTTCCCTGTCAGACTAGAGGGTTTAGCCAGAACTCTGTAGCGCATGCAAGAATCAGTGCCCTTCAGCAGGTAAAGCTGTAGAACTTAATGAACCCAACACCTTTATTTTTTTCATTAGAAGTGTGAGATAAAAAAAAAAAAAAAAAAGCATAGTCTGATCATTTTGATCTCAGAAAACTGTAGGTATGTTTCAGGAAAACTAGAACGTGATGATAGAAATGTTACATGGGAGGATGCAAAAGGGCATTTTCTGTTTTAGTTTGTCCATAATTCTGGTTAAATATTAAAAGGCCCAAGGTGTCAGATTCAGCAGCATCTCATGGCAATAAGAAACATCTGTTATCTGTTATCTGTTGATGTAACTATATATTCTTATTAGCACATAGAAAAGAAACCGCCATTTGTTTCTTGTGACTTTGAGGAAAAGAATCATGCATTTGTATTTTTCCTTTTCCATTGCATGGGTATAAATCCCTAAAAATGCTACACATTGGACCTTTAAACAGTCACCCTCAGCTGTAATGAATTGCAGGGTGAAAGTATAGCCCCTTTCATTTTTTATTACATGGATGTCACACCTACACTACTTGTTTATGGGTTGTAGAAATAAATGTTGCAGTTATCATGGACAAAACTACAACAGTTTGTCACAAAAGTTTGAAAAAAAGAAAATCCTGATTATGCACAGTGTAGTTTGTGTGTATATTTAGAGCAGCAGCATTACACATGAATCTACCTGAATGTAGTTACAGTAGCACCTTTTCTACCCGTACTAAAGCAGGGACTGCAGCTCAGCATTCACAAGTTTGAACGTGTGTGTGTGTGTGTGTGTGTGTGTGTTTATCTTTGTCTCTTGTAAAAGCCGTCACAAAAGAAGCATGTGCATCACTCGGCCTGTGTGAGCCCTGGATATTCTTGATATTCCTCCCTGTTGACGGGTAGTTTTCGGGTTCATTTCCTGTATTGGCTTTATTTATCAGAATTTCTACTATTGCTAAATAAAGGCTTATTAACTACACTTCTAAGCAGTTTGTTTCATTGTGAGAGTCTCACACACTCAATGTTAACTTGCTTTGGAATCTTTTAAAATGAAAGACCTGAAACCGTTCAAAAGTCATCACCTGGCTTGAAGCTCATTTCTTCTTCTTCTTTCTTCTTCACTCAGTTCTTTCCTGTAACTGATGATTCTGCCTCTGTAATCGGCTGAGTGTAATTTACTGCTGATTCCTCAGTGAACTCATTAATCACTGTGAAAGTCTCATTGATAATTTTGGATGGCATAGCTGAAAAGATTAAGAGCATAAAACGAAATCCAATTTTAAAAAGGGTGAATTTATTATCATAAAGATAGATGACATGTTCAGAGGGCCCATTGACAGAACGTTTACACTGATAAAAACGTTCATCTTAGAAAAAGTGTGACTTGTGCCAAGCTTTGTTAGTAAAGACTTTCCAGCACAAATGCCAAAGTCAGCCAAGGATCCCCGGGTGGAAAGAACAAAGGCTTCTCAAAGTCACATATAAATGATTCCTTTTAATTATTCCATCAATTAATTCTTAATGAGTAAACTGCTTGACCGGACTCAGTGAGGAACAAAAGCGCTTCTCGGTGAGAGAAAGAACTGAAGAAATAAAAATTTGATTTAGATCAAAACAGATTCCAGTATTTAAGTTAAGAGTTTAGAAAAATAACTAAAACATTTTTATGGAACAGAGACCAAAAGAATTCTAGAATCATTTCAAAATAAAAAGAGCAGCTCACAAAATAAAAAATAAATAATTCTTTACAGTGTTGAAGGGGTAAACAAGAAGGGCGTCGAGGCCTCTCAAAAGTACATTTTCCAGTTCTTCCTGAAGTGCAGCTACAGAGTTCAAGGCTGAGCGTCGGCCTTCATGGAGGCAAGAGCTGAGTGAATGCGAACGTGGAGTCTGTTCTCAAAGTCGTAGCCCGCAAAGTCCTCCTGCAAAAGCCAATTGGGGGAGGGGGAGATGAGATAACAGCGCGTCAACAATCTTCACAGTGAGCAGGCTGTGGCCGATCAATACACCCTCTGTATGCAGAGCAGCAGCAGAAGCCAAGAGCTTCGTCTGCGTCACAGTCAGCTGTGATGCAGCACATGGTGCCCCCAAATGTTCACTCTGACCGAGTGGTTAAACTTGGAGGTTTAACAGTGGTTGATCCCCAAATACAGAGTGCACATGGCTGAGATATTGCCTTATCTAATAGTATCCTAATATTCTTTTATCCATTTGATCAAAACAACATTATGAGAAAAGGATTTGTTGAACAAATCTCTGATCTGAAAATGAATATGGTTCATGGTCAGCATTTTTATTTAAAAATGAGCATCAGGAAATGATGTAACCTTTAGTCCTCAGAGTGAGATTAGCTTTGATTTTTGTCAACATCTTGTCTAGATCCAGGCCCTGATTATTTCCAAGGAGGCCATGAAGGTCGTTTCTACTAAAGGTGAAGTGTTTTTTTAGGATTTATTATCTGGGTCAAAAGCCTCCATTCAGTCATGGACAGGGTTCTTCAAGTATGTAATCAGTAGATTGACCGAGAAACATGTTATCCTAAGAATAAACCACCTGAAGGTCCCGGCAATACTCATGAAAGCCATCAGTGCCCCGGCGGTCCAGCCAAATTCTTACCTTGGCCTGAAGCATCAGCATCCTGGCCCTCCCTGCAGACTGAAAGACATAATAATAGATTTAGACTGGGGGACTTTTAAACCAGTGAGGAAAGGGAGTGGGGGAGGGAGGTGTCTTTCTCATGAAACACACACACACACACACACACACACACACACACACACACACACACACACACACACACACACACACACACACACACACACACCACGACTTGCCTCTGGGGTGTTGAGCAGCACGCAGCCCAGTTCGTAGCAGGAATACGGCTGCACGTAGGAGTTACTGAGGCGGCCCAGCTCGTCCCTGGCTGCCAGGTGGAAACACTGCGGACCAAGCAGGAACACAAGTCAGTCCCAGGCGCATCAGCACAACAAAAAGGCCTCATTGTGCGCATTATATCTGGGTCCAGGGGGAATACCTGGATGGCCTCTTTGGTATTGAGCAGACATTTGTGAATGGCACCGAGCAGCAGATACTTCAGGCCTGAACTGGAGGCGTCGTCGATCCCCAGCAGGACTGCAGAGGGAAGCGAACCAGTGAATGACGCCTGGTGCAACAATAACGACGCATGGTTGTGTTTCGTAGCGATCAGAGCTGGTTTAAAGTGCGGCTACCTTGCGTCATGGACTGCAGCTTGCTGGCCGAGCAGTTGGGCAGAGCTTTCCACAGGTAGAGGATCTCGATCACCGACAGGATGCAGAGTTCCTGGGACAGACTGGAGCTGCGCAGCTTCTCGGCCTGATGGGACGTCAGCACAGTGCATCAGTTGGTATGTTTGCGTGCACATCTGATTTGGATCAGATGTGCTGAATCGAGTCAACACTGTCCTGCCAGTTCAGCTTTATTCCCTATCGAGCTGTGTGGGGTTCGCTGAGAATGGCGTGTCAGCCGACGGCCATTGAGCACTGAGGTTTGACGGCAGTTGTGTGACAGAGCAGCCGCCCGCTGCACCAGTTGTGTGTCGTCATACACAGCCGCATACAAAATGGCTTGAAATCACTATTATCATGCAGAGGCAGGTTGTGGCGAGGGTTCACAGCAGGAGCAAAGACGAGTGCAGCTTGGCAGAGGAGCAGGAGGCAACATACAGACTGCATTACTGCATTACTGTGTACTGAGCCACGGAGACGTCTAGATCAGAATGCAGAATAGTGTTATTAAAAAACAGAAAGGGATTCGATTGTGTAGGTACATGTAGAGACTGTTAATACCTGTATTTTTTTTCCCTTAAAAAACGGGCCACAGTTTAACATGTGGCCCGTTAAACTCTTTGACTGAACTTGCAACTATAGTGAGAAACCTTCTTCATGTTTTAGTTTCCCTGCTTTCTTGCGCTTTCTGCCACAGTGATGATGATGATATCCTGACCCTGAAGAATAATATAACTCTAAATTGCTTTTAAATAGCAGTCACTGTTAGCGCTCGCAAAGAAAAACTATTTCATTTCATTCAGTTGTGTTTAAAGAGTCACTTCAACAAAGAGGGATTCAAAGAGATATTTTGTTGTAACTTTGCTTTTGTTCCTTTTCAATTGACATGAAATCACGTTTTGTACATATCCCATGATAGATTTTTCCTCCTATGAGATGAGTCACCAAAACACTCCATCCATCTGCTCCAGCCCCTCTGTCAAATTTTAGAACCCATTGTGACCACACCAGTCAAAAGGTTTGCCCATCATTGCCTCAAAGCCACAATCCATTTAGCCGCATGGTCACACTCACCCTCTTGTTGGAGAAGAGCTCTATCTGATTGTTCTTGCGTTTGAAAAGTCTTTGCACGTCCTTAAAAACAGAGACGGCTCCCTCCAGGTCACCTGTGGCTCCCTGGCACACTGCGCAACACAAAGACGCACAAGGCACAACACGTTGGGATGAGCAGCCAAGACAGATGCGCACAACCCAATTCCGCCACAACAGAAGCGTCGTCACCTCCTGTGAGGTAGGCGTAGTAGCACTGCGACCAGCGCGACTCCGTCTTCAGCCGCTCGAAAGCCCTGAACGCCTCCCGGTAGTTGAGCTCTATCATGCTGCACCACCCTGAAAGAAGCGGCGCTTTAGATGAAAGGGCAAGGACTCAGGGCCGGTTAGTGTGGTTTGGGATGTGAGGAGCGGTGACCATTACCTATTTCGTATAAACACACGTGCTGAATCTCCCTCTGGTCCGAGGCCAAATCCAAGGCATCACGGAACGACTTCAAGGCACTGCTGATCTGGCACTGTGAGGGGAAAGGTTCACAGTGAGTCCGTGTGTGTGTGTGTGTCTGTGAGACACAATAGTGGGCTTAACCCAGTCAGGGGCACGAGGCACACGGATACAAAGGTCTGGTCTTGGCATGTGTTCACCTCCAGGCGCTGGACTCGGCCCTTGAAGAACATGAAGAGGGAGGAGTTTGGGTAGACAGTCTCCCTTTGTTTGAGGATGGACTTGGCCTCCGCCAGGCCCGCCTCAGTGTCTGCGCCATCCAGGGCGAAGAAAGGCTGCACCACCGTGTGATACCACAAGAGGGCCAGGCTGTGGGAAAAGCACAGAACGCTGTAAGAAGAGGTGGAAATGGAAGACAACTTCCTACTAGTTTTGGTTGTTGTTTTTTTTTAAATGCCCAAAGGTTTGTCTTTAGAGGTTTTAAATGATCTGGAACAAACTCCCCAAACATTAATAAAGTTCATCCTTTCATTTGTTAAGGCTGTAGTTAAAACAGTTCTAGAAATCACCCCTATGTGATGTCACAAAGGGAATTTACACTTCACTGATGCCTCTCCCTTCAGTCTGCTCTCTGTGCCTGGCCCATGCCCACCAACTAAATATGTGGAAGGTCCAAAGTCAAGAATTTTACAGATGGTCAGGGTTGAAATTAAGTTTGTTGTTTTTAAAGGAGCCCTACCATGGAGATTTCTAGATTGAATAAAATCATTTTGGTGGGCGACTTCCAAACATGAAAAATGGTTTGTTTGGTCAAAAAACTCCTAGTTTGAACTCTACAGGTAGCACAAAACAATTATTTCTCTCCATATGAGGATCCACCTTGGAACACCTAACTCCCTTGTGATTGGCCAGCCACTAGCTGTTAGAGCTACCAGCCAGCTCTCAAGCGGTGGCACCCTGGACACATAAAAAAAAAAAAAAAAATGAAAAGAAAGCTGAGCAAAATCCCAATGACTCGTTTCAGTGCAGTAGTTCGGGAAAAGCCGAACCATCTAGAAATGTACAAGTTGTCAGTTTTGTACTTGGGGGGTGGATCCACAAAGCGATTGCGCGGCTTTTGCACCAGAAAATCCGTGTAACGGTGATTCCGATTCACAGAGTGGACGCAAATGTGAAAATCAGAATGTATTGAAATGAGTCATTGCGCGCAAAAGGACACACCCCCTTCTATGTAAATATGCCTCATTCAAACAGCGGCAGATCCAGAAAGAGTTTGCGCTCGTGTCCGCACGCAGTTTGACAGACGCAAACACCGCCACTCAAAACCAGGCGCAGCTTCTGTCTGTCAAAGTGTTTCTGGCTTCTGAGTGAAACTTTGCTCTCTGAAAAGCCTGGAATATATATATGGCTCCCCAAATCTGATATATAGATCGGCATTGACTACAGTATATATGCCAATATTTTAGATCGGCTATGAAAAATACAAATGGTCCTCAGGTGTTGGTGACTAACGCGTCTTGCATCGTAATGCCAGGCGCTCACAGGAGCGCTTTTTATCCCAGCAGAGTTTCACTGTCAAACACACGCACTCACCAACAACCTTTGGCACAAACTGCTCTCAGGTTGCCAGACCGCAACATTCGCACCTGTTTCAGGTGCCGCATTCGTGGGCGTGTTTGCGCCTGCATGTCATTAGCGCAAAAACCTTTGTGGATACCCGCAACTGTGGCGCAGATTGCGGGCGCAATCCCGCCGCAAAATGCGCCGCATTTTAGCACTGCGCGCCCTTTTTTGAGGAACTACCCCTTGGTGTGTTAGTTGTCATGTCTACAACACACAAAGAGTTAAAGAGCTGAAAAAGTCTGTTTTTCACAGTAAGACCCTTGAAAAGTGCATACATGACTGTTCAAAAGTCACCGACTCATTTCTGCATTGAACTCCATTGTAACCAGCTTCATGGAATAATCTACTGGAATGCTCCGAGAACATTACTAGTGCATGAAGTCAATCAGGATGTGCTGAACACATTATGGGATGGCTTCTGACACTTGTTGCCTTGAATGTCTGATTGAAGGTTATTTTAAAGAATGAATATCAAGTGTGCAATACGCTGCCGTCATTACAAATGCTCTCAAATTGCTTAACAATTAAACACTTCTAAAACAAAACTTTGTATTATAATCACACTTAGCTGTAAACAAACTACTTTATACTTAGTCTACATCTATTGTGTTGACATAGAATTTTGCACACTTGGAATTCTCAACTTTCATCAAACTGTAAAATGTTGCCATAATTGTTCAGCACATCTTCAGTGACTGCTAAAGATGGCAGAGCATTTAAGAGCCTTGTTTCATACAGCTGCTTACAATGGAGTTGACTTGCAGAAACCAGTCAGTCACCCCAAGCTTGCGAGCGCTGGTGAATGTGATGGCATCTTCCAGCGGTGAGATGGTGATGAACGAGCGCGACTGCAGCTGTCATCGACTGTTGGAAGCTGCAGGGACTCACTGACGTACTCACGTCGCTAAGGGCGCCTTCATGTCTTTACTCTGGCTGGCGTACGCCAGCGCCGCCAGGCCTTGGCCGCGGTCGCCGGGGAACCCCAGCAGGTTGACGATCTTCAGCAGGTGCGGCGGCACCATGGAGATGCAGAGGTGGAAGAGGCCGTAGCCGAAGCTGACCGAGCCCTTGAGCCGGTCCAGCGCCTCGGAGCTGACGGGCTCCGGCCTCCGAGACGACGCGTCCGAGGAGGGCGGACTGGGAGTGGGCGTGGCCTGCTGCTGAGACGCTCTTCTCCTGCAGCCCTCCTGCAGGTGAGTGATGTCGCTGTAACACTTGTTGTACATCTTCCAGGCTTTGCGGAGGGTCCAGCCCCCTTTGATGTATGCTGTCCACAGATTGAGAAAAACAATTACAGGTGCTGTATAACATGCATCAACATGTACCTGCGCTCTGGATGGTTGACGGACGCTGGGAGGAGCTTACACGACAGCTCCTGTTTGATGAAGGACAGCACCGCCAGGTACACCTGGCAGTCGGCGATGATGATCTGCCTCTGCAGCCTGTCCACCGCAGCCACCCCCGACCTGTCAGAGTCCATCTGAACACACACACACACACACACACACACACACACACACACACACACACACACACACACACACACACACACACACACACACACACACACACACACACACACACACACACACACACACACACACCTGACTTATGTCTTTATTCTTGTATTTATTTAGGAAACATAATGAAAGATGTTAATTGCCCCATTTCATGAAAAGCATAAACAGCTTTTGTTGTTGTCAGAATGTTATTCACTAAACTGTAACATGTGAAATGTAAAATGTAAAAATGAATGTGACTGTCTTGGTCTTCAGCTATCTAATCTTATCTTGTGGGGGGTTTTTTTGCTGCTCTTTCAGTTTACATCTTTTTGTAAATTAAGTTCTTGGTAGAAGGGTGCAGATTAAATGAAATTATTCTTCATTCTGTTCACTGTCATTCTAGGAATGTTCTTTATATATATATATATATATATATATATATACATATATACATATATATATATATATGTATATATATATATACATATATATATATATACATATATATATATATACATATATATATATATATATATATATACATATATATATATATATATATATATATATATACACATATATATATATACATATATATATATATGTATATATATGTATATATATATATATATATATATATATATATATATATACATATTAAATTGCTCTTTTCTTTTACAAATGAATAAAATAAAGAATTTGAATTGAATTGAACTGTAAATGTCCTTCACGCTTAGCACATTACAACAATAACTTTGTTGTGTGCCCAGCACGCTTGCGTGCGTAGACAAAGCAATTCAGAGGGTGGCGGTGAGCAACAAGCTGTTTTGCAAACTTCCAATTGACAAACAAAGAGGAATAAACCCAGTGGTGTCATCACGTGGGCTACATTTGTTTATGCAGTTTGCCGTGGACTCTCACAGCAGCCTTTCTCATTCTCCCTGTCTGGGCAAGGTTGCCTTCTTATTGATGGAGGCTACTCACGCTTCTCTTGATCTTGTTCTTGATGGTCTCAATGACGCCGGCGTTTTCACTCTCGCACAGTCGCTCGGTAGCTTTGAGGTCCTCCGAGGCCATCTGCATCTTCTCCTCTTCAAACGTCATCATGGCATTCTGTGGTCAGAAAATGGAAAAAAGTCAGAGGCAAAAGCAGAATAATTTGTCAGACAGACCGTTTTAAACCTGTTAATTACACAGGAAAAGATAGAAGACTGTGTGAAATGAATGTTGTTGTTTTTGGTTTAAAGACGATAGAAGATTTTTCTCTCTGCTTGCTAATGTCAACTGTGGCCTTGAGAGTTCATGCTCCCTTTTGAGCATTTCTGGCTTATAAAAGCCTTAGAGGAAAGTGCCTAATTCATGACATCGTCGTCCAACAAGCCTGTCACTCCTGCAACACAGGAAATACAAATATGGGCTTTGTTGAAATCCTCCGACCTCAGCGTGATGCAGCGGGACTTTGTCAAGATATTTGAACAGTCGCTGTACTGAAAAGCAAAGGTAGAAACAGTTTACTCACCAGAAAACTGACAAAACTGGCTCCAAAGCTCATCAGGGGACTGTGGTTCCTGAACAACAAACAAAGGGAAACAACAGGTCAAATGGAATAAAGGATGCAACTACACACAGGTGCCATCATTTCAGTGTAGTAAAAGAGCTCAGGGGTGGCGTGAGAAAAAAAACAACATTTGTTCAGCCTGTTTTGCATGGCTGTTTGTTCCACTGGAACCCGGTGGAGCGGCTCCTTCATCGTGTTTCTATTCTTCAGGTCAAGTCATCTCAACCACTGACTTTGTCCCCACTGCAATCAAAGCGAGAAGACACACAACGCTCATCGCAATTAGTGAAAGGGGATGACCTTTGAGTGGCCAGCAGGGGGCCAGACTCCTGCGGGGTTGCCCTTCTGTGACATCGACAGTCAGGTTGAAAGCACAAACCCTCTGCTAGAGGTAATCAGCACTAACAGCAACATGGCAGTGAGATTATTAGTGTCTGTGTGTGTGTGTGTGTGTGTGTGTGTGTGTGTGTGTGTGTGTGTGTGTGTGTGTGTGTGTGTGTGTGTGTGTGTGTGGAAATCCTGCCATCAGTGAGGCGGCCGACTGACCTGAGGGTGTTAGTTCAAAAAAGGAAGTTCTTAAGAGCTGGTGGCTGTATTGCAGGAAGTGATACCTGATAGTCAACAGGCTTTAATAAAGAGAAGGTCACGAAGCCCGTCAAGGTAAAGGAAATACAGGTTAGCACGAGGAGGTGAGGCGGCCCGACAGGAGTGACTTGATGTTTCCAGGAGTTCTATCACTCTGTCACTACACATAAAGACAGACGCAGCTGCTGCTGCTACTAACAGTGTCATTGAACTGCTATATCTCACAGTTTGCTCATTTTACTTCCCCAATGTGCTCAAACAGTAACAGTAATCCTGGAAAGTCCAGTTTCAGCTCTAATTATAAAAATATAGAGATAGTGGGTGTAATACAAGTTAAAGCGGGGAACAAGATTCATTGTTTTTGCTGGGTGCAGTAAACAGCGGGCCAAACTGTGCTGATTTCTGGAGATCCAGATGGGTTTTTGTGATTTAGTTCGAGGCTGCTTCACCGGAGTCTGGAATGAAGAATAAAGATCTTATAATCGTGATGATATGGTAAAGTTGACACTCAGGAGTCACACTCTGTACACTCCTCGCTCAGGGGGTTCTGGCAAGTTGCAGCTAGCTTGTGATCTGATCATATGTTGCTTACACTGTAAAAGTGTGTTCGTAATGTTGAAGACGGGGTTTTTTTTTCTTCTTCTTCTATTATTGCGAAATCAGCATCATTCAAAAAAAAAAAAACTTCCCTAAAATAAACAGTTGCACGAAGCCCTCGCGGAGACGAGGGGGGGGGGGGTCACACACACACACACACACACACACACACACACACACACACACACACACACCTGTACGTCCTGAAGAGCTCGTCGCTCTCCCTGAATCCATTGTTGAGCAGCATGTTGATGCCTCTAAGTGCCAACTCTGCGTCGTTGATGGGCTCTCTGGTCTCGTCCTGCGCGCTCCCTGAGGCCGGTTCTGTCGGCTCCGCCATTTAGACCAAGCCGACACCGGAGGCGAGGTTCTGGGGACGGCGGGGAGGAGACGTGCGCTGCGTTGAGTGACTTTTCCGGGAGAAGAGTCTCAGCCGGAAGTGCGGATGTTATCCGTAAGCTCGGTCATAGTCGTAGCTTTGGAAAAGACGAGACGATGACGACTGACAACCGCGATATTAAACGTGAATCCGTGATGACCAGTGTTCCCGGAGCACAAACAGGAGGCGTCGCTAGTCCGTATTCTGCCGCCTGATGGCCGGTGGATCCACTTCCTGCGTGCAGCAGACAGCAAACATTGTGGCGTTCACGGCGGTCGGACATCTCGGCTTTTACATTTCGAATTAAACCACAGCAGTTGAAAAGAAACTTCCGCTGTTTGAAGAACTGCCGCAACCAGTGTCCGTTGCCCGCCCAGTCTATGCCTGACAACGGAGGGAAACAAAATTAATTAAAACTCATATTAATAAAGTAAATGTTCAATTGGTTGACTACTCTTGATTTGAGCTATGGTGTTGAAAGCCACGTCCATTAAAATGCGCCAGTGATTTCTAAAGCACGAAATAAAACGCCCCGCACTTGGCAAGTGGATGCAGCGATATTTCTGCGTTTTTCTGAGTTGAATAGGTCGACCAGACACCCCGCCACGCACAAAAATGTCGAGTCCTGCGGCGGCCATATTATGTCGGGTTCGGTGATCGGAAGTCACAAAAATACTCATTCTAAAGCCGGTTGGTTTTTTTTTAACAGACGTTCCCATTGTAGCTATTACATGTGTACATATGTAACTTTTTGTTCTATAGCATACTAAAATTTAGATTTTAATTTTGAAATGATAGCAACAACATGCTGTTATGTTAAAAAAAAAAAAAAAAAAAAAAAAAAAGTTAACAAAATTGAATCAGTTAATTGTTATTTATTTATTTATTTATTATTGTCCCAGATGTTCTAATTGATGATTGACTTTTTAGTGTAGAAAACTAGTGCATGGACGTTTAAAGTATATATCTGAAATGTTTTTGCTTAGATCTAATAAAAAAATAATTAGATACTGCTTCACAACAAAAAATGTGGCAACAAAGTTTATGTACAATACTTAAAAAAGCCAACAAGTGGGATTTTGATCACACATATAGTATAGATGCATGCAGATTAAGAAAAATAAACAATGGTATTGCTTTAATCTTACAATCAATATATAATATACATATTTTTGTTGAGTAAAATTCAACAATTAATCCTGGGGGGAGGGGGGACGGACACATTTCAAAATATATAACTTGAGATGCCTCCATGACAATAGTCACTCTATATGGCACTAGGATTTTTTTATTTATTTAGAAAAAAATACCTGAACATGTTACAGTTTAATGGTCACAAGACAGGAATGCGCATCAGAAACTGTCCAATCATGCACGTTTTTCCATAAAAGTTCAAAACAATTAAGTAAACAATGTGAAAATGGACCATATAAATGTTTTTACTTTAAACTTGTTTGTGAGGAACCAAACATATGCTAGTACAGTACATAAAACTCAGTACATTAAATAACATTTTGATAAATTACAAAAGGAATGCAAAAAGGATTTAGAATAACTGCACTATGATATTTTGTTTTTATTCATCGCATGTCTTGTGGTGTTCAAGCTGCATACTACCCCGTCTAAATCCAGACTTTTGTGACGTCACCACAAAACTGACAGGCTTCTTTGACACCAGTGTACTGAGCTCCGTGGGTGTAAAATGAATTATAATATGAACAAACAACAAAGAAAATCAAACATGTGAAGCACCGTCACAAAAGGCATCTTTGTTTTCCTAAAGTGCGGCAGATTTGCTTGCGCTGTAACTCCAGCCAATCACAAGCCTGCTCAGATGCATCTGATCTGAAATGGCAATAAATGTGCCTTGTGGTGAACTGGTTGGATGTCAACAGCTGATGTTACTGCACAGACCTGTATGCCGCTGCCCACATCTGTGTTTTTCACCCACATTCTCGCGTGCACATGCTTAAAAACACACTACCTCACTGTGCTTTCTTTCACACAAACACATTCTCTGTCTTGGTAACTGATTGCACATGGTCGGCAGTGGACGTGGTCCCGTGGATTACTCTTTCATTTTTTTATTCATTTATTTATTTTCACTTTGAACAATGACGACGCAGTGAGACGCTCCTCTTTCAGTCTGGACACTCTCTGACGTTGATGGCACCGAACACGGTGGGAAGCTTGTCGAACGAGACTGGTTGGCTGTTGACTGTCATGTCCTGGATGCATCCGACAAAGGCCGACGTGACAGGAAGCGCCGTTTGCATCGTCGTCTCTGCAGTGCAAGCGGGACAAGGTTGTGTCATTGTTGTGTTGTGACACATTGACTTCTGTCATTTTTGTTTAATATTATCTTTGGGTTCTAGTTCCATAAGGTCAGGGTGATGAAGACACTCGCCCTTCAGTTTATATTTGACATCAGATGTCATGCCTGAATTCCATCCATCCATTTTCCATACCCGCTTAGTCCCGAGGTCAGGGTCACGGGGGTCTGCTGGAGCCTATCCCAGCCGTCTTAGGGCGAAGGCAGGGGACACCCTGGACAAGTCGCCAGTTCATCGCAGGGCCACATAGAGACAAACAACCATTCACACTCACATGCACACCTACGGACAATTTAGAATGTTCAATTGACCTCACATGCATGTTTTTGGAGTGTGGGAGGAAGCCGGAGAACCCGGAGAGAACCCACGCAGACACAGGGAGAACATGCAAACTCCACACAGAAAGGTCCAAGGTCCGGGCCCCGGAATCGAACCCACGACCTTCTTGCTGTGAGGCGGCAGCGCTAACCACTGTGCCACCGTGTCGCCCATGCCTGAATTCATTCATCGTAAATTGTCATTGTAAAGGTTCTTTTGTTACATCCCATTCATCCATTTTCAATACCCGCTTCCTCCTGCACTCGGGGTTGCATGATTTGTTGGAGCTTATCCCAAATGCCATAGGGCAAAGGCAAGGTGACACCCTGGACAAGTCAACTAGTTCATCGCTGGGCCACGTTGAAAGAAAAACAAAGACACACAACCATTCACTTTCACACACACACACACACACACGCACACACACACACGCTAAGGGGCAATTTAGAATTCCCAAAATATCTCACATGGACGTTTCAGCTGGAGAACCCAGAACGAACCCACGCAGACACAGGGAGACCATGCAAACTCCACACGGAAAGGCCCCATGCCCAGAATCGAACCCTTAACCTTCTTGCTATGAGGCAGCAGCGCTAACCGCTGCACCACCTTGCACCACGGTGTCGCCCTTGTTACATCCCTTTTCACTGAACTCCAGTGATGCAGTATCACATGATGCATTCATTCATGTAGCATAAATAGCCCGAAGTTTACAACATATGGCAAAAACAGCTCCCTGCTAAGCTGATGCTTTGTTGGACCTTCCAAAGGAAAACAAGGGGACCAGAGCACGGCTGTCATGAGGAGCTCTCAGAAAACACAACAACAGGGGTTTTGTGACTAAGCAGGGAAAGATATCAGCAAGCCCACCACCCCCCTCCCCGGTCCAAGTCACTCACCAGGAATGCCACCCACATACAGTGAGCTTTTGGTGGAATTGGGCGAGGACAACGGTGGTCCAATCTTGTAATTGTCTACAGTGTCGACATGCAGCTGCACAACATTTTTCCTCTGGATTACTGGAGGACACATTGAATTAACATGAGTTAATTTTTTATATGAGAGCTTATGCAAAACAACAGCCAAACATTTTAAAAATGTCCCAAAGAGGGATTTTTGTCTTTTACCTGATATTTTATGAAATGCTCCATCACAGAGAGAAGCTTTTGGCTTCACCTTCACCATGAATTCCCCTTTTCCGTTATTGGCTTGGGCCACGACCTGCAAACAGACACACAATGATGGCACGTAGGAGGAAAGTTTCAACGTACGTCGTTATGGCCTCTTAACAGCAACATGGCGTCAAGAAGACCCACCTCTCCATCAAGCATGTAGACTGTGAGGTAGTGACCCATCTCCGGTCCATACTGGCTCCTGCTGGAGTTTCCAAAATACAGTAGCAGGCCGGTGGAACGGCGAGGACGGATGTTAAACAGCAGCTCTAAGCTGGAGCCCACAACAAGGGAGTCGTCTGAAAAACAGCAGGAGAACATTAAGGAGACAGCAATGAAAGGAGATGTCCAGGAGATCCATCTGATTGAGTCTATTTTCTTGAGAAAAAAAAACTGATTGGCAACTAATCTACAAAGAAATCCTTGAAGTCCTTGAAGGGATCTCTCTAATTGAGTTACTAATGCAGGGGACAGTGCTCCTGAATCAAAAGGTTGTAGCTTACATCAAGAAGTCAGACCATTAAATGGCGTTCGCTCGGATCGCTCAGATTTTAGATTTGCTTTAGAATTGCTTTTCCTCCTTTGCCAAGAAGAGGCAGGATAGAAGAGGTATCAGTGATCTTAGGCCCTGTTTTCACTTGGTCACTTGTAACTGTTTTGGGTGATTGGATCACGAGAACGGATCTCGCAGCATCTGTTCGCACTTAGCCATTAACATGCGTCAGAGAATCAGTGATGGTTTTCACAACTTTCCCCATACAGGGTATGAAAAACTGAGCAAGCAAAAGAAGTAAGTAAATGAAAAAATGATTTTTGGGAATGTCACAACAGCCTACAGAGATATACAATTGTTTCGATGACACTGGTGAATTGGAACTGACTGGGAGCGTTCAAGGGTTTTTTATTTATCTTTTTAAAGGAGTATGAAACACAGGCTGTACAACAATATTTCCAAAAGTTGACACTTTTGGGGTGATGAGTGTGCACTCACTGACAATGACATGAGCTCCGTTCCCTGAGAAATAAACCCCTCTTTGCGTCGGTCCCTCAAAGCAGGGCCCAGCTCCGTGATTTGAAATTGGATTTAGCATTGGTGCGCCGTTCATTTTGAAATGTCGGATGCAGCCGGAGATGCTTTGCTTGGGAAGGCCCTTTGACTAAATAAAGAAGATAAACAATCAGTTTGTCAATATTTTAACTATGTGTATAAGTTTTATTATCGTTGTTATCATTATTATTATTATTCTTACCTTTAACTCTTTATGGAAGGTCTCCGGGGCAGCACCCAGATACACTGGTGACAAAAACAACTGCATGGATGTCAGCTCGGAGTGTGTCAGCTGACCATCCTGCGCTCGGATCCCATCCACAACCAATCGGAATTTCTTCTTCTCCAAACTAAATATGATCTAGGAGCAAAGCCACCACACAGTGTCTGACAGTGAAGAAGACGTGCGAGATATTGTGGAATGTGTCGTTATTATTTTTTGGTCACAGACGGGCTCACTTACAGAGTGCCACTTCCCATCATTGTACTTCTCCCTGTTGAAGATCTCCTTCTCTCTGCCCACAGACAGTCTGATCCTTCCTTTGGAAATGTACAAGGCAAGATGGGCGAGCCCCCCTCTGGTGGCAGCGAAGAACAGCAGTCCTTCTGATGCTCGGGTCCTGACGTCCAAGGAAAAGTGAGGCCTGGAGATCAAAATAAGAAGTAGAATATGAATATTTTTAAATGAGACAGTCTTAGTAGCTGCAGTTATATCCAATGGCATAAAACATATTTTGCCTTCTTTTTTAATTAATCTTGTCAAGGCTCGATGCAACATTGGCATCACTTGAGCTATTCAAACAATACATTGTAATCAGGCTAGCTTTGCAGACATTTTTCTCTCATCAGCAAATTCCATCTGGAGAAGGTTACTCTGATCTTAATCCCTGCTGTCTGATGTCTCACTTGTTCTCGGATCTTTCTTATACCAACAGTGATGTTGGTAGACCCACATTCTGAAGCCTCCCAACAAGTGGACTTACTCTTTAAACATAGCCCCATATTATTACTCAGCAGAAAACACACCAGTAAGCTGTTTTAGCATCTCTTTTCTATTGTACATCACAAGTTTTACTCAAGTGTTGAGAAACCGGAGGGTGGATGAGTTGCTCACCTGGGCTGCAAGAACTGCAGTGGGAGGCCGTAGCTCAGGCTGCTGGCATGACCATACATGCGATAAGCGTGTTGAACCAGGGCCGGTGCTGCGCAGGCTGGTGGGCGCTCATTCAGGGGTTTCATCACGCTCTCCTAAAACACCACAAACCCACCCCGAGAAAAAAACACACACATATTAAGCTCAGGATGCACATTTGGCCCTCCAGTGTTTGCTCGTTTGACCGCTGTGGGAAGACTCCAAGGAATTCTTTCACTGCTGCTGAAAGAACAATTCATAGTTGACGACAGGAGAATAGGAATCCTTAGTGTCCCCTGTGTGGAAATTCATCTTCATCTATTTACGTCTGCTTGTATAGAACACTTCAAGTGCTGCCAAATGTACATAACCAGGGAAAACAAAACAAATGGTTGAAGAGAGGATCAGACCATAGTTTTCTCACCAGCTTTCAGAAAAAAGTACAATCATTTGGTACCATTTATTTGTTTTGATCATTTTATGGATCACTTGCTGAATCAATTTCAAAACTCTGCCAATGTCCCCAATTTATTCAACGCAGGAAAACATCCAGTTTCTTTTTGTTTTTATATGTATATAATAGCATTATTCGAAACAGAGGTATACAGTGTCCTCCAATAAACCCTACTACCCCATTAGTATAACCCTAATTGTATAATCAGCTTATTCCTAATGATTTTTTTAAAAAATTGAAAATTAAGCTAAATGTAAGATGAAGTAAAGTAGTCGGTTTTAATGGGATGCATCAGGCTCTTCAGTGTTAGATATGAAAGGATTAGAGTTTCAATGTGACAAGAGAACTTTAAGAACTTTAAATTGCAATTGCATCAATACCTGCCGCCTGTTTATAGGATTTCAGTTGGTGACACACCTGAGCACTACAAGTGAACAATTTAAAACAGCATGGACACTATAATGCCATGGCTCCCGGTGCAAAAGGCACCAATAACTGGCTAGTCTTAGCTCATACTTTTCCACTACGCTGGGATGTTATGCGGGGCTGAATCATCAGCTGATCTCATGCAGTGTCATTTGGTATCTTGCTTCAGATCCATCAGATTACCAAGGCCAGCATGAACTCACACAGCAGTCAAGAATTCACCGCTGAGGGTCATACAGAGTTAGGGGGAAATTAAACTATGTTTGGAGGCGTGGCCAGCATGCAAGGTTCACTCTGATTGGACAAAATTAGTAAAAGTTAATTATGAAGACGTGAATCTATTGATGTATTTCAAATCAAATCTACACTTACTAAATTAATGTTGAGAGCACAATGATTCATTTCAAAGATAGACTTGTTGACATTGTGAAACAACATGCTGATGGCTACTGATTAACTGGGATAATGTAATGTAATCAACATTGGAATCATGGCATGAAGGGGAGCGTGACGGTTTCGACCGGACGCTGGATTAGTGAGTGTCGAGTGCTTGTGAATCACTGTTCAGTCATCGCTGACTTTGTGCGAAAGAAAGAAAAGAGACAGGAGTTGATTTCAAGCTTGTTATTCACAACTTTTTTTCTGAACTTTAAATAGAATGGACAGAGATACAACACAGTGGGTAATTATTATAATTATTAGGATTGTTCATGCAGCTTTTATTTTGTTCCGTTTGTCTTTAATGGAAGTACACGTGCAGATGAATGAGCATGTGCAGAAACAGCAGGGCGTTGTGGTGCAAAGTGGCTGATTTTCATGTCAATATTAAAACTCTCGCCGGCATCAGCAGGTCTTATGGCTCCTTTGTCTTCACCTCTGGAAATAAGGCAGCAAAATAAGATGTAAACAGCGTCAACACAAGACAAACACTGCATGGCCTAAAAATAGCTATTTCATTTCATAAATATAAAAGAGAAACAGTAAAATGTTGTTAAGGGTCACTGCTTGTTGGCGGCCAAATTCATGCATATTTATTATGTTTGTGCTTCTGAAAATTACACTATAACAAAATGTGGAAGTGTGAAGAAAAAGTTGCATGTACCAGCTCAACTCAGACAAACCTGATAGGATAATTGCATAAGTTGAGACTTACAACAGAATTAGGACTGCATATATCTGATTAACTTAAAAAAAAAAAAAAAATCTGTGGGAATGTGAGACAAACACTCACCTTCTTAGAACTGCGGTCCAACATGAGTTGAGCAGGGCTGTCAGCTGCGCACACATCCAGCAGGACGTCTCCGGACGGCAGGAAATTGCTGAAGTCCTCGGCTTTGTACAGGTTACTGGGCCTGTGAGACAAGCTGCTGTTACTACGCATTCCAAGAGCGCAAATTGCTGCCCATCTCGCAGCAGAATGTTACCTAAAACAATTTGTACGTGCACTGAAATGTGAGCAGATCTCACCGTCTTGTGTAGAGGTTGGAAACGCAGCCCTGGAATCTGTTGTTTCCCAGGAACATGCCAGTGCCGCCTGTGAAGGGTATGGAGGTGCTGCCGCTCTGGACCTGACCCTTGTCTTCATCATCAATAATCATCTTAATCCTGTTTGGAAAAACACTTGTATTACTTGTTTGTCCTTCGGCCCTACATTTATATTTCTGTTAAGGACTTTTTTTCTTCAATGCCTCAAGCGCTCATGTCCGCAGAAGTTTTCCCTACCCTCCGGACGTCTTGGTCACGGTCACATAATGCCACAAGTCATCGTTATACTGTTTGTTTGATTTCCACATTTTGTTGTTGAAACGGAAGACCACGTGGCCGTTTTCCAAACCAATGTTCATCCCGTTTGCCTGGAAAGTGTCAGAAGAGAAAGCGTTAAAACCCGACCCGGGTGAAATATTGCTGGGGATGTTCCGAAAGGAAACGTTGCGGCTGACCTGCTGTTTGTCCTGCAGAATGAGACCCTGACTTTGCGTGCTCTTGAACCCGAGGGAGACGTCAACTTGATCGCTCAGGCTGAAATTCTTGAGCTCCGTCGACAGCGAGCTTCCAAGGCTGAACTCTGCTCTACGGGGGACCTGGACAGTGACAGGATGGTGTCAGTGGGCCAAGTGGGTCTGGGTGTTATTTGGGCAAAAAGGTATGCAGAGCAGAAATGAATGGTCCTACCAGGGACTCTTTGGGACAGCCTTTGCTGACGCCCACTTGCTCGTCAGCAGTTTTGAAGTCGGAGCCGAGTCTCAGATTTTTCAAACATCCTTTATATGGCTGCATGGTGATGTTATTTCTGAAGGAAGGGGAATTCAATCAAAGTTGTCAAAAACAGAATGGATAATCAATCACGTGGCTGTTAGAGAATGTAAGTACTCAGCACCTCTCCCTCAGTTCTTGCGGGGCACCGCCGATGTAGAACTCTTGAAACTGATCTGTCTTGTATTTCGCCTGAGCTGTGGCAATTTCTGCACCCTTTTCCCGCACTGAGATACCTGTGTTTCTACAGATGATGAGGATATCCACCCAGTCATCCGTCTGAGAGTGATGACGGAAGAACAAAACAAGGTCAGTATAATCAAATGTAGGCCAAGGGGTGAAGTTAAATGATAGCAAATGAGATGGGAAGGGAAAGAAGTGATTTACCGGGAAAATTTTGCGGTTTAGTGAAGTTGTAGCAGAGACCAAATTGCCATGAAGGAAAATTTCCCCCTTTTCCATGGTGACAGTGAAGTAGTCGTCCTGTTGTCCACATAATATATTCATCACATTCTGACTCACTCATATGCCGTCAAACGGGACTATTTCTCGCACCATATGAAAGAACCACAGGGAAGTGATTTACCTCAGTACCAACGTACAACAGCAGACCATTTTCTGAGCGGGAATAGAGGGTCATCTTGATGACGAGGCTGGTCATCTTTCTATTTATCACGGCTTTACTGTACCCAGTGCCTTCATAGTATTCAGAATTGAATGGAGGGACATATCTGTGTGCCAGAGAGAAAAAGACAAGAAATGAGATTTGAAAAATCCCATCTGGCAAGATACCCTAAAAAAGTGGATTTTCCTCTCAGCGGTTGTCATCGTACCTCTTGCATGCAGTCTCCTCATTGATCCTCTCAGCGTTTTTGAAGTTGTACAGACTGACGACTTTATCGTTGACGGAGAAGAACTCGATGCAGCCCTGGTACCTGGGAAAGTTGAGAGGCGGCGGTGGCTGGGGAGAAGCAAACGGTGAAAAGATGTTTAATTAGACAAGAAAGGAAGACGTCACTTTTATACGCGTGTTCTCCCGCTGCTCACTGTAAAGTTGGAAGGGTAGCCTCCCACGTAAAAGACCACGTCGCTGGGCGTCAGGTCCAGGAGGTTCTTCTCGTTGGTTCCTTGTGTGGTGCGCACAATCGGCTCTTTGGGCGTCTGTGAGGTGATGTCTTTGACCAGGACCATCTCTGCATCTTGGTAGATTCTAGATCATCAATGGACACATATTAAAATGCCGACCAAACTCGCAGCTGAAAACGGGGACGTCCTGTCGCCGCTTCACCTGTGCAGGTTGACTTTGTCGAACTTGGCCGGCTCGGACTCAGACGAGGTGATGGAGTCCGTCTTGATCTCGTGCACCACGCCGTTCAGCTTGTAGACGCTGTACAGCACGTTGTTCTTCACGACCATGCCGATGTAGTCCTTGGAGGGCTGTGGGACACAGGTTGCTCGGGGTAAGAGAACTAAGAACTCAATCTTGGCGCCAAGCCATTTGCGCATTCCGAGAGACTTACGTCTCTGTTGCCCAGATACAGCACGAACATGTCCGCGCTGTTTCTGGTCTGTCTGCGTCGCCGCCGTCCATCACCCCTGCCTTTGGGCCTCTGCAGCGACAGCACAAGTGACGTGTAAGCCTTCAGATCCTCCAGGTCCTTCGGAGGACGCAGCGCCACGTGGCCGTTGCCGGTGAACTTCATCGGGATGGCGATCTGGAGAAAAAGGGTGAAAAGTTAGACGGCGGAGACATTGCAGTTTGAGGCGGATCGACCTGACAGAGAGGCGTCGCACCTTGTTGGCCGCGTCCCGCGCCAGCTCAATGAGCTCTTTGATCTTCTTGATGTTCTCAGTGATGTTGCTGAGGGGCGAGAACTGTGACGTCAGGTTCTCCACCTCAGAGATCTTATCGTTGAGAGACGGTATGGTGTTCAACAAGTTCTTCACTGCGAAGATGAGAAGGGAAAGGAACAGTAAAAATCACAAGTTCGCAATTTAAAGAGGACATAATAAATGAGCACTAAAGCAGCGATCACAAAAACTATTGGCGCAAACTCTCACCCGTCTGATCTACGTCATTTAAGACATTGCTCAGGTTGGAGTTAGCGGGAGTCACTTTAATCTTGTCGATTTCCTTTTGGATGTCGTTGAGTCTGTTCATGGTGTTGCTGGCTGTGCTGTTGGCATCAGCCGCCTTCCTCTTGGCGTCATCGATCATTCCGCTGATGTCGTCTAAAGATAAAGAACATAAGAACTCTGGCTCTGGCACTGTGTGACAGAACCAATCTGCTCAACTTGAATACCTGTCTTGATGCCATTCAGTTGCTTCTGCGCATTCTGCAGGTCCTTCTGCAGAGCTTTCTTCTTCTTTTCAGCATCGTCCAGCCGCTTCTTGAGGTTGGTGAGATCACTTGCAGCATCTTTGTGGGAACAGAGAATTAACCAATGGGATTTTTTTGGGGGGGGCAAAGTTGATTGGGGGGTGTTAAATGTGAGGATGAATCACCATTAAGTTCTCTGTCTGCATCCTTCGCACTCTGCAGTAAGTCTTCGCTCAGATCTTTCATGTCTATGGCTCGATCTGTCAGATTCTGCTTCACTAGGTCCTGAACAACAAACATTTATCATCATTTCATTTAATTCATTTGACAAAACAAAAATCAATCTAAATCAAAAAAGATACAAAAAACAACCTTACAATTGAACTGTCTTGGAACAAAAGTGTGCCTTACATTTAAAGCTTTGTCTGCAGCCCTCTTTGCCTCGTTAGCTGCAGCCTCGGCTGCATTTATTGCATCCGTTATGTTCTTGTAGGCATCGATGGCGTCTTTGGCATTACGCACCTCCGAACGTCCGCTAGCATTTTTCACAGCACTGACGAAAGAAAAATAAGAGTAGATAATATAGAAACAGGTGCAAACGTAGACGCCTCGTGCAAAGAATCAACAAAGAAAGAACTCTGACGTTGAAGGGTTCTAGTAAAAATGAGGCCTGAGTTTTAGGCCAAACGTCATACTTCTCCAGGTCATCTGCCATTTTGTTGAGGTTCCTGGCATGATCCTCCGCAGCCTCCACGATATCCGCCTTGGCTGCAGCCTTGGAAATCTCATTCACCTTCTTGGTCAGGTCGGTCTTAGCGCCGTCTAGTTGCGCTGCAAGCCTTTCGTATTCCTGCAGAGATGGAGGAGGGGGAGCAGGTTCGTCATAAAGCAGGAAATGCCTTTCGCCTCAGCGATGGGCATGACAAGCAGGGCATGCTGATGGTTATCAGCATTTACATGACATGTCAGGGCCTGACTGCACACAGGTGTGAAATCGGAGTCGGGATTGCACAATAAGGGACAGCTATAGAGAGTTGAAAGGTTCATGCTTGAAGCAAATGACGTGGAAGTGTACAGCGAGTGCTGCTGGTGTCTCGTACCGTTTTGCTGTCTGTCAGCATTTTCCCCAAATCCTTTGCCTTCTGCAGCTCTTCTCCTGCCATGGCCATCTGGTCTTCAACGGTCTTCCGCTCCTGTTTCAAGTCATTGATACGGTTCTGGAAAAAAACAAACATTGTTAGATTTGTAATAACTGCGTGTCTTTGTCAGTCTCTTCTGTAAAGCCAACTTTTATAACATTGATTTAATGTAAACATATGTGTGAATTCTTTATCAAATGCAGAAGAGCCCAGCGAGCCCCTTTAAAGGGCCAGTGTGTAATATTTAGGAGAACATGCTGCAACCAATGACAGTCAAACGTGATCAAAATTCTTCCATAAAGGAAAATCACAAACACTTGAGCAGTTCCACATTATGGATTATTGTAGATATGTGGTGGGGCAATATGACACAATAACAACAGTAATGACTTTTAAAGGGTTTGTCGGACTAAAAAGCTTCGATTCTGGACAATAGATCCTTGCAGACGTTACCAGCTGTGCCTTTAACTAATAAGCTTGTGGAAAATTGAGGAAACGTACCTTCAGATCTTCCATCGCCTGAGCATTGAGTCCGTTCTGCACGTTTGCTTTCTTCACAGAGTCATTGGCTTCCTTAAGAGCCTCATCGAGGTCCTTCAGCTTGTCCTCATAGCTCTTGAGGAGGTCTCGGAGCTTTTTGGCTGCAGCCTCGTTCTCATCACACTGCTTACTTACGTTAGCCTTGATGTGTTCCAGCACTGCATTGTTGAGAAAAAAAAACGCCATCAATCTTTTGCCCATGGGGCTTGAAGATTTTATAAACAACGCAAAGAAAAAAAGCCAATGAGTTACTTGTTCTTGTAAAAAGGGGGAAATTGATTAAACCCATATTACACTTATTTTTAAATCTTTGTTATCATCCTAGGCTTCAACGGAACAGCCGTGTGTGCATAATTAGAAAGATAGATAGATGTGCTTCATTGATCCCAAACTGGGAAACTACGCAACATGACATGTCTCTGTGTTTCCTGAAAAATGTTCAGCTTTAGCTTCCTGTTAAAAGTGATGCTTGCATATTGGAAGCGGGAGGGGCGATGCACGGTAACAGAGGGCTGATTTCCTCAGCACACATTTTCTGAAATGTGGAGCAAGCAAAAGAAGCAAAAGGGTGGACTTCCCTCTGTTGCGAGGAGATCATTCACAAGCTTTGTCAACTCATCTTGTTGTTGGACAATGACCTGAATTTTGCATAATATGGGTCCTTTAACATTTGCTTGTTTCCTTACACTTTCTGGCCTCATCTCTCTCTTTCTCAGCAGCTGTTTTCTGCGGGGTGAAATCCCTGTTCTCCATCTCCTCCACCATGCGCTTAGCTTCATCCATCAGTTTCCCGAGGTTTTCACTGGGCACCATTTCACCACTGGTGTCGGCCTCCTGCAGCTGGTCGACTAGAGCTTTAAAATACACACACAAAAAGGCACATTGTTCCAGTTAGGAAGGACTTTTTAGGAAGGACTGACCAAAGTCAGCGACACATCTCACATTTTAGCACCCATTATGGCCCACAGTCAAAAAGTTTGCCCACCCCTGTATTATACTATAATATTTAAGTGTATAAGCGGAAAAGGTATCATTTAAAAACAGAGAGATAAGAAGGTAAGTCATAAGATAAGGGTGTGCGACAAAAAGACAACACTAGGTTGAATTTTTCCTCACCTTGGATTTTCTTGAGAGTGGATTTGATGTCTGCATCCAGAGCTTTTGCCCTCTTGTGGGTTTTTTCCACTGCTGCCACTGCCTTGTCGGCATCGGCGGCCCTTTTATCTGCCTTCATGTGGAGATATGCACAGACGAAGCACACTCAAGCCCATTTTCACACATAAAACGGCATGATAATAAAAAATATTCCAGGCACTGTCTGCAGTCCCTCTACCTCGTCTTTAAGGGAGCTGATGTCATCTGAAAGGTTTCTCTGGTCCTGTTCCAACTGAGTAACTTTGGACCTCTGGTTGTTGACGGCTGCACTGTATTTGTTGACAAGATCCTGTAACAGGGCACAACGGCAGAAAGTCAGAAGAAGCTGCTCAGCAACTTGACTTTTGTGGCTGCACAAAAACCCAGTGAAGAAGCAGGAAGAGGCCGAGAATATGAATGCACACTTTGGGGCAACGGACACTTGCGGCCAGTGGCACGGCCTCTAACTTATGCCGACACGTGAGCGTTGGGAGAAAATTGACTGAGATTGCTTATCAGCAGGGATCTCCAGTGTTTGAACAAGCACACCCATGCTGTGCCTTCGTCTTCCTGTGAGAGTGTACTGTACCAGGAGGGAGAAGGCGTGCAAAGTTCAGCACATTTTGCAAAAACCTGATTAATAGTTGTTGTTGTTGTTTTTTTTCTTTTGACCTCATTTTAAAGAGTTCATGGTTACAGCTCAAGCTGGCAGGGCCTGGACATTTTACCTTTGTGTCCAACAAAGCCTTTTCCAGATTCTTTAGCCTCTCCTGAGCGGAGGCGCTGGCAGTGGCGTTGCCCAGCTGAGACTTGATCCTTTGCAGCTCTTCATCCAGCTTCTCCAGGTCTTTGAGTAAAGTCTGGGCACAGTTGTCACATTCTGCAAGACAGATCAAATTAACCTAAGATTAGAGGCACAGATCTGAGTTTTAAGTTTCCTTTTTTGTTGTTGTTGTTGTTGTTGTTGCGCCGACTGACCCTGGCAGCGCTCATCTGTGTTTGTGTCTCCTGGCTCCAGCGTGTTCTTGCAAACTGAAGAAGAAGAGATTTTATTTGAGAGCACAATAATAACATAGCAACAACTAACCAACCTAAAGGGCATAAATGCCTTGCCAGGGTGACTCTGACCTCCAGTTTTGGGATCGCAGTTGTTGCCATTGCCGTTGCAGTTACAGGGCTGGCAGTTGCCCCCCCGACTCACAGGATCACCAAAGTACCCGGGAGCGCAGCTGAGACAAGCAAAGTAGAATGAGTGGCAAAATAAACCAGCATTAAGTCAACACGCAAAGAATTTGATGGACGCTCACCTCTCACATCTTTCCCCAGTGTAGCCTGTCTTGCATACACACTGGAAGTCTCCATAGACCTCCCTGCATCCTAATGCAAAGCTGCCCAGACACAGACAGATTATACATTTGAAAATACAAATGTATGAATACTGATGCATTAGTGTTGTTGGGTTTCTTTGTTTTGTGTTTTTTTTTTTAAATTCCACCTACTTGTTTGTCTCCATGCTGAAGGGGCACGGACAAATTCTGCACGTCCTCTGAGCGGCGTTGCCATAATAGCCATCCTTGCAGCGTTCACAGCGATCCCCAGCTGTGTTGTACTGGCAATTCTGAAAACAAGGTGTCAAAATTATTAATAGGCTGCTTTAAAAAAAACTAAACTCAAATGCCATTCCTGACTCTACTCTGAGGCAGAGTAATACACTTTCTCTGGCTTGATTGCAGCTATCCAGGAGGCGGCTAATTTTTAATATGCTGGGGTGTGGATCCGTGCTTGTGTGGCTCACGCATGTCCAGTCCTGAGTGTCTTACGCAACAAACAGGTCGAAATGCCAAAATGACATCAGTGACCCAGCAAGAAGAAGAGGAGAGGATCCAGGTATCAAGACATCAGGGAATAAGTGCTGAATGATGATTTAGAGATTCAGAGAGATCGCTCCCTCCAGGAGAGAGGTTTGAGCGCTGTGCGGGAGGTCATCAGGTGTGTGTCGTATGGGTGAAGGTGTTTCTTACCTGGCACCTCCCTGTCTTCTCATCACACTCGTCCGCTAGGCCGTTGCACTGGCAGGGCACGCACTGGCCAGTGTACAGAGCGCTGGCATCCCTGTAGTAACCAGGAGCGCATTTCTGAGGAGGAAATGAACAGATCACTACATTAATTTTTAACTACCCATTTAACCACCCATAAGTGAACTGTCCGTACACACGCGAAAATAGGACAAGATAAAAGACATGGGTGTATAAGGTACAGCAAGTAAATATCTATTTATCTATGTAAGGTAAACTGCTTTTAAGGTGTACACTTATTAGGTAGGTAGGAATACTACTTATTTCATACCATCATTTAAAAATACATCTGTCATGAAATGTTATAAAGAAAGATATTAATATATAAAACTTTAACTTTATCTGTGAAGTTAGATTTTTTTTTTTCACTGATGTTTTTTTTTTACAGACGTAAAAACAAAAAAAACTTTGTTTAGTAAATACTGTAAAACATCTGTCCTTGGTTGTCGTGTGAAGATCTTGAATAATGTTGCAATCCAGCAACATGCTCAATATTTCAGGGAGCAATGAATGTGATTGAATCTGCCTGTCCAGAGCAGATGATTAATAAAGAGAGACAATCTCCTCTCCCATGGCAACATCCACTTGCGGCGTACACGACGACAACAACAACGGCGACAACCACAACCACAACAACAGTGGACATTTGAGTGCCGTTAAAAATTAACAGCGCGGTACCTAAGTGCAAGTCTAACAGATAAGAGCCTCAGAGTCGTTCACAGGCCACACCTGACAAGTATAGATTTAACGTCAAACAAAGCAACATCTCTGTCATTTTTCTTCTTTTTTTACCTGAATCTGAGCACCTGCAGCAGCGTCATTGACGGAGGGATACTGAACTCTCTGCCCTCTGTCGTGCAGCCAGGGGTAGCGAAGCCCCTGGCTGCCTCGGTCACTGACGGACGGATACTCTATCCTCTGAGTCCCCCGGCCGTGATGCGAAGGGTGGTGTACGCGCTGAGCCTGTCTGTCATGATGCCTGGGGTGTCGCGGTCGCTCCCCTCGCTGGTAAGGCCTGTGGCCGGCCTGGGAATTTGCAATCAAAGCCCAGAACAGCAGGGTCTGGAACAAAAGCCCCGCCAGCCGCCGCGTTCCCGTCCTCGTGTGTGACATTCCGAATGTGTAGCCCGTGTGAAATAACTCACCGCGCTCCCCCGTCCCGGCCTCTTAAGAAGACGCGCTCATCGCGGACGCACACGCACCAGTGTGACGCAGCAGGGGGAGGAGGAAGAGGAGAAGGAAGAGACACTCCCCCTGTCTCCTCACCTGACGCAGTCACTATGTTGTCTGTTCCCTGGCGCACAAGCTCGCACATGCAAGTGTTTGCATGCTCCCTCGCTCTCTTCTGTCTGCTCCGATTCCCTCTCTCCCTCCCAACGCACACAGATATGCATTCAGAAAAACAAATGTGGGCACAAACACAGGAAGTCCAGCAGTTTTCGACCGGAGGACAATCACAGTGCTCTTGTGTTGGCACCAAGCCACAGGGAGTGGCCACACAGCGCAGTTTGTACTTTTGCAGTTATGTGTGCGCTTTTTGCGTGTTCGTGTAAAGACAACATAAAAGCTACTTTTTTCATTCATTAATTTTTCATACCCGCTTCTTCCCGAGCTCAGGGTCACGGGGGTCTGCTGGAGCCTATCCCAGCTGTCATAGGGCGAAGGCAGGGTGACACCCTGGACAAGTCGCCAGTAAAGTCTTGAAATCAGGTATTGAATTGAGATCAGGCATTATGTCAATGAAGTTTGGGATCGGCTGTAAAACGAACTTAATGCAAAGTAACAAAGTAACAAAGTAGCAAAGGTGGATTCACAAACACCTGTGTGTGTGTGTGTGTGTGTGTGTGTGTGTGTGTTTGTGCAAGGTTTATGACTGCAAAGAGGGTCAGACTTTGTCAGACAACAAAGTCACCCCTGAATCACACCTCTTCACACAGACAACGAGGCGTGGTGGCTGCAATCGCAGACACCTTGTGTTGCACTCAAGCGAGCACACATAGGTTTTCTGAGTAACAGTGTGTTGCCAAGCGCCACACCCGTCGAGTCAAGGTGAGGCGCCACGTCATTCCGCCCCTGGACACACAAAACACATAACTTCCTTCCAAACACACCCAATTTGGTCTGCGGCTCGCTTTCAATTGGATGCTTGCCGCTTTGAGTAAGACATTATCTATCACTCAAATTGAATTGTACAGCCTAGGTTCATAAACACAATTTGCTTCAAAGGGCTTTACATTGTCTACAGATGCAACACACTCCACCCTAGAACTGGGTAAGGAACAAAAACTCAGCAGGAAAAAAGAGGAAACCTCAGAGAGAGAGAGACAGAAAGAGAGCGAGAGAGCGGCATCCTTCTCTAACAGGGGTAGACGTGCGCTGGGTGTCACATATTCTATATATAGAGGTCACAACAGCAAACGTAAAAGGTGATATTTCTGTCAGAGTTTCTTCACCAGCAGATTCTGGTACTGTATTTGGACTTTGCTCAGCTCCTGCGGGCAAAGACCCACCGCAGTCATGTGTGCACAAATTAAATCTGGGCAGCACAAACGCGCTGGGTCCACTCAGCGCCATTCCCAGGATAAAAAGAATTCAACCAAAGCTTTTTCCATGGCAACTGCATCAGGTTGGTTTACACTAGGCGTCCTGCACACTGCGGCCATTCTCTTTCATATAGTTATCAAATCACTAGTATTATGTCTGCGTGATTGTGCATCATCTCCCAGCCCTGGGGCTACGCGATTTGGCCGCACAGCTCTCCACTCGGTATTTTCCAGTACATTCCACCTGAGGCTCTTTATGTGAGGAATATTTTTCCCTCTCAGATTAGGGTGTGGTGCCTCGCCCAGGCGTGTCAGGACACCAGAAGTGTATGAGTAGACCCAACTCAAGAGGGTGACATGATGCCTTTTTTTTACTGTCAACACCTCCCTCCGCCCTGTTCGTTTTACTCAAGTGAATACACAGCAACGACAAAGTTTTCAAAGTTTTCAAGGTTTCTAATCTTTGTATTCCAATACAGACAAATTTTCTGGTCTTTTAGTAAATCCATGATTGGCAATGTCAACGCGTCTGCCAAACCACAAATAACTTCCACTGCAACTTTTAAAGATGCTGAAGTAGAACTTTAATTTCCTTTTGGCTATCAAGATAGTCTGTTATTAGATCAAATCTTTAATTATCTAATTGGAGGTGTTTACACTTTCCTTTAATTCAAAGAAACTTTTAACCTGGGACTCAAGCACATTCCCTAATTCCGTTGGAGTTATTTCACATACGCATCTGGTGAGGAAACCATCAGAACCGTTCAAAATGCAACAAAATAGAAACTTTGAAGGTTTAAGCTGCAAATTGTACTCATCAACGTATCAACAACGCAAGGCTCCCAATCGGACAACGTGTGCAAGATTCTTGTGGTGTGTAAATACAGTCCTGCCAGATGCAGTAAAGTAAAAACTTCTAAAGCAAAATGGTGCTCTTGAGGCTGCTGGTACTGCAACAGCCATGCTGAGCGTTTTAGCATCAGCCAAGACTCAAGGCTCGCAGACAATTCCTGTATTTCTTCTTCATTCTCTGTGGATTTTTTGTTTTGTTTTTTTAGCTTACAGCAGCTACTTCCGGCTTTCATACTTTTGAGCTGGAAGGACACTTATATGAAGTTAGGGATGGAATGCTTTCAGGTGCAAGATTTCCTATCTGAAATTCCAGCCATCCAGCTGCTTTGGGAGGTTATAAAAATACACACTGCCTGTACTGAGCGACATCTGTTGGACTTTAAGCTGCTCACCTCACAGGAGTCCCCAGTGTACTGGGGAGGGCAGGAGCAGCGCTCAACTGTGTAGGCAGGACCCCCCGTCCCCGTGTTACTGGCCTCCTCCAGGCCCACCTCCCCGAGGCTGAGTCGCTGGCTCTGGGTGAAGTACAAGGCTCGGATCCTCAGGCCAACCAGGCCAGACAGAACCCTCATCAGTTCCTCTCTAGAGACGGGCCTGTTGGTGATGGCATGGCGCCAGTTTCCCTGCAAATTACAGACTGGTTATTTACTGACACATACAGGGGAAAAGAAAGAGTAGTCCTCGGTCAAACTACAGATTTAACATGAGTTGGAGGGTTTTCAAACAGTGGCCAGGCTCTATTATATATATTTTAGAATGAATGACTAGGGTTTAGCAGCCATCTTGCAAATTTAACCAAATAAAAGTTAAATTTACCCTTTAACTCTTTTAATTTGGTTCACTAGCAGAGGTTTACGCCTTCAAGGCCCAATGTGAAACATTTAGCGGCATCTAGTGGTAAGAAAACACACTGCAAACAATGTTACGACTAATCCATTTTTTTCTTATGTTCCACTTGAGCTCACATCTTTCTTATGCTACCATGTATCACTTCAACCTATAAGGACTTAGCTAACTGTATGTTCATAATGGGAGAGCCAAAAAGATCCAATTCGAACAGAGGAAGCAAGAAGGTGAGAACAAAAAAGTAGCTGGACAAGGGCTCAAACAGGCATGGAGATGCCGGTCAGGTAACCAGGTACACAGTCCAGTGCAGTTCCAGATGGAGGCTTTGTGTCAATAGTAGGAGTGTTGGTCTCCCTCTTACAATTCAATAAACTAGACAAATAAAGTTGATAGGAAAGATTTGAGCAGAAAAACAACTTAGTGTTGCTTTCAATATTGATAGACAATAAAATAAATTAACCCATGAGCCGATCATTGGGTAGTTCCACAATTTACAGTTATTTCAGACTATCCAGTAAGAAACGCAATGATGGAGGAAGACCATTTTACCTCTACGAGCTGGACTCTGCCTTGATACAGTCTGTCTGGAAGTGGGACTTGAGACGCCATGTGGACCAGAGTCATGTCCTGGCCCTGCGCACAAGTAGGGAGGTAGACCATCAATCTATTTGTTTCATTAAGTTTCATAATTTATGGTATGAATTCAATAAGGAGTCTTTGGAACTACGCACAGTCAGCACGACATCAGGCCTTCTGTCCATGAGAGTCATGCCCTCGCTGGGAATCCCAAATGATTTGGTCTGGTAGGTGAGGAAACCCCCGTAAGATGAAACCTGAGGACAAAAAAAAAAAAAAAGCTTCAATATTTCTTCAACTTTATTGCAAATTCCTGCAGGGACATTTGTGGCACAAAGCATGAAAAATGTGACCGGGATCCTGTTTCAAAGTAAGAGACCTGAATACAAGTAGTCATCAGGGCAGGAGTGATCTCTTTCTCTCTTTTGTTTCTTACCCTGTTTCCTAGATAGTACGATGGTGCCACCCAGTGTAGACTTTGTACTGTGGGTGAAAGTTCTTGGATGTCTGCCACCACCGTGTTGCTGGCTGTGTTCAGCACTGAGACGACATCCTCCTGGTCGGGGCTTTCTAATCGCCAGCCATTCATGTCAACGGACTGGAGGTAAAACAGGGTGAAAATATAAGATTCAAACTCAAACTGGTCAAAATCTGCAGGAGCACCATTGGGGAAAAATCCTCATACCCCACATGCAAATAGCATCTCGCTTGAGAACACAAGCCACTCTCAGTTACAGAGCGTTCCCAGATCGCTATCTTTGAAAGGCACAGCTTTCATCGTACAATAATGTTGTTCAGTGCAGGAACATAGTTTTAGCAGGCGTTCAATTCCCAACAGGAATTCATGCAGCATGCAGCGGCACAATAAAGCAAACACACCTTCCCCCTGCGCTTGCTGGAGCTCTGACACCGGTCAGTGGCTCCGAAACAGAAGCAGCTGGTGCAGCCGTTACGGCTGGACGGGCTGAAGTGGAAGGAACCGCCCTTGCAGGCATCACACTTGACACCGGCCACGTTTCTCTGCAAGCGCGCAGTCATACAACAGAGAGAGTTAAAGACCCAGCAACCCAGTCAGGAGCGACGGGAGGGAAGCCGGCAGTCGGCTGAGTGAGACGAACGCACCTTGCAGAGACACCTCCCCGTGTCTGGGTGGCACACGCCAGGTGTGACGCCGCCACGGTTGCAGTCACATGGTACACAGTCGGGGAAGCGGTAATAACCTGGAGCGCAGCGATCACACTGGCGGCCTCCGATCCTCGACTTGCAACTGCGAAACACAATATTGAAGCCAAACACTTTTATTCCCTAAAACAGCATACACACATCAGTTTGTAAACAATATATGTCGCTGTGCAAATTTAGACTGGGCCATTAGGGAGGGGAAAAAAAGGACAATCACATTCTGGATACTGATGCATGCGCCATTCATTTGATTTCTGTTCACGCATTCCATTCAAGTGTTCGCAAAGGAGCCGACACGCTGTAGATCATTCTGACGTCCCACTCAATCATTTCTGGGTTGATGACATGTTTTTCTGTTCACTGCTGCAGGCGACACAGTCTTTCCCCCTGTTACATGCTCACCATTCCCTCTTGCAGCAGCAGCAGCAGCAGCAGCAGCAGTCAACTCAATGTAGCCTTATTAAGTTGTGTTTGTGAATTTGACTTCTTATTTTCTGGTGGGTTCAGTAGTTCAGTTTCCGTGGCTTAATTTCTCATTTGTTTTGGGTTTAGTTGCTTGGGTTAGAGGGGAGAACTCTGTTCTGACCGCTCATGTGGGCTGGGCAGTAGTGGTTCTCTTTCCTTTTGTTATTTTTGGCTAGCCCACCAGCATTTATTTAGTCATGATTTTTTGGTAGGTTTCGTTTTCTTTTGAGTTGGTCACGTTACTTACTTTGCCTCACAATAATAAAAAGTGTATTATTTGCAACTCTTGACTGTTTGATTGTGTTTGATCCTATTGGGAGCGAGCGGTTCTAGGGGGTCGTAACATCCACATTGCCAAAAATAACATTAAAAAGTAGGGATGCACCAATGCTGATACCAGTATCTGGTATCAGTACCGATACCAGGGTTGAGTATCCTTCCTGTACTCGTAGAATACATGCCGATACCACGACAACGATACCAGTTGTATGTGTATGTTTATGACAATTTTGTTGATTTTGCGTTTGTACTGCAGTGAAACTTGTGACAGCCACCCTGTTCTAGAAAAACATGCTGAGGAATGTTGTTCAAATAAAAGAACATCTGTGGAAAGAAAATCAAAGTGATTCTATAATGTGTAATGGCCTTATTAAGTACTCAGTATCGGCATCGGTGAGTACTGAAATGCTGCTACTCTTCTCATTTAAAAAAAAAAAAAGTATTATCGGTGCATCCCTATTCAAGAGAGAAGGCATTGAGAGAGGACATTATTGTTGAATAAACAATAAGCACAAGGAACATGGAGACAAACCAGCCTGATTTGCCTGAAAAATCCCTCGTCAGAATGATATGACAAGCACAGCCTTTGTGTGCAGCAGGTGTCCTCTTACACACACCTGCACTGTCCGGTGATGCGGTCACACTCGGGCCTTGCGGCGTCGTTGATGCCGCTGGGGGAGCAGTCGCAGCCCTCGCAGCCAAGCAGAGGGTGGTAGCTGAACGTCTGAGCCTCGCACACATCGCAGGCTGGCCTGACTGTCTGCGCGGGGCAGATGCAGCTCCCCGTCACCTCGTCGCACAGTCGGCGGCCGCACTCGCACGCTGCAAAGTGAGACAAGAGAATGAGAAGGAGAAAAAGCAAGCTTTTTTTATACTAACCGAGAAGTAGTAAAAGGTTCACTCACGCCTGCAGTGGGGGAAACCGTAGTATCCCGTGGAGCACTTTGTGCACTGGCGGCCGATGACGTGCTCCCTGCAGGGACACTGTCCTCCCACTGGATCGCACGCATCTCCCGTGGAGCCGGAAGCGTCACAGTTGCATGGCAGAGCTCCATCATTATAGGCTGCCACCAGAGAGCGGGCCGAGTCTCTGCAATACTGTGAAGAAGTGCTGCGGCTGGGGTGGCACAACATCAACAAGAAGGTTTGCCTTGCGATACTGGTTTGAAACAGTACCACTAGAGGGCACAATTTCCCAACCATACATTAAAGATGAGACTATGCAGAAGAAAGAAGACTATGTAGAACAAACGCCAAAGTATCACAGAACAATAAATGGAAATTGATTTCATCTACTTTGTGTGGACCTACTCAATATGGAAACTTTCTCCTCTGCACTGCTGTATGAAATCTGCAGATTTATCCAGCGGCTGCTCTTCCAAGAGATTTAGAGAGTAACTGCGATCAGGTACCAGCATGATATAATCCTGAATGGAGGAAAGAAATCACACAAACGATTAAATACACACCCTCTAACCAGAGACTTCCAGTTGTGGTTTGGTTTGCACTTAAAAGAGATTAATGGGAATAATTAGGGAGTGAAAAGGTAAACTAAAAAGCCCTGTTTCTGTTATCCATTTTATCAGATGAAGGGAGGGAAACACAGAGTCCTGCTCCTCCTTTTATGATGGTTGGAAGCTTAGAATTGGCAAAGCATTGTGGTGCTTTCAGGTACAATACAGTTCCCTCTTTGTTGTGGATGAGAGATGAACTCAGCATTCCAAAAACTGAACCTGGAACAACTTAGTTCAAACACACACACACCATATACTTTAGGCCTTGAAAAAAGAAATACATTTGAGTAATGAAAGACAATCAGGATCTCTATTGGACTTTACAACTTTACCCACTGACCAGGATAAGTGTCTTCCTAGGTGGCACTGTCACAGAGATGGTTGGTATCTGCCAAGAATTCTCATCAAAGTCGAGGGTCATCGTTCGACCGTCAGTACTGACGACCTCGCGGCAGCCAGAGACCGCGGGGCAGAAGGAAGCATTTACTGAACCTGGAAGAGAAGTTAGATGAGTTTAAGTGGGGTTGAACGCCAGGCAGAAAAACCTCCTTTGAAGCCATGTAGGGAATTGTGCCCAGAGCCTTTGATCTCCTTGTCATGAGCTCCAGGAGTTAATCTGCTCATAAAGATGTATCACCATCGCACAAAGGATGGATCTCCTCTTCGCCTCCTGAGTAACTTGAATTCTGTCTAATAAGAACATCTAGTGTAAACCCTTCATACGAGGGGAGCCTGGCACACTTACCCTTCCACGATTGCTCTGTGGTTACCCGGACATCCACGGGGAAGGAGGTGTGTTCAGGCTGGCGATAATGTACCACTGCCACATACCTCCCCCTGAGGGGCTCCTTGGCAGTGAAAGTGATCTCCGTCTGAAAAATTAAAGAGAGACTTCGCCGTCAAACCGAGTGATGAAAGAGACATTTCATCTCAGGTCTCACGGCAGCGCGGTCAAAAGCAGGGCTAGCAGCAAGGGCTCGATTTACCCGACACGGGTCAGGACATGCAGAGGTTTCATACCTGAGGGAACTTCAGCAACACGCCATCACTCTGAGGTTCACGGTCTGGGAACGTTTTAGTCTGTCGTCTCTGCCTCCAGTCCTCGTTCTGCCGCTGCTGAGGAGAAGCGGCAGGTGCAGATGACAGCCGTCCGTCTCGGCCCGCGTACAGAATCTTGGCCGAGGTGGGCTTGTCAAATTGGCGCAGCACGCAGTGTCGACTGGAAACATTAAACATCCAAGCATTTCTTATCACCTTAATCCCGTTAATAGCTTTTTAACAGCTGACACAGCAGAGCGGTTGGAGGCGTTATTGAGGAGCAGGGTCAGCGAGCAGTCAGAGGCTGTGACCAATGAGGAGACATTAATCTCCAATAATCCTATTTAAAGCCTGAAATTCTCTGGTTATCACACTCAGCTTCACCTACGATCAAGAGCAGGATTCCATACATCACACTCTAAACACACAGACACAAGAGCAGAGCAGTATAATAATTAGGAACAACGAAGGACCTGTGTGTGATTAGTGCCGGTGAAGGTGGCAGCAGCAAAACCTTTCTGCAGCGATGACTTGTGACTTGTAAAGGTGAAAAGCGCCTTCTTTTTCCTTGCAGAAAAAGCAATATTGAAAGTATTTTTTTTCCCTGACTATGCCTGGCATTTACTTTGGGCATGTTTTGGCCTGCACCCCAAGGCTGTAACTACTCTACATCCAGCACCTAAGGTGTCATCCGCTGCTGGAACACGTTAAACTGACAGACGAGGGAAAGGGAAAGGTGAAAGAGAATGAGAGGCAAAGTTCAGCTAAGTGACCCTGCACACTTGAACGGCTGAATGCCGGCCACACCTGGAAAGCAGGTGTGTGGCTTCACACAACAACAGCACAATGTGGTGCAGTTCCAGGTGCAGGGCAGCAACTCTGCACAGTGGCCCGGGCCGACTGGTCAGAACATCATGATAAAATTAATCTCAAGATGTAAGTCTGGATTCTTACACATCCACCTCAAAGTTTCACTCTGAATTGTTTTATTTCTTTTAGCTGGTGGAAATCACCGGATCAATCAGCATCCTTTGAGAGGAAAGAAGGGGAAGGAGAGTTGGTGACGCAACATATCAGAACCGGGCAACGTTTCCTCATTCAAAGACAGGAAGAGAAGAGAGCCAGAGGCTTTTCTCTCCTCCTGTGTGCCTGTAGCAAGAATTTAGTTCAACAGTGCAGCCCATCATGGTTCACGTCGGCCTTCACACCAACAGGAATCCGTGCTTCTGCAGATTCGGAATAAACCTTTCGTTTCAATCCATTTTGTTTACACAGGAAAATATCAAGCAACTGAAATGTGAGCAAACTAAAATTACCATATTTTCCGGACTATAAGCAGCTACTTCTTTCCCACGCTTTGAACCATGCGGCTTTTGGAAAGGTGCGGCTTTCCTGTGGATTTTACTTCCCCCGCCAGGGGGCGCTTTAGCAGGAAGTGCAAAAACGAGACAAGCGGCGACACCGAGAGCAACACTGACACGGACACAGAAAAGGTTTGTGACGAAGCTCTTCTGAGGCTGTTCAACTACGACACTGAGGAAAGTGACGTTAATGGTTTCAGTGCGCAGGAGGAAGATAAACAGTGACAGGTGGTTTCTGGCTTCAGTGTTCATGAAGCGGCTTTAATGGTTCCAGTGCGCATGAAGGAAAGTGACAGCGGTTCGACGTGTGTTCAGTGGGTTCAGTGCGCAACTTTTCTGTTTTGTCTCTCGTCTGTATGTTCTCTTGTCTTTATGCGCTCTGTGTTTGTGAGCTCCGGTGCGTCGCTGCCTCGAGTTCTGGTCCGACTCCATACCAATTAGCCGAGGTGACCAGCGGGCCCCCGCAAACAGGATCGCGGTGCGAGTCCAGAGTCGCACCCGTTTCCTGACGAAACACCTGCGGCTTACAGTCCAGTGCGGCTTGTATATGTACACAGTTGTTTTTTCCCCTAAATTTAGCTGGTGCGACTTGTATTCAGGTGCGCTTTATAGTCCAGAAATTACGGTATTTCAAGTCTTGTTCCAGACAGAAAATAGAAAAATTCATCCCAGTTTTTCTTAGAAGGGATGCCCCCATTTTAAAATGTTTTCCTTTGGCTTAACTTTAAGCAAATCCAGCACATTTGTAGAAAAAAAAAAAAAAAAAAAAAAATCCATTAGGTCTGGTTTACTAATACAAAAAGAACTGTCGACTTTAAGTGCATCCATCTCATGAAAATGTTGAAAATGTTGAAAATGGACTCTTCCAGTTTGAGTTCCTTAATGTCCTTCATTGAAACAAAATGCGTTTCTGAGAGAAAGGGACATTGCTGGAAAAGTTTTGTCAGGAAACCCAGGGAGTAGCAGTGAGAAAATACACAACAACAGGCAAATGACTCTTAACAGCAGCTGCACATTTAAGCTGAAACCGTTCAGTATGACATTTTCCCCATCTTTGATTTTTTTATTTATTTATTTTTTTAGAACTGACCGCTTTGCAACTTATCACTTTAAAAAAAACAAAAAAACAACAACAACTACAAACTGGGACTGATTAACAAACCTGTCTTGTGTAAATCGGCCATGGGTGGAGACACAAAGCACCTTCGGCTCCACGTACTCCATAGAGAACTCCTCTTCTGGGATTGCATACACTTTGTACTGCGGAGAGCAACAGACACAGGTCACATGACGCGCCTCCACAAAGGTCGACGTCTTTCGCAAGGTGCCCTCACCAGCAGGAACGATGCCGTGGACGACTGAAGACGAACATCCGTCCTGTGCGAGAGCTGAAACACGGCGACGCGATTCCCGCTCTCCACTGCAACACTCCGGCACAAGAAGCTGCGGACAAGAACACAAAAACGTCTGAGAGCTCCTTTTTTTCCCCCTCTAAAATGTAAAGAAGACACTCACAGACATCAGCGCTGTGTTGCTTTGCCGAAGCAAAACGCCACTGAATCACCTGTAGGCGCAGCTGTAGATGTTGACTCGTGCTGCCACCCGACCGTCCGCCTGCTCACCCAGCAGTACGTTGACGTTCTGGACGGTGTCCTCCTCGCTGGCGTACTCCACCACCAGGGAATACGGACCAGGGCGAGGCACGCGCAAACTGAGCTGGAGCACCTGCGGCACGGGAAATCAAACAAACACGCCTCGTCTCATTTAAACAAGCCGTGATGAAAAGAGAAACAAATGTAGAGCCAAACAGGAGACATCAAACCACGGCGATTGGTGTGTGAGTCACAACTCGCTCATGATATGAAGAGGAAGTTCTGCAAGAGTTTTATGCTTTTACCTGTTTTTTGTCCAGAATAACATATGATATATTTATACTGCTTCCTATTCTTTGACCTGGTTTTCACTTATTGTTCTTTTTTGTTCTTTTTATGCTGTTTATCCAATTTCTTGACTGTGACCAGTGCATTGTAAATGCGTTGCAGTGTATCTCTGATGTAACGTATGAATTACAATAAAGGAAGCTGAATCTGAATATGAATTCATAACAACCTATATAGACACTAGCAAACAGCTTCCAACTCTTTATCAAACAGCACTGTAAGGCCTGCAGTAATTCTCTCTGACGCTGCTGCTGTACCTGTCTACCACTGACTGCCACCATCTCCAGGTGGTCCGGGGTCGGACGCAGCACACGCGCCTGCCTCCGCCTGCGCCCGCTGCGACTGGAGACTGTTCCCTGTGAGCCCTGTGCTGAGCTGAAGCCGTCCATGGCCACATGCTTGTACAGTTTACACCTGGGACAGAGACACAGTGACGTGAAAAAATGCAAAACGATGGACAAATTCGGTGCAAAATGATGGAAACCACCTGGCTTAATTAAAGTTACTAAGTTGTATCAAATACTGTCTGCTAACTGACTGCCAGGCTCTTTGTTCATTTAGTTTATTTTGACTCTGTATCAGGTGAACTTGACCTGTGAAGAAATGTGGCACTTAAGTGTAGATAAATGTTACCTTTCGCCCCTATTTGCCAGGGGTAAGTATGTGCAGGGTTCGGTGGTCTTGTCCTGGAGTAAAGGCGCCTCATAATAATCCTGCGGCAGCAGAACTAAATAGTCCTGGGGAAGAGGAGTGACAACACGTACTGTATGTTACAACACAGTCTGTTTGACAAATAAAATTCAAAGAAGGCCCTAACGTGCAGCAGGATTCCTCTCCATTTAGTGTTATACAACATTATATGACATACTTTAAGACAGTGGTTCTCAACTAGGGGAATCACATTTGTTTTTTTTTTATAGTGAAGTCACAACCACAAAAATAAAACGCTTGCCCTCTTTCTACCATGTCTAGAAAATAAATTATTGAAATTATTGAATTGAATTGTGTACCCTGCAAAATGAATACCTCACATTTTCTCTAACAATAACAATGTATTGGATTTACATAGCGCTTTTCACGGCACCTAAAGCACTTTACAATGAACCCATTATTCATTCACACCACATTCACACTGGTGGTAGCAAGCTACATGGGTGGCTTGGCCTGGGGCAGACTGACAGAAAGACAAACAGCCCCTCCGATCACCACCCAACATTCACTCACATTCGTACGAGGCAATGTGGGTTAAGTGTCTTGACCAAAGACAGACTGGGATGGAGCGGGATTTTAACCGCCAACCTTTCGGTCATTGGACAATCAGCTCTACCTACTGAGCTACATACGCTCCTCTGTAAAGATATATTTTTAGAAATCCTTTTTTTTTTTTTTTTAAATAAAAAGTGGGGAAACTGCCCCTTAAGCTGCGACCCAATCAAAACAGCTCCACGACCCACCAGTTGAGAAACGCTGCTTTGAGTGTTGATGTTATCCTGTGGAACACACTCACCAGCAGAACTCCTTCTGCCCTGATGCGAAGGATCCATTTCCCTGGAGATAGTGCGAAGGGCTCTGCGAAGCCCTCCCCAGGGACGGTGAGGAAAGACGGGGAGGGGCTCGCTGGGAAAATGACTTCCTTACTCTGAAGCGACCCTACAGGGCAGCAGAGCAAAACATCAGTGGTGCGTCGCTCAAATGCTGAATTGTGAGTGGAAAGACACATCATTGGTATAAAGTGAGGCACAGTAAGAGGGAATAATGGCTGGGTTATTTTTATTATGAATTAATTGGATGTCTTTGTTAAGGTTGACGACATGAGGCGGCCTCACCTGTGGCGCCGCTGCTACTGGCGGCCTCGACGCTGCCTGTCACGCTGGCGCTGCTCGGGTTACTGAAACGCAGAACCAGGCGGAACAAACGTTGCCTGCCGTCGCTCGGGTCGACATGCATTGTTACTCTGACTTCACTCTGCATGGGATGGGGGGGGCACACAGAGTGAGTGGGTGAGTGGTTTTAAACATAACGTGAGCGAGGCAGTTTGCACATGAGGGCTTCGCGGCACACAGACGTGGTTAATAATCAGACAGCGGGCAAAAGGTGAAAGAGGTTTGGGAAAGAAAAAAGAAGCCACAGCAGGAGGAAGGCGCGGCCTTGACTTACAGTCGCAGCAAGAGCGAAAGGCAGCTTCATCCAGCGCTAAGATCCGCGCTCGCACACGTGCCTTCCCCTTCCGTCGGGGCGTAGAGTAGCGCATGACAATATGGAAATGGCCAGGCGAGGCGAGGGTTAGCGATAGGACCACCTCCGGCTGAAGAGAGACAGATCAAGCTCTAAAGACAGCCGCTGTCCGCGGTCCCACACCGGCGTGCAGGTTGTGTGCAGAGAGATGTGAGCGCGCAGGCGGAAAACAAGGCACGATCAGAACGGACCAGAAGAGGAAGCAGGTGATCTCTTTGTGAAGCCGTGAACCGTCGCTCGTCAAGAACAATAATCGGCAGGACAACTGGAGGTGGAGATGAGGAGACGAAGTGAGCTCACCTGCGCAGGAGACATGACGGCGTAGCCTCTCCAGCTGAAGTCTGGGAACTGGCGAGGGTCGTAGCCGAAGCGCACTGGCCTGGCGTTGGGCAGGACGCCGTCCTCCACCTCGTACTTCATTTGGTGGAGGGAGGGGAAATAGTGTCCGGGCGCTGGCCTAACATGACAGTGCGAGAAAAAAATCACAGTTTTAGGTTGTGATCTTATTCCGTTTCATTTTCTATGATGCTTTTTGTTCCAGCAGGACGTTTTCTAGAAGGGCAATAGCAACAAAAAGCGACTATTGTCTCTGTTTTTTGGTCGCATGCTGTCATCTTGTCAAATTCTTCATTCTGCTCAAACGTGACCTCGATGGTCTTAAAGGTGCTTTCAGACCTCATGGTGATGACGTCACCAAGTTGGGTTTGGCAACTGCGCCCATTTTCCTCAGGGCCACGTTCACACCGAGCACCTTTATGCAATTTGCTGATAGTGGCGTTTGTATCCACAAGCAAGGAGGTAGCGCACACAGCAGCGTTTGTATCTGTGTGTGTGTTGGCAAAGTTGTATTCATGTGGACTGTATACAAGCTGTAGTTGTGGTACGTGTTCAGGGGGAAAAAACAGTCACTTCTTACTCTGTGCATCTTCGTCCAATTACATTCTTGCGACACAGACACTGGCCGGACTTGTCATCGCACAGCATGTCAACAGCTCCTCCTACATCGCACTGGCAACCTGTCAAAGAAAGCAAAGGCCATTTAATGACTAACCCGCTAACGGGCTGAAAAGAATTTTATTGCTGTGCTTAAGTATTTTACAGCCCCGGGCATCGTTCGTAGGAAATACAAACAATATAAATAAGTGTAGTCCTTGTATTAGTTTGTTATATTTTATAAGCATACAGGTCAATGACCCACCTTGGCAGCCAAAGTAATTCTTTTTCTGCAGCAGGAAGAATCCGTCCTTGCAGGTGTTGCATGAATGTCCGTGCACGTTTGGCTTGCAGTAACAGTGCCCACTTTCCTAGCGCACACAAACAAAGGTTTCAGCCAAAATCCGGCTAATCTGGATTGCAACCTGAATGACAGTTTGATGACAAGGTGTTTATCTCTTCCTGGTTTCCTGGTTCTCACCTGTTGACACTCTCTAACACCACTCAGGGTCCCTTTCACATCACAGCGACAGTCTGGAATGAGGGAGGGAGGGTGGGGGGGTTGTTGTGGAAAAGACAGAGCAGGATCTCGGTGAATAGACTCTGATTACAGGATATTGTCACTTTCACGGATGAAACGCCGTCGCACAAACCTCCACAAAATCTGCGAGAGATCTTCACATCAAACGTGCGGAGGAGATTTACTGCTATGGCTTTGCTTTCAACGCAGTGAAAGAAAAAAAAAACATCCTGTAGTTGAGCAGAGGTTTTTGGGGATAGTAGTTCTTCAGGCAGCGTGGCAATGACGTTACTGCGACAGAGCCGCAGTGTAACCTTAGAGAGGTGCCTGAACAAAGCCTGAAGCTGTTCTCTCTCCTCTGCCTGCATAATAGATGCTAATGCATTGTTCTCAGATTGAGAGGTGGATGGGGATAGTTTTTTTTTTTTTTTTTTAACTGTTGGCAGAGAAAGGACATAACAGAAATCCAGTCACTGTTTAAAAATGTCCTTCCGGGCAACTCTTATCTCAACGTGACAGCAGGAAGGTCTGCAGGTTCAATTGCAGCTCCACAGCTTTGTGCATTATTTGTAGGTTCCGCACTGAAAGGTAGAAAGGTAGGCAAAGATGGGAAAAATCCGTCCTTCCCTTCTTTTGTTTGCATCTCACACACACGCACACACACACACACACACACACACACACACACACACACACACACACACACACACACACACACACACACACACACACACACAAGAGGCATAAGCGCCGCTGATACTTTTATGATACTGATATGATGATTACTGATGACCCACATTAGAAGAAGCCACACCCAGGAAAGAGGGCTGCAAACAGAGGGCTAAATACACTGGAGATCTGCAGAGTTCTTTAAACAAATAATCATCTGAGGCTGCACCACGGGAGTCCAAATTGAAAAGAAAAAAAACCTTCATGACTTTGTTATGGAATCTAACTGGATCGATTATGCCGCCCAATGTTCCTTCCTTGGCTCTCACCTGTGCACCCTTGAGGATTGCTAGAGGCCAAATTCCAGTGGAGAGGTTTACATTTGTTGCATAGGATCCCCTCTACATTTGGGAGGCAGTGACAGGAGCCCTGAAACAACAGAGAAATAGTATTATAGTCTCGTAGAGGTGGTTACTGAAAACAACATGGCTGAAATCAGGGGCCAAGGTTCCAAATTAGAGGAGAGAATAACCTTTGACAGAGTCATTGTTTTCAAAATAGAAGGAAGTTTATTTTCCTTTATTTTGACTGTTTTTAGATTTTAAGGAAATTGCACTTCCTGTCAAGCACAGAGACCTTTATTTTGCTGTCTTATCAGTAACACAACTTTGACTTCTTGAAGCTCCACACTCATTAGTCTGGTGCTTGATTTACAGGGTCACCGCCATGAAAAACATGATTACAGTTTGACTCCTGTGCTCAAAAAACAGAGTTGTGGTGAGTGTCATACCGTCTGGGGATCAGCAGACTCAGTTCCTGCTGAGTTACACACAACAATGGGAGCTACAGGACAAAATGAACACATGTTCATTTACATAAGAAGAAGCAAATCAGATGCAGTTCAGTGCCAAATTCATTTCAGTTGTGAGTGCTGGTATGGTTACCTGAGCAGTGGGGGAACCTGAGTCCAGAGGCGCACTGGTCACACTGTTGGCCCACCACCCCTGGGAGACATAAGCACTGGCCCGACAGCGGGTTGCACGACTTTCCATAAGAGCCTTCCTGTGAGCAGTGGCAGGCTGTTGACAGGAAACAAGAATGCCGTGAAAAGCAGTTCCATCACTGCGCCACTGGGGTAAAGACTCTATTAAAACCAAAACGCAAGGAATGGCTCCCAGCTGTTTTCCAGAATCTGATTCCCAATCGTCTATTTTTGGGACAAGTACTCCCTAAAAGGAAGGAGTCGGCATGTATCTCACGCCGCGGCTTCCTGAGAAAAGTTGCAGATCCATCACAGGGGGATGTCAACAACAAGATTTGATGAGGGGCTGTGGGAGAACGAGGACGTACGCTGGGCAGTGTCATGAGAAGAGGCCGAACGGCAGCCCGGCGAAACCAGCAGCGACGTGGTTCCCAAGAGAATGGCGCACCAAGGGAACACCCCTCGGTTCATCTAATGTATCCTAGTCCGTCGTTGTGTCCTTGGGCAAGACACTTAACCCTAAATTGCTCCCAATGGAGCTGGCAGCGCCTTGCATGGCAGCAGCCACCCAGTGGTGTGTGAATATGTGTGTGAATGGATGAATGACAGAACTTTGTAAAGCGCTTACCGTGAAGGTGCTGGAAAAGCGCTATATAAATGCAGTCCATTTACCATTCACTGTGCGGCTCAGAGCGATGACGCCAACTCACCAGCACAGTCCGGGTATCCGTAGTGGCCAGGTGCACAGCTGTCGCACTCGGCGCCGGCATAGTTGGGAAAACAAATGCACTGGCCAGCTGGAGTGCACACAGCGTCGGCGACGCCGGCGCCATCACAGACGCACTCTGGAGGAGGAGAAATGAAAATGTCGTGAGCATCTAATGAAAGAAAGCAGCACATTTCTAAAATATTTAAGGGAATATTAATTTAAGAGCAGTATTTCCAGTTTTGACCTTGACAGTTGGGGAAGGAGTGGTATCCTGGTTGGCAGCGGTCACATCCAGGACCTCTGACACCCCGACGGCACAGGCACTGTCCTGAGGCATCACATACTGCCTGCACTGTCCCTCGGTAGTCACATTGACACTCTGCGCACACACATACACACAAACACGCATTTCAGTGTCAATATTTCAATTGCTCCATCTGTCAGATGAATTGCTAGCGTACTGTGTGTCGCGAGGTGCCACAGCTTCAGTGACGCTCAGGTCTCAGTCGGACAGATTTGGCAGCGGGACAAAGAAAACAACTCACCAGAGAGACCGGGACTGTTTTATTTTATCCGTGACAACTCCAAAACATGATAACTAGCTTTGCGCATGGCCGCTCACGAAATTCCCCTCTAAGTCATCACAAAGAATGGAAGACTGGAGACGTGTTCACAGTCAGTTCATTTTTGCTGACATTCTTTACCAAATTATGAGATAGAAAAAAGAGGCCAGGGTTACAGGGTGTTTGTTTAAATAGAAAATTCCATAAAACTAATAATAGTTTCTTCTTCTTGGATGAAACCAGAAAAGGAAATATTGCAAAGGCCTCATAACTAATAATAGATTTAGTTTTCATGGAAAGGTCCAGACTGACTTTTGACATTAGTGGAGGACAGAGAGCACTTGAACTTACATCCACACGGACGCACTGAGTTTCAGTGCTCGCCAGTCACATTTGGATACAATGGGAAGTTAATGCATGACTTGCATTAGGTTTTAGCATACACTTAAGGCCAAGTGTGTATGATTTACCAGTGTCTACTGATACTAAAGCATATCGCATACAAAGAAACATTCCTATTTTCCAGTCATTTTCGTGCCAATAGATCCGAGTAAAAGTTAAACAACTGAACTCAGCTCAGACTCACAGTGGTTCCATAACTCATGTTAATGACAAAAAAATTAAAAACTGCCCGATAAAAAAGACGACGCGGAGTCAGCAAAGAGCTGAGTCTACATGCAGTGAAATAAAATGAAACATTTTAAACATTAATATTTGAGTCTGTGTGTATATTACTCTAGGTATCAGGTCTCACAACACTCACGTTGACAGTTTGGTGAGCCATAGTGACCCGGGGGACAGGTGGTGGGAACTGTACAGGGAAAGAGACCAAAGCAACAGGCAGGTAAAACAATTCATGTTTTCAAGAAGGGAACTTCAGTCTAAACCCAAATGTCTTTAATGACACTCACCTACAATGGGTCCCGCAGGGGAATAGGTAGTTGTCTGATAAACTGGATACCCTGATTTTCAAAGAAAAGATTCAAGTCAAAAACTCAATTTAAAGAACAGGAAAGGAGATCTCTGTACATTTTTTTTTATAATATGGTACAGTACACACACTGTGCATTCAATCCTGCCAAATACTGGACCTTTAATTTCAACAAAATAACAGCAAAAACAAAAATTTAATAAACATGAAAATTACCGACACCCACACCCACTTTTATTTTTTTTGTACCATAAGGCAGGTGGTGAACATTTCAAACTCTGACACAAAGACAACAGATTAAAATTTCTCGAACCCCAGGCAGCCTTATAATGACAGCCAGCATGTTTGGGCTGGTTTGCCACAGCCAACAGTCTGGAGATTAAAGAGACATGTGGGGTTTTTTTTTTATCATAACCTCCAGTTATAAATATGTTACTCATAAAAAAACCAAGCGTGTATTTTCCCTCACAGTCGCTTCTCATTTATACGACACAACAAACACTACACATGGAGGGGGTTTACAAATGCGTCCTTTTTGCATGTGTTTGAAAAATGACCCGGTAAAGACGTTGCCGCGGGTCAATGAAAGTGGCTTCCAGTGCTGAGCACAAGAGAAGTACCTCTTCAAATGTGCACTGAGCTCATGTGTCTGTGGCTCATTATACGCACCAAGCTAACTCCAGTTAAATTACAACAGAAGTCCAACCTCTGGGAAAACACATACCTGCCTGACAGACTGACAATACAGGGTTTTAAAGCTGGTTGCTGCTGTAAGAGGCCTAAAAAGGATTCATGTCAGTCAATCCAAAGACAGGAGACGCTAAAATGACTCATCATTTTCAAACATCAGCGGCGTATTTGAATAAAAAGAAATACGCAAAACAGAAAACATGCAAAGAATGGAAGAAAAATCGTACGGATGCACTGAGGGTAGTAATAGTGTCCGTCTGCACAGCGATCACAGTTTGCTCCAGTGAACTGCTGTTTGCAGATACACCTGCCGGACCCCATCTCACATCTGGCTGCGGTCCTCTCATCGCACCTGCAGGCTGGTGAGGTCATATGTCTTATTAAGTAACAAACACAATGAAATAAACACACAGCACCAGATAATAAGCACCTAAAATGACCATCTGTGCATGTAAATGCCTTCCAGGAATGTAGATTCAAAGTCACATACAAAATGTATGTATTGTGATTAACGAATCAAGTAATGATTATTCTGACGATTTACAGTGTTTACATTTACAGTGGACGTTCAGAGTGTTTTTGAACGCCTCCCTCCTTTCAAGCAGTCCTAATTGAGCTCATGGATTTTAACAGCTTACTTTTCAAAGCGCTACGGGGGGGCAACCAGTTTAATTCCTGCGCTTTCTAATATCCAAACACAAGTGGCAGCTATTTATGTGGAGAGGGACAGCCACATCCCATTAAAGTCACGTAAACAATAGCAATGCCCAGTTTAGCAGTAACCCAAGCACTGGTGCCAGTGGTGTTTACGTGCTGGTACCTTTGGTGTCTGTCTCTTGACAGTGAACTTCCCTCCATGAATATAACCCTGTTTGAGCTTTGCTCTAGTCTCTCTCATAAATAACCAACATAGTGAAGCTTTATCTGCTTCCAAAAGCCTCTGCACTGGAAATGTGTCTGATGAAAATGTTCAGTTGCAACACCTTTAAAAATGAATGGAGAATAAATTGTCATATTGCCCTTTTCAGCAAAGACAAGTGTGTAGCTGGTCAGGGAGGTTGTCAGAGGCACGCGCGGATGACATGCAGTAGCGGCAATTAATCAAAGATGGAGAAAAAAACAAAACATGTTTCAGCTCACGTATGCATCCGGCTGGAGACTCAGGGGGAACACCGTAAGGTCTGTAGAAACCTTCAAGGCACAGCTCACAGTTCACTCCAGCAGTGTTGTGCTATGAAAGAGGATAAAATTATATGTGAGTCCCACATAACTGAGCAAGGACCGAAGAAACATCGTGTTTCTAGGGCACTTAGATACACATCACAGATCAGATAGACATTTTATCGTATGCGTAATGCAACACAACGCAGCGCAACGCAACACAGCGCAACGCAACGCAGCGCAACGCAACGCAGCGCAACGCAACGCAACGCAACGCAGCGCAACGCAACGCAACGCAACGCAGCGCAACGCAACGCAATGCAACGCAGCGCAACGCAACGCAATGCAACGGAACGGAACGGAACGGAACACAACGGAACGGAACGCAACACAACTCAAGGTAATGCAACGTAACATAATGTTACATAATGACATTTTATCGTATACGTAATGTAATGTAACGGAACGGAACGACCAATTCAACTTAATCTGGGTAAAAGAAAACTGCACCATTATTGCACATCTTATTTTCTTGTGGAGTCGGAGTAAACAAAAGAATACATCTTTCGGTGTTAAATTTGGAGTTTTTTCACCGAACCTTGCAGACTGGGAACGTTGCCACAAGGAACGGCACAATCAAATGTGGAATGTGCCTTATCTTCCCACCTTATAGCCTTGCACTTAGCTTAACAAGCACACATATTTACACAGTGGAATCAGTTTCAACTTGACACGCAACTCATACCTGGCAGTTGATGCACACGCCTCCTCCGTCATACCTGCCGAAGGTGTCCAAACTTGCTCCCTTTCTTTCCACCTCTGGGTCGTAATTACAGTCAGCGGCATGGGAGAAACACTGGCAGGCTGAGGAGGAAACCCCCCCATCGAGACAGACAGAAATATACACAGAATTATTTTACACGCCCTGGCAACGGTGGCCTTGATCCCCCTCCTCGACTGTATATAAACACCTTTGGCTACTTACTCGCTCTCAAAAGGAGACTTAAAAGCCTGTCGGTGGTGTATTTATGAGAAACCATAAAATACAAAGGCAACAAGGTGGCACCTCCTCTTCCTGAACACCCATACTATCTCTTATTCAGGTTTATGAATGTCTGTGATTATTTTCCATCAAACTGACAAGATTAAAATACTTCTTATGTGTTTTTATGGCTTCTCTAAATGTGTGTTCATGTTTTTAAAAAAGAGAGGCAATAAACAGTGAGCCAGCCTGCAGCTTGCTGAAGAGCTCAATTTTCATTCCATTAATGCATAATTTACACTTGAGGCATCAGGCTAAAATATGGGTACCTTTGTGTGTGACAGAGTTGTAAGTTTTTCCCAAAATACACTATTATGCACAATAAGACATGCTTAATAGGCTTTTTTTTGTATTCTGAGGTGTACCGACTTGTGGAGTCACGTGATCTGTTCCTGTTTGAGAGGGTATCGCATTCTGCTTTTTTTGGGTTCAGGCCCATTAATACCATTTAACCCATTCCATCCATTTTGCATGTTCACATTTAGGTATAGTGTGTGGGTGTAGCAATCAGCTGCCCCAATTCATGAAGCAACCAATTAGGTTGCCTCATGTTCAAGGTGTGTCTGATTTTGAAGTGGTAGATTTCAATCACTGCCCCTTGGAGACTTGGTGCCATGTGGTAAGAGAAGTGAAAATGAAAGAGCAACTTTGGAGAGCAGAAGCTCCTTCTTTTCCATTTTTTGCCTATTTGACGAGTTCATTTGGCTCTTGCATGTGCAAAATACGTCGATACGTCGCTGTGCGAATTGGAGAAGGCCGCTCTGTCCTACTGCCAACTGCTAGCATCCAGCTGATGCAGGTACTGCAGGCGGGCTGGCTGTTCCTGAAAAAAAAAAAGTAACTATCCTGCAGTCAGCGGTGCAGTGTTTCTCATCACACATGTCACATGAGGAATGTGGGACCACAGCACCATATGAGGGCATCGATAATGGAGATCAGATGGGCGGCGAAAGTCCACTGTCAGGGCTGTAATTTGAAGAGCAGCACACGGCGGGTTTGCTGACAAGTTGCATGAACGAACGCTGCACGAGAACACTTACGCTGGCATTCATTGGGGCTGTCAACAGTTGCGGCACGCCATGGCTTCTGGTTGAAGCCTGGGCAGCAGCGGTCACATAACTCCCCACAGGTGTTGTGTTGGCACTCACACTGGTGCCTGAATACAGGTAAGAAGACACCTGAATTAGGTAACTGTTGGGTTTTAATTGGGCCTGAAGTGCCTCTAAAGCATAATTAGTGTTTCTGCCCTGTGATTTAAAAATGTCTGTCAATCAAAGGAGATTCCTGAAAAAAGTGACTTCCTGCAGTAGCAGGTAACAGCTCTAAACAAAACCTTCACTGAGTAGCATTACAGCTGATACACTTAAAATCAAACAAAGAAAATTTGTTTGTCAGTTCAACTAATATAGTTCAGTATATGTGAGGAATTTTCTGATTTACACGCTGCATATTTCCATTTTTCCATCGTTAATGTAGAATCCATTCAATTTGTGGTAAAAGAACACTTTAAAGAACATTTCTATGCCCCTGAAAATCAAACAAAATGTTCAATATTCACACCTTTCCTTCAGAAAAAGATCACTCACCTGCTTGGTAAGTTCTGTCTCTGCCCCCCGCCACACACTTGTGCATGTCCATGGCAAACACAGCGTCCACCGATGCTGATGTCTTTGATACTGTAGTAGTACTACCAACAAACAAGAAAAAAGGAAATAAAAATCCATACTACAGTTTCATTACAGCCAGTCCAACATGTGAACCATAAACTGTGAACAAGATGTCTCAGCTGTGGCTAGTTTTTAATGGGTCAAACAGTATTTAGATAAGTGGATACCAGCCGTTTATGGAGAACCTTCTTAGCACCGGGCCCTTCCACATGCGGCCCAGGCCAATCAGGTAGGATCTGGCGGTTCTGGCGTGAAAGCAGTCTGTTGATTTCCATCAACGCAAACTCACACACAGAGCCAAAGCTTAAAGAAGGTCCAGTGTGTAATATTTGGCCTGATTTATGAATTTTCTATTGGTAAAAGCTCAATATACTGCCCATAAATACATTCATAAAAGTGTATAATCGCAGCACAACAAATTTATACACGCATATATAAAGGAATATACATAGAGCAAGGGTCTTGCTCTTAGTTGGGTGCCAAAACTTTACCGCCATACTTCTAAAGTTCTAAGGAAGCCTGTATGGACAATCCAGGGCGCCTGACATTGCGTTTGGGAGAGTGAAAGATGCTGCAATCTGAAATGTAACCACCTGATGTCTCTGCTTCTTCTTCAGAATCTCCAAATATTACACATTTAATCTATAAATTTAAAATTTTCACTACTTCCCTGATTAGTGACTTATCCGTCTTTGGTCAACCATTATCAACACCTGCAAGCCGATCCTTGCTACCCCTCCACACCCCGAGTTAGTGGCAAGAGGTTGTGATGATGTGACGAGCCCTCACCCTGCGTGTGACAGTGGGGTCTCTCTGCGCCTTGGATATCAGGTGAGCCAACAGGGTGGTGGTGCGCAGGAAGCGCAAGCGGATGTTGGTGGCCTTTGTGAAGTCCTGCAGCACCGGTGAGTACGTGAAGTTTTTGGAACCCGGCCGACCGTTGACCAGAGACACCACAATCTAGACGAGACATTCATTTTTCAAGAAAAACAAGTGTTTTGATGACTGGTGAAATACAGCAACGTGATGGGCCATTATACCTCTCCGTTCTCCAGAGGAAGTATCCGGGAGTATTCTGTGGTGCAGAGCTGGTCATCGTCGTGCACTACACGACCATTGGGCTGTTTTCCAAACCTCTCGAGACACTCACGTTTTGAGTCTGCATAGAGAAGTTCAAGACCTTTTGAACTTTTGCCACAATATATTTCACTTTTTACTGGTCATTCCTTAGCATTGTGCTTTTATAATGGTAATGAACAATCAGATAAAACGACAAGCAGTCTAACCTGAATTTAATATAAATATATTAATAATATTTTTAAAAGTTGCATTTTGTAATACAAACTCCTTTGTTACGTTATTACAGAAAACAACATCCTGGGGGGCATAATGGGAACATTATAGTCTCTAACCTACTTCAGAATGACAGAAAATAAAAAATAACATGAAGACCAGACATGAAAACCTGAACTGAAAAGAGAAATTCAGCGGGGTTGTGAATTTGTGTCTGCCGACTCAGAGCTCAGGTGCCTTCAGGGTATTATTGGTCATCATTACCTCCATTTGTCAACTCAGCTGTTCCTGACTGCACACTCATGCAGTGCAGTTTAGGTCATCCCGAAAAGGTAGGATGAGTTAATCATGTTGCCACTTGCTACATTTTGGAACAAAACCTGCACTCAGATACTGAGGTTTCATTGTTGAAATCTTCTGTTGGCAGTTTTCATTTATTTTTTCATTACATCTGAGGCAACATTTTCATTTTTGATGTGTCTTAGCATGAAAGACAGATAGATAATTAAAAGCCACAAAATAACCCTGCATTCTGCCAATGATGCCATATAAACCTCTCAACCACAGGTGCAAAATGGCAGTTTCTGCCATGATGCTTTAACATTTATGACTTCTCTGCAAAGATGTATGGTGAATTTTACGTGGACAGCATGATGAACTCACGTGCAAAGTACTGCCAGGGCGTAAAGGTTCTGCCGTTGTCTACAGAGCGCTCCAGCACCCACAGGTCAGGACGCGGTGAATTGGCAAACTTGATGAGGACGTAGGCCACATGGAAGAGCTGAAAAGCAGAAGATCAAAGAGTCAGTGAAAGGTAGTTACTGCTCTTAATGAGATTTAGGCTTTTCCAGCAGCTGGGCCAGTTCTCTCATTTCCTCCAAATTAAATTATGAAGTACAAAACCAACAAAATAAGGTCACAAGGTCAGGATCTCCTTGCACTGAGCACAAACAATCTGTCAACATTTGTCATCACAGAGTCAATAAAAGCGATGCAGGTGCGGCCAGGACAGAAGGAGGGAGACGTCATCTAAGCCCCCATGATCTACATGGTTCTCTCTGAACCCTATCTCAAACTCTCATCAGTATATGGAGTCCATACAAGGGCAGGAAATCATGCCAATGATTGTTGCTGCCAGCAGAGAGCTTTCTGAAAGACTTATATTCTGCTCAGGGCAGCGCATTTCCCTTTGAGGATCATCAACTCATCAAGCCATATAAAAGCCTGTGACATCAACTTGATTAAATATTGAACAAAGGGCAGATAATCTGCCCAGTATAAAAGGCTTTTTCTTTGTTATGGTCTCAAATGAACTTTGTTTATCTTTAAGTATGAACCCTGTGACATCAGCCTGCATATTGTGAGCTGCGTCTGGAGGCCTTCAGCTGCCATGCATGACGTGTACCCCAGTTCATTTTACTTCAATTCAGACTTTCTAATCAATCCCTATGCCAAGGGAAGAGATCAGGGATGGATTGACGTATTAATTGGTGTGCAAAATCAATGCGAGCATCCATAGACCAATTGACCAAGAGTCAAATGTGCAAAACTTTGACTTTGGTCTTCCTGGCCTGTCACCTGACCATGTCAGCCAATGAGCAGAACTGGAGGCTCAACCTGGAACAAACGCCATGAAAGATCTGAAAATAAACAAAAGTGCTCTGACCAAAATGCCTTGATTTTTATTTGACTGGCTTTGGTACCACGGCATTCAACCAAAACTGTATTTGAAGTGATGTTTGCTATTTAAATACAAGACAACTCAATAGACTGTCTGCTCTTTGAAATGGTTGGAGGCAGGCCCGCACTCGTCTTGCATCCCTCGGCGCCTTGATTAAAAACCCTTGCAGGCATTCGAAGCAACCCGGCCCTGTGCCTCTTTCAATAGGACCGGCTATGTTAACACTTAGAGCAAAGGAAAACAGAGAGAAGTCTCCACTCTGAAGTCATGGACTTTGTCAAGAAGGAGCAGCCATTATCCCGATGGATCGCTTCACCGCAACCTTGAAAAGCAATGCTACTGCTGCTCACGTACTGATGGATGGCGAGAGAGGTCAAAGGTCAGCCTTTAGCCTGGTCTTTTTCTCTAAAAATACCCCTGTAACAAACAACACAATGATTGCTGGGCAGATAGCCCAGAATAGACCTTTTAGCCGTTCTTTAATCACCCATGGAGTCACTCTGGCAGCAAATAAAATGACTTTTCTTCCCACAACTACCAATAGGGTGTGACTCAGAAATAATCAGGGAGCAGTTCCGCCCATGTGCAACAGGATATAATGTCAGAAAAAGAAAAAGGAAGACGTAAACACAAAAGCATGTTCATGTGCATGTGGGATGTGATCCAGCTAAAAAAAAAAAAAAAGAAGAAGAAGAGAGAATGAGGTGCTGCCTTCCATCAACATGTTGGCCATCTAAAACATCCATCATGAAGCACTGTTCACAAGATCTGCAGTGATGGGGGGGGGGGGGGGGGGCTGTTGGAACGTTGGCCCGGGTGTGTGTGTGTGTGTGTGTGTGTGTGTGTGTGTGTGTGTTGAGGAAGGGGTGCCTAGAGACGTGCTGGCTGGCATGCAGGCCCATCTCAGATTCCAAACATAGCGCCACATTCTCCTCCACTCCTAATGTCCCTGAAGCAGAACACGCCGCTGCTCTCTGAAGCCTCTCATCACTGACACTCATTGATATTGACTGCCAATTCACACACACATTTTGGTTTTGGACCATTCTCTGGAAAAGACAAAATTGCTATGCTAAATTATTTTCATGGCTAATAGGAGTGAATATTCCATGGTGAAAGGTCTATGTTATGTACTGCGCTTAATTGTTGTTAATACTGAGGCATATATGTTTATGATGATACTGACGGTACATGTACATGATGCAAACCACAGTTGCATTGAGTGGGAACATTGTTTTTCAGAAAAGGTAAAGTCGCTCCTCAAAACAGTACAAGGAAAAGCTGCATTCATTTGTGTACTCTGCACAGAAGGGTTGGCAAGTTATAGGCTGAGAAGATTCAGACTTTTAGGAAGAAAATGGTTTGCTGATTTGTTTGCTTTTTAGTGAAGGTGCATGCATTTATGTACTTATAACATATACACACACATATATATGTTACATACTGTATCTATATCTACAGATATAGAGTAGATACACGCATTGCGTATACACAGGATATGTAAAACACAGTACATATACACTACCAGTCAAAAGTTTGGACACACCAAACTTAATCTAATGTCTTTTCTTTCATTCTCATGACTATTGACATTGCAGTTTCCCACTGAAGCATTAAGGTTTTTTTCTTTGCTGCATAATTACATGTACAGTATTAGCAACAACATTTACCTGTAAAATATCATTTGTATGATTTAAAAGTGCAAACTTAAATTGTACTATAGGTAATATACAGCATGACAATAAGTTGGAACATCCTTGATTCTATTTTTTCAGGGCATTTCAGTTGTTCCCATGCAGCCAGCATGACTGATCATAAAAACTGAAATGATGAGCTCAGAAGTCAGGAGCTTGGCTTAGTTTTAGGGTTTATTTCAGGTCTCTTTTTGCTACTGCCTTCACAATCCAAACACATTCTTGAAACAAGCCTAGCTCCTGCACAAGACAAGATACAGTGATGCCCTGCCATGCACACTAACGGATGACTGTGCTGTAAAAATAAATTGAAAAGACTGACAAGCCCTAAGAGGAGGAAAAAAAAAACTTGGAATAACATTTGCACTGAGCCATCACCGGCCCCTCCCTGCTTGTGGAGCCTCCAGATCGGGGCAGGAGTGTCATGCCAGGAGCTTTAGTGAAGGAGGCTGTGGGTGGGTGTCAAAAAGGTCAAGGGTTGAACTGCGGCAGGTATGGAGTGTCTGACAACAACAAGCCCTCTCAAATTCCTTTTCTCTGGCCCTTATAATAGCGCCACATATACAAGGAATAAAGAATGGTGAACTCCTCTGACCTTCTAATTAGCACCACTGGGAAACGCAGCACAGCAAGTCACTCAGGAGCCAACGCTATTTTAACATCAGCGTATGAACATTTTCACACTCTCTGCTTGTGAGTATGCTTGTGAGAACATGCAACAGCATGATGAACAAATGAGGGGGTGTTCTTTTTTTTGGAATTAGGTCATGGCCGTATTATGTAGCGGTAGACTTGATACTTTACACAAGTGATACTTATTGCTTTGGGAACAAAAATTAGACACAGAATTTTATAAGTCGGACTCCAAACTCAGGCGTTTTAGAAAGTCCCATTTTATTCTCATTCTCAGAGCTTGAGTTGTCAATCTGGATGCTAGCAGCCTCCCGCAATTAGTTATGCCAACAACTCTGGGTATCTCCAGAAAAAAAGACATTTAGCCCTCAAAAACACTCACTTTAGCTTTCTTTGGAATAAATCAAGGCACAAAAGACAAAAAGACTAGGGACACATAGTACTAGAAAGTATTGCTAAAATAAATTTTTCCATAAAAAGAGACCTTGAAGAATGGGAAAAAACTAAAACAAGCAATCAATTTCAAAGTGTTTTTTTTTTTTCAAAGAGTTTGACAGAAATGAACAGTAGATTTGCAAATTCAGCCTCCAGTGGTTTTACTTCAAAATATTTGTGTAGACTGGGTGAGAACACCTGTTCATTTTCTCTTTCTCATTTAGAATGATGGCTAGTTGCATGCAGGTGTTACTGTTTATGGGCGAGGCGCGCCACTGGGGCTCAGGGTGTGCACTGAAATTTATAGAACCAGCGTCCACTCCTGTTTGCAGAGCAGTCCGAATGACCGTCTTGTGTTTCGCATGTCATCAACGCCGATGCTTTGGGCCGCCGGCGGTGCTGATCCACCAGACTCAACAGTGCGCGTCGCGGGTTTAATCCTGAAATGTTGACGTGACATCAGATTAACACAATTCAAAGGAGGCCTCGCCTTTTGTCAGAGTGGATCATCCCTGTCAGACAGAGCCGACCGCAGCAGTTGCCCCTGCAGTTTGTAACAATGCTCTCGTACAAGCGTTTGTCTGCATGCAACAGGTGGGCAGGGGCAGGGGAGGGCGGGCAGGGGGTGAGAGGAGTTTGGGAGGGAAGGGGGGGTTAGTCTGCTGTTGTATCTCTCTGTCTCCATGACAGAATTAGCTATATGGTAACAAATAACGGCTGGCTAAAAGTCACAAGGCAACATCAATCCTACAGCAAACTCAGCGAGCTGCGAGAGTCCAAACGTAACAAGGTTTACCAGCGAAGGTTAAATATCACCCGTCGCTCTCCTCCAACCGGCACCCTGCGTCAACCTGTTTATTTCTGAGCACTACTATTAATGAGAGGCACTATCAAACAGGCCTAGGGAAACTCCTGCTCCGCTCTCCTACACGTCCCATTACATCAATGCCTGCGTCAGCGTCAGCTCGCCCGTGACAACTGCCGCGGCTGCTGCCATGGCTATATTGGTTGTAAAGGCCTGGAAAAGGTGAAGTTGGCTGCCACGTGCTTTTCAAAGTCAGATCTAGGATAGACTGCAGTCACCCGCCTGCAAAGCTATGTAGCATGAGCTGGTTCTTAGAGGGGTGGTTAAAAATGTGATGGGAAGGCCTGGCGCAGCCCGGCTAAAGACAGCTGCTTACATCACCACCAACAGCAGTACAGCAGTATGAGCAGCACTAACACTAGCCATCAGTCAGGTCAGATCTAAGGCAACAAAAGAGAAATTAAAGACGCTTTGCATTTTCAGCCGCAGTTTAGACCAGGTTAAAAATACCGGATGGTGTAGTCAGGCATGTTTTTGAAAATGCAGTCCAATGTGCAGTGCAATAAATTTTTGTGCCGAACTTGCATGTTAGCGTCTATGCCTTCGACTCAGAGCACATTTATAAGAACAGCACTAAAAGCTGAAGGGAAATCATCAATGACAAGGCACTGCACGGAAAAACGAGTGTGGTAAAGACAGCAAAAGACTGAGACACAAACACATCAAAAGAATACATGAGGGGATTGTTTAATTAAGTAAGTGCATTTACAAGAACAAAACCTGATGTTTTTGCGGGAGGCTTTAAACAGAGAGATAAATATACTATTTTTTTTATACAAGGTGTTTCACTGGAATCTGGGGTGAAAAGATATGTCTGAAAATGGGCAAAATATGGGTTCTTTAAATAATCTCTTAGCACCAAATTACACCAGCTCTCTACTTCAATTTCCATTTATTTAGTGAAGAGACGGTTACTTCGCTTTCAGGGAATCTTGAACTTTAGTGGGAGCCTGAGTGCATAGAAAGGGTGTCACACAATACCCTTAGGAGGACTCTCCCACAAAAGGGGGCGACCGCAGCAAATAAAACGTTCAAACCAACTTTGGTGAGATGTGGAACCCTACGAGGGGGGATTAAGTTCCAGAGCAACGTATTTAAAATTGAGTTCAAGGAAGCTTTGCCTATTTATGTCTCTCTCTGCCAAAGACACTGCACTAAGATGAGCCATATCTTTAAAAGTGTTAAAATCTTAGTTTTAATACATGATCTAGAAAGTGACAAGTCGCCGTCTTGCCCTCCTAAGCAAATTTTAGAGATAAGAGATGACAAAGGGATTTGTACTTCCTCAAATTCAAATACAAGAGCTCCAACTTTCAAACTTGCAGCTTCGACCTCTACATTAAAATGCCAGTCAAGTCTTTAAGAACATCAGTTCAGCACGGCACCCGACCAATCACAGGCTGCTCAGCCTCATCAGATGGGAGAGGGACAGAAGTAAGCCCTGTTTTGTTTGCCTCACATGGTCCACTCTGGGCTCACTCAGGCAGATAAGTACATGTGGTCAGGGCTCCTAAAATACATTCCTTCGAAAGAAGGAGTGACTGGCAGTCTGATACATAGCGTAAATGTTAACCAGAACAATGACCTGACTACTGTGTCCCGTAAATAGTTCAATGGAACTGTAGCCAATTTTGGCTCAGCCAAACCTAGATTAGTGTGGAACTGAATGGGGGAGGAAAATTATTTACTAGCAAAAAACCTTCAGAAAATGACCTTTGATCCCATAAATATTCTAAAGTTTTTTTGTTTTTTTTCATTTTGGATGTGAATGTGTCAAGGAAGAATTCAAGATAACAACAACACTGTCAAAAAGCAAATTTATCCACACAGAGGCCAAGTGATGGGACCTTTTTCAAACTCCAGCTGGGATTTGTTACGGGTCAAAAGTCAGGATGTCACGAAATCACAGAGCAGCCAACCTGCTTTCATCAGCCTGCCGGAGACACAGGAGCTCTCTGACCTGGGAGCAGTTTAGAGAGGCGTTGTGTCACCTCCTGAGTGAATGCAAGATTGAAGGAACTGTCTACTGCCTGACATACGTTTAGAAAAAGCTTACCTATTCAAGCAGAAGGATAAGAATATGTTTGTTGTACCGGCAGTGCATAAAGGAAGCAGAGGGGGAAAAGCATCCTCAATAAACTTAGATGCGGAAATGTCCATGAAAATGCCAAAATATTTTCATACAAAACAATTCTAACGGTTATAGAAAGGTTAAGTTGGGCCAACTGAACTTGTTCTTGAGATCTGGAAGAACAAGGCTCCTTGCTACATTAGGATGACCTGGATGACTGAGAGCCTTAACAGACAATTTTAACGTTTGACAAAGCAGCAAAATGCTGACAAACAGTGCTTGTAAAGACTTCTGAACTTCTGAAAACCTCCCCACAGAGAAAAAAAACCCGGAAACGGCTCTCTCAGAAAAGCCTTTGAACCGTCCCATTACAACATAAACATCAAGCGATCCCTTATCTCAAATATCTATTTAGAAGCTGTACAGATAACAGCGGAACCGCCACCTGCGTAGGTCTTGAAAGAAACCACGAAACCCATTCAGCCGAGTCTAATGCTTACATTACGCTTTGCAAATGATTTACTCAGCAGGTCAAAAAATAAATAAATGGAACATGGTCACACAGCTTAAACACATGAGCTTGTGTTTTTACCATGAAGAAGAAAATCATGTCAGAATCAAACTCCATCAAAAACAAAACAAAGGATTTTGTGTTTGAGGGAGTTTGATTCTGATGAAAGCAGCAGTTCAGATGAAAGCAGCAATGCTATGTTCATATCGCACTTGTCACCATTCATGGAATAACATGTGCAAGTTTTGATGCCCTTGGATTGCAAACAACTGAGCTGATTGTTATAATTTTCAGCACGTTTCAGAGACGTCGTGGTATAAAGTGTGTTCTCCTCGCTGCTCGAGTCGCTGAAACAAACGTAAGGTAAAATGGAATGGCGGCAGGTGAGGATTGTTACCCTCTTGGTGGGTGCGTCACGCGCCAGAAACAGAAGAATGTGCGTGACAGGTGTGTGTGTGCGTGTCTGCGTATGTATGTGCATGTGTGCGTGCGCGCATGCGTGCGTGTGTTTATATGGTGGAGGTGATGATGTTGAAGTGTGTGAGGGCAGTCTGCTTTCTTTTTGTCCAGCTGGGGCTGATCTTTATTTCTCCATAATGCAACAATGCTACCTTCCTCTGTCCCCACATAAAAAGAGCATTACAGAGTATTAAAGTCAGAGGCAACTGAAGGCCCCACATGTGTCCATCCTCTCATAAGTGAGGGCTATATTTAGCCGTGCCGGATTTTTGCTCAGCTCAATTCCGCTAAAAACAAGGACCTAAACAGCCAACACACATTGTCTGACACTACCGGGAGCCTAAGAGAAATGCAACACATGTGGCAAAGAGCTCTTTTGGGTTTTGGCACAATGAGTCTCAACCCTGCAACGCGAACAGGTCCACCTGCAGCTCGACAATCTGATTCCACGTCCCTCTGATCCCTAATCCAGCGACAGAATTCCTCTCCATCCTCACCCTGGGTAATTGAGCGTGAGGTGCAATTTCATGGGCCGCGGGCCAAACTCCCGCCAGAGACGTAAGTCATGATGGGGCCATATTTGCTTGGCCAAACGGGGCCGCGAATCTGCTCCTTGGCAGCCATGTAACTGCACATTGCCCACATGATCACCGCTGGCTGGGGTGCTAAAGCTCAAACAGTAAACATGATCAGTAAGAATATGTAGTTAACGTGACCTACAGAATCAAACAAAGTCTCTCCTCAGATTATAAGGTGCACAGGCTTCACAGAGCTGCAGGCTTTCCGTTTCCACATGCGCAAAAGTGTTCTGAGCTCTTCCCCCAGAGAAATAACACCGTTACAGTCGCCACACTGCTGTCGATTCTTCAGTAACAGGAAAAGGTTCATGCTGGAGTAGACTTGAGGTAATAGTAACTCACCTGGCCAAGGTCCAGCGTGACATTCACCTCATTGTAGCCAAGACTCCTGGACAGAGGGGGACTCTGCCACCAGCGCTCTGTCCCGTCCACAGCGTTGGTCACCGGGTGGGCTTTGTTCGGGTCATTGGAGTTGCAGTAGCTGCAGTACTGACCCTGATGGTGTTAAAAATTGGGGAAAGGATTTAGAAACATGCACAGCAAATAGGTGGAGGAAAACAGCTGCTGTCTCCCTTTGGTATGACACGGGCAAGCACTGGCAAATGACCAAATGCAAAGAAACATAATGCATCTAACTCTGGATTCAGGTGAAGGGAAGAAGAGGCACGTCACATCAGGTGCTCACAGCGCCAAAGCACCATAAAAGGAATTTAATGACACTTTATGGAACAGGTCCAGGCCAATTCAAGGAGACTTAACATTCCCCATGAGGGAGTCGCTGACTGCTTTAAAATGCCCACATTGTTTTCACAAAAATGAGGAGTCTTTCAAAGTAAATCATCATAGGAATTGAGTCATTTCCACTCTCTTTCGGGAACACAGCTACAATTGAATAGATAAAATCTTTGCAACTTGAGGCAGTCGCAGATGACAAAGCAGTTTAATGGTTAATAGTTAAATGGTACATCGGGAGTGAACGTGTGCTGTGGATACGGCTGTGTTGTTGACCTGGCCTACTTCAGTACTTCGCATTTTACGCGCATTTTTGCAGCGGACTTGATTTGTTTTTTTTCTTACCTGAATATTTTCCGTAGGAACTCCGGTGGTCGCTCCCCCAACAAGCTTACAGTATAAATCCAGTCTCGGCGCCCCTCTCTCATCCTGTCCGCAGGTCGCTGTGGCTGAGATACTCGCCCCCTCGGCGAGGTTAAAATACGGAGGGTTCAAGTTGAACCCCGTGAAACCATTAAATGTTCCTTGTGCGCCCGCGTCCCCGCACAGTGTCAGCAGCAGTGTGAGAACACGCAGAAGAGCGGGGAGATGAGCTCCTCTCATCCCGCTCGCCATGTTCCACGCCACAAGTAGCGGTAGATGCTGCGATCGACCCGGCACCGCAGCGCAGCGCGCAGGTCTCCTCATCCAGAGGTCCTCATGGGGAAACAAATGTGTGGCGCGCGTTGCGCGAGGTGACGCACACGACGGTTTTCCCTCGCGAAAGGTTGATGAAGGTTGAAGCGACGCGTTGCTCACGTTTCCCTCAAAACGCCGCCGCGCGGGCTTCCGTCTTCCCTGGCGAGCCGTGCGCGCCACACTGGAACGATCAGGTGTCTGAGCGCGAGGTTAATCCACCGAGCGGGCGCGCGACGGGGGCAAAGGTCTCATATGGCGGCTGACGTGTGTGTGTGTGTGTGTGTGTGTGTGTGTGTGTGTGTGTGTGTGAATAAAAAGCTTTTAAGGTGAATTTTAAAGCATCAGTCAGAGTCCCTCTTTGCCCGCTTTAATAATGAGATGCTTTAGTTTCATTATAGTTTTTTTTTTTTTTTTTTTTTTTTACAACTTTCACGTTCTTGTGTCGGAATTAAGTATTTAATTTTATTTATTTGGTTAGTTAGTTTTATTTCAGGTCATTAAAAAAAAAAAAAAAAAGATCAGTTACTTCGTTACTTAAAAGAGTTTCAAAACTCCAATTCAACAGTTTCTCCATTGAGAGAACTTTATGCTGATCTCGTGCGACCTCTAGGGGCTGTCGTGTAAAAAAGTGAAAAAGCGAGTTAATGTCACATGCTCTTCTGTAATTACAGTTGGCAGGCTGGGTTACAAGTAAGTAGACTCTCATCTCTGTCTCGTCATGAGCGCTTCGTTATTGTATGTCAACACAGAAAGAACCCTTTGTCCAGTCAACACTTCTATTACCAATGTGTTTTTTTTTCTATCTATCTATCTCTCCCTCTCTTTCGTGAGTGAAATTATCAGATGAGAATTTGTGACGAACTTGCACGACAACTTCATCGCCGTGACTCAGTGTCAGCAGCACTGTTGTGCCTACCAGCATTGTTGCCATTCCTGAGTGTCGGTTGTGTGGAGCGACAGGCAAACAGGAACAGGCTGAGCGGTAACAAGCCCTGCGCCGAGTAAACGAAACTACCTCAGGTCGTCTTCGCCCTGGTTATTTCCTGTGGGACATGGAGCCGACTAATCTACAGGTAAGGTGGGGAAAATGTACCGCTTCTGCGTGGGCTTTTTCGTCTTTTGAGTAAAGCGTAGCTACATGCCCTCCAGTGGCACCAAACCAATGATATTGGCGCTTCCGCGTCTTCAGTTTCATTTCGTCATGTGCAGTGCAGGTAGATGTATGTTCATCTCATTTCAGCTGCTTTGCTCTCTAGGTTTTGCCCCCAATGGGAAATTACGCACATTGTACCTCACACGTTGTACTGTAGTTGTTTTCAGTGTTTCTGTTTTAGCGAACTGTAGGCATTGACCCAAATAACTGCTCTAAATAGTCTTTTTGTTGCTAAATTGTGAAACATGTCAACAGTTCAACAGCTCTTATTCAATCATTGTAAACGTCAAGGACGGAAGTCAACAGTATTGTGGATGCATTAGGGATTTGTGTTATTTTGTTCTGCAGACTTTTAGCTGTAAATTGGAAATTAGTTTTAGGGATAATAAATTGTCCTTGTAAACCAACTGGCATTTCATTTCATGCAGCTCTTTCCTGTAAGTAATTTATTTATCAACATTTTGAGAAGACAAACCAAATACAGTCTGTGGCATATGATAATGATTAAAATAAACAAGAGGGTACACTTGTGACGTGAATTTAGAAAGTATTTTCTAATGGAAATGTTTTGTTTTTTTTTTCAAACAGAAAGCTATTGCTAAAGCACAACAGGCTTCACAGGAAGACCAGGAAGGGAAGTATGAGGATGCCATCATCTCCTACGAACACGCTGTCAAGTACTTTCTACACATTGTCAAACGTGGGTGTTCACAGATCAAAACTAAATCTCTCTAACCTAACAAACACCACCTTCAGGTCTGCAGACATTGCATGGTAACTTATAGAGAGATTTCATTCCCTATCATAACTTGAAGGACCAGTTAGTCCACAAGTAAAATTACATTGCTTACAGATTAGGCTAAAATGTGCATAAATCAGCTAATAACAGCTGTGGAAGCTTGCATATTCCATGAAACTGGTTCAATAGTTATCGGTCATTTGTAAAAAAAAAATTCACTCCTTTATATCACATTATTCGAAGCTTATAGACTGAAGATTATCAACACATTATTAAACGGTTGTTGAGCCATCAAAACAGCCTTCAGTATTCTGTAGCTGTAATATGATTATTTTTGTTTTACCTTTTTTCTGAGCTATGTGGAACATGCATCATTTTTGACACAACAGCATCCCAGACTTTTTTTTTTTAACTTCTTGTCCATTTCTACTGACAATAAAATCCAATATATATGACTTGAATTAAACTTAGGCAACAACTGCTTCATAACATTCCTGATGCAAACCATGTAATCTCATATCCTTATATATTAAATGATGTTTTCTCTCTTATTAGGTGAACCGCAAGGTAAGGATGGCAACCAGAAAATCAGAGATAAATGCAAACAGTACCTGGACAGAGCAGAAGAGCTACAGGAGTACTTACAAAATAAACAGGTTGTTACATCGACTGAATATGTCTAACAAATTATACACCGTTGCTGCACATTTACACAGTCATCTTCCTTTCGTAGAATAAAATCAAGTTGCTTCTCTCTTCCGTGATCGTGCTGGTCATCATCCTTGTCAGACTGCTTAAATCGGGCCTTTTTCTCATTTTGGTGTTGTGAACAAACCAAAGACAGGAAGCAACATCACTTTTTTGCCGCCTTTGGCCTGGTACTAAAAACTTGTCTTTCTCACATAAATCTTCAAAAGTATTTTTTTTATTTTATTTTGTTGAAAACTTTTTGTAGGCATTACTAGCGGAGATACCAGGGTAGAACCACAAAGCGCCTTGTAGAGCAACATTCTGTGCTATTGAAAATAAACGGCGACCCCAAAAAAATGACGTGCTCTTTCTGCCATTTAGTGTTTATTCTGAGTGGATCAAAATATAAGTTATTTGTTTAGTGAACTCTTCTAATAAAACAAAATATCCCTTTCAAATGTCACACATCGGCCCCTTAATTTAAAGATCTGTTTTTAAAACACCGTGTACAATCTCGTGAACTAATCGTCCCTGACCTACGTCTTGACGTCATTACATTCCGTGCACGCGAGTCTTGACTATAATGCGGAAGTCCCTTCGTCGGTCCGCTCCGGTCGGTCCCATAAATAGTCGGTCCTGCTCGGAAGCGAATCTAGGAAGTCTTTAAAAGATCATCTGGCCGTAAACGACCGTTTATAATCAACATTTTAGATTCATTTTCTTTAGGGTTCCACTCTCAGAGTGTCTAAAGTTTGCTTTGATCTCTGGTCCAGCGAGCAGCCCGTATGGCAAATAATTTACAGGTAAGTGGCGTAGCAGCCTTTGGAGTGGGCCGAAACGGCCGCGTTAAGAACCTGTCAAAGTCGATTGCGTCAAAAGACCGTGGAAAAAGTTGTTTAGTTGTGGATAATCAACATTTGTTCTCTCAAATTGCCAGGTGCTGTTTGGTACAACCGCGCTCGAACGCTAAGAAGGACGCTTCAAAGTTTAGCTAACGTAAATTAGCATTGTTAGCACACTTCGCGAGATAAGATAGTATATTTCCAGATTTTAGCATTGACTGTACATTACAATTTTGTGCTTTTCAAAATCTTTGTTTAGGTGTACTCATAGATTGTTGCCACATTAACAACTGGGCAAAGTTGTCGTTTCCTGTAAACTAAAAAAAATAAAGTGCTAATGGTAAACAGTTGCTAGGGAGCACAGTGGTTGTATTTGGCTAATAGCTTATGTAATTGTATAAACCGTATCTTTTTTCTAATTTAACTGTCTCACCTTAAGGTTACAGCATCATCAAATACTCAAAAGGGATAAAATATTAAAAAAAATATATATATTTAATCGCTCAATAGCGCAAGTGTTGTTCATCCATGCACATGACTTCTAGCTATTTAGTTACGTATTCTGACAAGTTTACGACGCTTACGTTATATTCATGTGTGGCACCCTGATGTAATTGTTTATTATCATTTTCTTCCATTCTATTGTTTTCGTGTTGATTTTTGTTTCTCAAAATATAACTGTCCTCAAATACCATTATTTTGTTTTTTGTATATTTCAAGGCGTGCGTGTGTGTGTGTGTGTGCGTGTGTGTGTGTGTGTGTGTGTGTGTGTGTGTGTGTGTGTGTGTGTGTGTGTGTGTGTGTGTGTGTGTGTGTGTGTGTGTGTGTGTGTGTTTCTTAATTTCAGAAAGCCATTGACCTGGCCAACAAGGCATCTGTAGAAGACAGAGCTCAGAACTATGAGGAAGCTCTCGGTCTATACCAGAGTGCTGTTCAGTACTTCCTTCATGTGGTGAAATGTAAGGTTTTATTTATTTGACAATCTGTATGGAGCTTGAATGTTTTACCTTTGTTATTGTTTGTTTTGTGTCTCTTTACACTCAGTTGTCTTATTGGCAACTCAAAATTTTAGATATAAGTGAGTGGTGAACTGATCACTGGTTCCACCCTCACCCCAAGATAGCTGGGATGGGCTCCCGTACCCTGAGTGTGGGACAATCAGTGATTGAAAAGAAAATGCATAAATGAATGAATTGCTGAGTATTGCTGGTTTTTGTTCTTCATTTCCATATACTAGAGTAAGCCAACAAATTAAGTCGGGAAGTGCTTCTGAATAAATATCAAAATCTGAAATGAGTGTTTTTGGATCCTGATTTTATCTTTATTTCTTGCAGATGAAGCTCAGGGCGACAGAGCCAAGGAGAGCATCAGGGCAAAATGCGCTGAGTATTTGTGCAGAGCAGAGAAATTGAAAGATTATCTGGACAAAAAAGAAAAGTCTGTAGCGAAGCCTGTCAAAGAGTCCGGGTCTGATGATAAAGGGTAGGTTTATGTGCATGGCAATGATCCTAATGCCTTTCACATGTCCGATAAATCTGTACTTTTTATAAGCATCAAAATTAAGGATTTCTAATTCTCTCTTCTTCTTTTTTCCAGAAATGAAAGTGATGAAGGTGGTGATCCAGAAAAAAAGAAATTTCAGAATCAACTCTCAGGTCAGAAATGCAATGTCAAAATATTAAGCATTTGTTTAAATTGGTAATGGATTTATGACTTGGATACTTAGTACTGCAGTGTCATACTTTGCAGGTGCAATTGTCATGGAGAAACCAAAAGTCAAATGGGATGATGTTGCAGGTTTAGAAGGAGCCAAGGAAGCACTGAAAGAAGCAGTGATTCTCCCAATTAAATTCCCCCACCTTTTCACAGGTATTGTGTTTTAATAAGAATGCTTCATGGATGTAAATGGTGTGGTCATGAATCTCGGGATTTTTTTTAATTTATTTATTTATTTATTTTTTAATTAAATCAATTCCTTTCTTGATTTGCAGGAAAGAGAACTCCGTGGAGAGGGATCTTGCTCTTCGGACCACCAGGTACAGGGAAGTCCTATCTGGCTAAAGCTGTTGCCACCGAGGCAAACAACTCTACCTTCTTCTCCATCTCCTCATCTGACCTTGTCTCCAAATGGCTAGGAGAGAGTGAGAAGTCAGTCATATAAACAACAATCCATAAGAAATAAAGTCATTCTAAAGCATGTTGTTTGAAAACCTTCTCACAAATGTTTGCTTTGTTTTCCAGGTTGGTAAAAACCCTCTTTAGCCTCGCAAGGGAGAACAAGCCTTCCATCATATTCATCGACGAGATAGACTCACTCTGCGGCTCAAGAAGTGAGAATGAGAGTGAGGCTGCTCGTCGTATTAAGACGGAGTTCCTGGTTCAGATGCAGGGTAAGTCTGCAGTAAACAACTGTGGACACAGAATATTGTGATTTTTTTTTTTGTATTGGTTTGTTTTTTACTTTTTTCATTAACCATTTAAAGTGTGAAAATTGAAAAATACCAGTTAAGCTCTTTCCGTTATTGACAGCTTTTGGGTCTGAACTGTTTTTTCAGATTTCCATGCACTTGATCGGGCAACTTTTGTGAAACGTGAAGCTGCAGAAGGATCATTAAATCTTAAAAACCTGATTTATCACAGCATTGCAGTCATTGTATGCCAGATTTCCAGCTTAGCGCATGCACACTGAAGCGTTGCACTTTTAGTCCAGTGCCGTTCCCTCACTCCACTCTCACACATAAACAGATGTCAGAACAGGTATACTCTGATATATATGCAAAAGACCCGGGGTGATGTCACAGACCAGGGTGTGGCCTGAGGTGCAGCATGTTTTCTCAGCCTCCGGAACAATAAGAGAAATCTCCAAATGTAGAAGGAAAAGGCTTTCATTTTATTTTGACATGCACCTTTCTTGAACTGAGCAATATGATTTGGTTGTACAAAAAATCACCAGTAGAATATGAAGGTGAAATGGGGGGGGGGAATGTAAGTGAGGAATGTACAGAAGGACTTCTTTGACAGCATGATCCAGGCAGGCACTGTTTCTGTGTTAGAATTCATGTGTGTTTACGCTCTGACAATGCTATTTTTGCAGGTGTCGGCATTGACAACAACGGAGTGCTGGTTCTCGGAGCAACAAACATTCCATGGACCCTCGACTCTGCCATCAGGAGACGGTATTTGTGACTGTCCAAGTGAAAGTTTTCCCCAGTTTCCAACATATGTGTTGACCGTGCACTGTTCACACTCACACAGATTTGAAAAGAGAATCTACATTCCACTGCCCGAGGAGCACGCCCGATCCACCATGTTTAAGCTCCACCTGGGCTGCACGCCCAACAGTCTCTCAGAGAGCGACTTCATAACCCTGGGCAAGAAAACAGATGGATACTCGGGAGCCGATATCAGCATCATTGTCAGAGATGCTCTCATGCAGCCTGTTCGCAAGGTCCAGTCAGCAACACACTTCAAGCGGGTAGGTTGTCCTTAAAAGAAATACATTTTAAATTCACCTTTAGTTGAACTTGTTGGAGTTGACTGAACGCCACTTCTCTCATCCTTTCTTTTTATAATTACTTTTAGGTACGAGGTCCATCTCGGACTGACCCCAACATCATTATTGATGACCTCTTGATGCCTTGCTCACCTGGTGATCCCAATGCCCTAGAAATGACGTGGATTGATGTCCCTGGGGAAAAGCTGATGGAGCCGGTGGTGTGCATGGTAAGAGCTTTTTATGATGTATTTGAGAACTATTAAGTTCAGTGTTGCATCACCAAAACTGTTCTTGCTTTGCTTTCTTCTTGCCAGTCTGACATGATGAGGTCTCTGGCAACCACAAAGCCAACAGTCAACGAACAAGACCTGAATAAATTGAAAAAATTCACAGAAGACTTTGGACAAGAGGGTTAGGTGTAATGATTGATGTAAGCCAAACCAAAGCAAATGAATTGTGATTGCCTATCTTTACTGTTCTTGTCCTGTTTTTTGTTTCATTCTCTGTCTTCTAATCATTCATCAGGCCCTGTGGATTGACCAGAATAGACATGTTTATTAACTGATAATCACACAGAAAGTGGTGGATTTGGTTTTATTGGATCTCTAAACAGAAAAACATCAGGCACTACACCCAAAACAGAAATTTATTGCACCTAGGAGTGACAGTCATAGGTGGAATTTAAATTTAAAATATCATTTATTTGACTGTAAATACATATTAATAAACAAAACTCCAATGAAGCTGATTGTATAGGAACATCACTTGGATGTAGTAGGAAATTAGGCTTTTGAGTTTTCTCTGAGACTATGGCTGAGCAGAATAGTTATGTGACTTAAGGGAATAAGTGGCAAAATTATTCTTTTTGGAAAAATAAGGCCATGGAAATAATAATTTATTATAATGAAGGACAGAGTCTTCTGTTCTTCATTTTGAGTCACCAAAACTTTTCACTTCACTAACAAATGTCCCCATATCTATTTTTTGTATTATTAAAAAAAAAAAACAAGCATTTTATAGTGTTTACTGTACTTTTTGGAATGTACAAATGATGTGCTGTGGAAGACGGATGCTTCAAGGATTTTTTTCTGCAAATAAACGTCTCAGGGAGGCGGCCGTCAACATTTTGAGACCAAGATAAAGGTAGCTTTAAAACATGTTATGGAAAAATGGGCTCCTTTAGTTTCCGAACAGATAATTGCTGCATGTGTTGCACCTTTGTCATCTGAATTGAACATTAACATTGAAAGTACATCACCAATGGTGCCAAATCAGCATTATTTGACAGTTTAACAGTCCGATAGCTTTAATTTGTACGTTTGTCTGGGAAAAACATAATATTTTTGTTTTTGTTTTGGCTATCAGTAGATTACATTAATATCATCTTTCTTAAGCTTTTCAATTTAACGCCTTTGGCAAAAAATCTCAGCCTTAATATTCCATCAATGTCTTAATGTAAATTTTGATAAAACGCCATGTATGTACTGAAGGATAAAGGAAAACACTGACAGTGCTGATGAGAGATCTTTAAAATCTTTTGCCCTTGCCCAATATAATTTTATCATGAACTCCAGGTAGCCACTTGTGACAGTGTGCACCATGTGCCTTCTTGAAAAGCTGCAGATTCATTTTTATTGGTTTATTTTAAAATTGGTCATACTGCATTTATTCCTTGCTTTGTCAAAAGTACTCAATATATAATTCACATTTCACGTAGCATCTTATAGACTGTATACACTTGTACCATTACTCAGCTACATTCATCTAAGGTATAAAAACTGTTTCTTTTCAGTTTTGGTGGGAAACATGTATTTTCTTGTAAATGCCTATGCATATACCCAACTCATTTCCTGATCCATTTATTTGCAATGTCACTTTATTGAAGATTTTCTGTTTTTCATTCCTAAATGTAAATAAAAGTTACAACTACTTCAAGAAAAATCGTGTACCTTTGTGTGATAAATAAATTGTTTGTTTAAAAAAATTTTTATGCAATTAAGATTATATAATTTGATACCCCAGACTTCACCGCCTTTGCTATGCGGTTGGCTGGCCAAGCTGCAGACTGGTTAAAAAAGAATGAGGAAGTGAATCGGTGCATTCTGGGATTTGTTGTCAAGAAACGCCCTAAAACGCACGCTAAAATCAAAGAGGACTGTGACTAAAAACTACAAATCCCAAATATCCCGGAAGTCCCCTTACGCTGCACAGTTCGATTTGTTTTGGTTTGTATAGACGGGGCTTTGTCACGGGATGCCGAAGTCCACTGTGCTTCTCAACGTGGATGTAATCTAGACTCACTGACGGATCGTGGGAAGCTCCTCCTCCGAGGGCTGTGCTTTGCCACTCCCGCTTAGGGCCGCGGCCAGCTTCGTAACTTTGTTATCGGACCTATCAGGCCCGACCTACCAGCCAGCCTAGTTAGCACACAAGCTAACGGTCGCCTGGCTTCACCCATGTCCCCTGAAGCTGCCTCGGGCTCAACGGTCACGGATTGGATTTTCATCAGTTCCTGGTGGCCTATCGTGCCAGTCATAATGCTCCTCGTCGTGGCGGCCTTCATTGTTGCTTTTGTCTTGCTGTTATACATGATATCGCCTCTTATTAGCCCCAAACCTCTGAAACTGAATGGGGCCCACGTCGTGGTAAGTGCGCCGTAATGCTAGCGAACGTTACCCTGGATAGCGACGCCAGTGACTGCGACTGCAATGCGTTTTGTTTTTGCAGCGTTAATTAACTGAACGCATTTTATAAAGTTGTGAGAATACCTGCTTCTTCTACGTGGAAACACGTGATTTGGTGCGGAGTGGAGGTCGAGCCTCAACTGTCAGAACGCGCGACACGCCCACCTTATAGTTCGTTACGTGGACGTGTCGCGCTGTCGTCATGTACTACAGTCGGTTCAGAATTTCCCCCGACTAATGAACTGCAGGCAGATATAAAACATCATGATAATCGTGTGTAACTGGTGTATTTTAGGTTAACAGTTGCCAAATAGATTTCGAGTCACTGAGTGACTCTAATGGAAAAACAAAGTAGAAATGTTTTATCTTGAAATTAAAAGGTAATAAACCTGTCATATTTGGGAACCTTTACCCCCTTAAATCGTGCCAAAGGTACAGAGTTACAGATTAGCCGGGAAAACGTTTGAGCTAAGCTGAAGGTTCTTCTGTCTCTCTGAATTTTCAGGTGACAGGAGGTTCGAGTGGGATTGGGAAATCCATTGCCATTGAGTGCTACAGGCAAGGGGCATTCATAACTTTGGTAGCACGGGATGAGGTCAGCAAACTCTTCTCTCAAGCAGACATTCCCTTGTATTTATCACGTTACAGCCGTGGTGTTTTTCTAGGCACTTCACTTGTTTGACGTCAAACACACTGAGGCTGAACCAGCATGGTGGCACTGGCTAGCCCTGAAATCTGTCTGGCACCCCTAAAATACAGCCTTATTTGTGGCAGCAATGAGTTCGGTCTGACAGCATTCCCCTTACCCCCCACCCCCCAGCCGTACAATATTGTCAGGCAGCACCCCAACTCCCCATCATATACTTGAGTCTGGTGGCTCCGAGCTTGGACAGCCCATGGAAAATTTTAAAAGCTGGCTCCGCCACTGCACACACAGTGGTGAATTTGTTCCACTCCGTTCACATGTTTAATTCACTTTACTGTATGCTATTGTTTTTTCCCCCAACCATAAGCCTAGAATGTTTTAGAACAACAACAACAACATCAATGTCACAGTTTATGTCAGTTGGCCTCCCCTTGCCTCACTGTGTGGCCTGCCTGCAGTAACAGACTCCAACAGGGAGGCAGCAACCTGCCCTGCCAGGAAGAAGTGTGTCCATCTCATTGATTCACTGACTCCTGATTGATCTGAATCAATAGCAGAATGGATCAGACATTTTTTTTCCTCTGTGCCACAAGCCACCAATCAGGTCATCAGATTTACTAGTCAGAGACAAGTGACTGGCAAACTGACAAAGCTATCGCCTACTGGCTGTCATTAAAGTGAATGTTAGCAACAGATGCTCTTTCAGGTTCATAAGTCTAAGGGTGTAGCCTTTAAAGTGAATGGTTATAGTCTAGTCCTGTTTTCTAAGTGCCAAGAAAGCTAAATGTTCGCAAAATTCAGTTCATGCATTTAGTGTGTGTAACAGATAATCAGCCACATGATGCGGAGAAGAGCAGCAACCCTCACACACACACACTCTCTGAACAAACCCCCGGATTTCCCACAATCCTCTAAAAGCGTCTGGTGACATCTATAGTCATAAACATCACCACAAAAGTTTTAAAGTGATCATGCTTGTGCACTCTTCCTTAGGCTAAACTCATCCAAGCAAAGAAAGAAGTGGAGAAATGTGCCATTAATGACAAACAGGTAAGGGCTGAGTGTATTTGAATGGGAAAGTTTTTGTCGGCTATTATGTAAAGCTGATGTGAGTTATGCTTTCCAGTGCATAATGAACCATATCATTTCGCAGGTGGTGCTCTGCATATCTGTGGATGTTTCCAGTGACTACAACCAGGTGGAAAGTGTGATAAAACAGGTCAGGCGTTACCCCCTCTTAGAAACATACAGTACATACAACAGCCAACAGAGTAAATGCAGCTGAAGCAGTGACCAGACTCCCCACCCCCACCCCACTCACCTCTTGTCATTGTGTAGGCTCAGGAGAAGCTGGGACCAGTTGATATGCTGGTGAACTGTGCCGGAACATCCATTTCTGCAAAGTTTGAAGAAGTAGAAGTGGACCGTTTCAAAGTGGGTACCTGGACGTGTGGTTAGGCCGAGAAGCACCGTGTCGGCAAACTCAAGCCTTGCTCGTGCCAACGTGTGCATTTCTGCCGTCAAAATGTGGACAGACGTGGGATATGCTGTACTGACTGCATTCTCGTTTTCACACAGAAACTAATGGAAGTGAACTACCTGGGCAGCGTTTATCCAACGCGGGCCGTCATAACCACCATGAAGGAGAGAAGAATGGGCCGCATCATGTTTGTGTCCTCCCAGGCGGGTCAGATCGGCCTGTTTGGCTACACGGCCTACTCTCCAACCAAGTTCGCCCTGCGTGGCTTAGCAGAGTCCCTGCAGATGGAGGTGAGTTTCTTGCGCTTACAAAGACCCATTGTGTCACGTTTCAAAGGGATCTGTTCAAATCAAATTGACTTCAATTTGTCTAATACGCTTCTATACGTATACAAAGAGCAATTCCTTAAGGAAACAGAAGTACAAGCAACCACAAGTTGGTCATTCTTAAAGCAAGCGTCCCTTGACACAGTGGTCATTTGTAAATGAACCTCTGGTAATGTGGATGAAGATTGTGAACTGTTGGTGCAGTAGTTTGAGGATGATAAAAACATTCTCAGCATCACTGTTCTCCTCTTGCAGATAAAGCCTTACAACATCTATGTGACGTTGGCATACCCCCCCGACACTGACACGCCACTGCTGGCAGAGGAGAACAAGATGAAGGTCAGCTCCTCTTTAACGCAACCCTGTCTTGGAGCATTTTCAATGGTCACCTTCCAACATTTTTTCTTTAATTTTCTCTCTTAGCCCCTGGAGACTAAATTAATCTCTGAAACATCTGGAGTTTCCCAGCCAGACCACGTGGCCAAAATTATTGTTCGGGATGCAGTGGTGAGAAGCTAATTCTCCTGCGTATGACTGGTTGGCTTTAAAAGCCTTTGAACCTTTAAAAACTCTTTTCATCTCCTCACCCATGCAGCAGGGGAATTTCAACAGCTCTGTGGGACCTGACGGCTACATGCTGTCGGCCGTCACCTGCGGAATGTCACCGGTCACCTCCATAACGGAAGGCCTTCAGCAGGTAAAGCCGCCCCATGTGGCATTGGTTGGGTTCCCAAAGTTTGTCGAACTTTTGGTCACAACATGTCGCCCGATGTGCTGCTTAGATCGTCACCATGGGGCTGTTCCGCACCATCGCCCTCTTCTATCTGGGGAGCTTCGACAGCATCGTGCGCCGCTGCATGATTCAGAGGGAGCAGTCCAAGGCGGCGGACAAGAGGGAATAGCGGCCGCCTTGCAGCCCCCCCCCCCCCACCCCCCCTTCCCTTCCTAACCTGTACAAGTGCACAACCGTGGTGAGGGGGTCGGGGGGGTCCAGGAGGGTCTCCGAATGCATTTCCGATGTCAGCTGTTATTGTGGCAGATGTTTACTCTTTGCTACTCCAGTGATGTAACCCCTCCGTGAACTTCACAGATTTGTTTTCATTACTTCCTCTCAGAGCCATTCCACTGATCCCCCCCCTCCCCCCAGTTTGATGTGTTGACGTGCTTTTCTTTGAGGGAGCAGCCTTACTCTGAGCAAATGAGGGCAGACTAAATATCCCACCGCCTGCTTCGTAAGAGCAGGTAGGCTTTGAAAAACCACTGACATTACAGATTATCAGGCTTCCCTGCTTTCCACCTGCTGGAAAGCAGGAGGAGGAGGAGGAGGAGGGGGCAGAGAGCCTGTCTGACCGGTTGCGCAGAACACGGCTAGAGTTTACTTCCCACCAGGGGCAATAGTGACAAACCGCAATGCTAATGCTCAGCTTTCGGTCCTGTTGTTTCATGTTTCTCCAAACTGGCTTTATGCCCAGGTAGTTTCACCTTTTCCCCACACCAAGGGTCTTTGCAGGCAAAGCCCCCTCAGTTTGATTAAATCACCTCCATGTCAGAAACCAGTTGTGTCCCACAGCTCTCTGAAAATGCCGTGGGATGTTTTCTCATTCTGTTTTTTCACATGAGCCAGGCCAAGATGTGGCGCAGTGTTACTCCAAAGTCATACCATGGCGGCGAGAGTGAGTGAAAACGTGTGACTCTCTTTGATTGTTAAGTTTTGTCAATGCAGATATATAACTTTAAAATTAGTATTCATAAGTGTGTGTGTGTGTGTTCGAGGCAACAATTTTTGGGTGTGTGTGACCGTGTGTGTTTGCTGTGACTGAGCCAACCCCTGGGGAAAGCAAAGCCATTAGATTTCACGGAAGACGCGGCAAATTATTTTCTCAGCAGGCCGCGCAGGTTATTTCACCCAAATTTGGATCACATTGAACTCGCAATGTTTCACAGCATGCGTGACCGGTAGCAAGTGGCTTTTAACATGCAGTTGTACAAGGCAGAGCACAAACGCACACACAGCCACCCCAGTCTAGTGGGATCCTGAATCCGTTGGGGTGGTGCAAGTCAGGGCAGGGGCAGACTTGCTGGTTCGAGTCGTGTCTCCGAGGGGGGCCGGTGATGGCGCTAGAGATTTGTTTTGAAGGAGAGACGCCAAAACAAGCGGAGCAAGCATGAAAGTCCTCTGTTGTCATGCTGCCCTGCACATTTAGGACAATTCCCTCACCATTTGTGACGAGCCTTGGAAGGTCTGGACACGACTGCAGTCTTTCTGTTTTCTTTGGGTTTGTTTGTTTTTTTTGCATCTCAGCGAGAGAAAAGTAGTTTTGACTCATGTCTTCAAGCCTTCCGTTGGTTTGTCACACACACAGGGAGAATGTTCTTTACTACAAAGCAACCGAATATGAGCGCAGGAATATTATTTTGAAATTCACCAGTATTTGAATGCCAAAATGTTTCAAGGAAATCTGTGGACATGCACTGTGTTTATTTAAGGTTTTATCTTTGTGTTGCTGCTCTGCTGATCTTTAGGGTTAGTCATTTCAAACTGCCAGGCAGTGGGGGGGGCATTCTTAGCCTTAAGACAAGACGACTGAAGAAGTTAATGCTATGAGAATGCGACCCTCTGCAGAGCGGCGCCGCTTTGCTCTCATGTCGTTTAGCAGTTCATTTAATGCTTAGTCCCAGCTACTTTTCAGCGTGAGATGCCAACTGTTTGTCTTTGTACAAAAAAAATAAGCCTTACTGAAATTCTAGACATGACATTGAGAATGGATGACTTGAGTTGGATGATGTTCTCATTTGATACTAGTGGAAGGTAAACTGTACTGCACTAAAGAATCTCTCATTACTGTACAATCATTGCCGTCGACGTCTTGTTTAGGTCAAGGTAGCAACACACACTTGTTAAAAAACACATAGGCCATTATTTTAGTAGGTTTTATTTTAACTTTAAAGCTATGCAATTGAATTCTGTGCTTACAGTGTGTTTATGTTCATTCAAGGTCTGGGTTCTGTAAGTCACGCTGATTCCCCCCCACTAAAGGCATCATCTTCGGATTGGTTCTATAAGTATTGTCATGGAAGTCACATTCTCATTCTTTTTATTTTATGTTCCTGGTAAAGAAAAAAAAACACCTTCACCTTGTGTGCCATTGAAAGATGATGTGAGAGGTGGAACGTTCTGTTGTCTTATTTTCTTACGTGATAAACTGAATAAACACTGGAAAAAGAACAGCGCAACTTGATGTGAGGTTATTTTTTTTACCTAACAATGCCCACTTTACTGTTGCGAGAAGGTTATGGGGACTAAAAGCGGGAAGAAAGAAGATTGCAATCCACAAGGGAATTTATCAAAGCAGCATCTCAGATTTGATTTGGTGGTTCGCATGTCGTCCAATCAGAGAATAAGAATTCCCAAGGGATAATAAAGAGAGGATAGAATTACAGCACAAGAGAGACGCGTTTCAATCTCAAAGTGATAAGTTTCAAATTCATTTTCACAATTTACTGGCTGAGACCGGATAACTTTGCTTGCCTGCCCAGCACCCTCCAGCCAGGTGCTCTGTGTCAGCGGCGGGGTTGCCCTCCTGCACATCACACGGCTCATTCTGCGGTAGCACAGCTATATAGCGCTGCTTTAAGAGAAAACACGTGCACATAGGTCCCGCTTTGATTTCTTTTCCACAGTGCAAGGCTGAATCTCCATCCACAAGGGGGTGGCTGAACCACAGCCAGCAGCCTCTCAGCACAGTGGGAGAGTTCTCTCGCTCTCCGCATTCTCAGAGGAGCTAGCCACACGGCTCGCAGCAACTAAACTTTTTGTTGTTGTTGCTGCCGTGAAGCCACTTATTGCTTTCAACGTGCAATCACGAGAGGAAGAGGCTGTTAACGATTTCCAGAGCGTTTTCATTCTCTCAACGCGGGAGTCTCCGAGCTTCACCACAAGGAATTACTTTGCGTGGTTGACGTCAGGACTAAGAAAGAGGAGGAGGAGGAGGAGGTGGGGGACTCACCAGCAGAGTGCAGCCAACCGGCGAGAGCAGCAGAGCCGCTGGAGAGGCTGTGAGGAGCAGCCGTGGACGGAAGGCGACTCGGTCCAACCTCGACCGGCTCCCACTCGCGCGCCCAGTCGTGCGTAAGCGCTGCCGAGACGCTCGTGGGCGTCGGTACGACTCGTGGCAGGCACGCAGGCGACAACTTCGGCCCTCATTCATGATTTAATCGGCAGCGGATCCGCGGCGGGCTGATGTGCACAGGAAGAGCGACACGACTCCAGCCTCTTCCGCATATTGGATCTGTGTGCGAAGAGAAGAACCAGCGTCCCCGCGAGGATCCCAGACATGAAGAGCTGATCTCAGTGGGGTTTCTAACTTTTTAAAGCTTCCTTTTAAAAGCTGTTTTGTTTGTTTGTTTTGATGAGGGATATTTTTTCACCCCCTCACGAAGTCACGAAGCGGTTTGCTCTCTTGCGTGGGATTGATCTTCGGCAGGCTCCTGCTCCAACCGAGTTCTGGCTCAGCCCGAGCTGCGCGTCGCACAAACGGGATCGCAATGCATTCGATTTGAGTCAGCCCCCGTCCGCGCAAAGTGTCCAACCGAGCCGGGATGGCGATCGAGTACCACCGCGACATAGTGGAAAACTTCATTTACCATAAACTCTCGAAACGCGGCTTCGAATGGAGATCTGGCGACGTGCGGGACGACGAGGACGCGGACCACGGCTCGGTAGTCGACCCGGCGCCGGCTCTGATCCGCCGCCTGCTTGAGGCGAGCCCCAGGCCCGGCACCGGTACTGGCAGCGTCTCCTCGCTTGTGTGCAAGCGGCTCCCGCAGACCGGCCCGTGCGCGGCCGTCCACAGAGTCCTGCGAGAGGCCGGGGACGAACTTGAGCGGCTGTACCAGCCGGACTTCACTGAGATGTCCCGGCAGCTGTACCTGACGTCCAGCACGGCGCAAGGCAGGTTCGCCGACGTGATAGACGAACTGTTCCGGGACGGTGTGAACTGGGGCCGCATCATCGCCTTCTTCGAGTTCGGGGGAGCGGTGTGCGTGGAGTGCGTGTCGCGGGAGGAGATGACTCGCCAGGTGGACAACATCGCTGAGTGGATGACGGAATATTTGAATGGGCCTCTGAACAGCTGGATAGAAGATAACGGGGGATGGGTAGGTGTGATTCATTATCATGTGGCGCAGCTGCGAGGACACACGAGTCCTCCATTTGTGTGTGTGTGTGGTTTTTTTTGTGTGTGTGTGTGTGTGTGTGTGTTTTTTAATTAATGAAAAAAAGGAAAGACTTTGATAAGTAAATGCGCATGATCTAAATCAATTTTCAGTAATCCAGCCGTGGTAATGTGATTTGACAGGAAGTAGGGACGAAACTGCAGCTGCGGTTCGTCATTAAAAAAAAAAAAAAAGAAAGAAATAAAAGGAAACCCAGTTCTCTGGATGCGCCCATTACGCACGAACACGGCGAGCGCACGAGATGGACGGCTTTTCTCGTCGCTCTGATTGGACGAGGGTGATGGCAGTCTAACCAATTGGCCAATCAGAGGCGAAGACCTCGGTCACACCCCCACGATCTCTTGCTAAGCGCCTCCCTGTTAGCTGCAGAGCCCCGGTGGTGGCGATCACGCTGCTGTCATTCAGGTTGAATCATCCAGCATTTTTCTCTCTCTTCCCACTGGCTTTTAGAGTTCACTGACTCTGTGTTCTAAATACGTTCCAAGAGACAGAGCGCGGCAGACTGTCGCGAGGAGGTTGAGGCCACGGGAGGGGTGGGGAATGAAACCGGCGGAAGCATCTTCAAAAAGACAAATGTTGAAATAATTTGCTCAGTGCTCGCAGTGTTCAGCTTCCAGAGGACACACACACACTCCATTCTGATGAGGGGAAGCCGTTAATGTGCCCTCACCTTGCCCTCGCTACATATTCAGCATCTCCTTCTCTTTAATGTGATTCAGCCTGTAATTGGCAGAGTTGCCCTTAATGAGAACATAACGTTTGTGTTGTTGGCTTATTCTAGCCGCCAGGGATCAGAATTGGGGTTTTTACTTTTTTTTTTTATGCAGGGTAGAGGGAGGAGGGTCATCATCAATGATTCATATCGAACATTTCATCTCAAAGGGAAGAAGCGTTTAACATTCCCCTTGAGTGTGCCCTGGCCCCTGGAGGTGGCAGGTTGCGCCACATATCAAAGAGGGGGCACCGGAGGGGAGGGTCCTGCCTGCAGGGACGGAGGGGAGCACTAATCTGCCGCCACTGTGTTTAACACCGTCCTCGGTGCATAGGTTGGAACTCCTTTGTCTGGCTGTTTGAGACCTGTGCCTCGGAGCTCTGCACAGCCCGGGTTGCCTGCCGTCTCTGGAGCCCACTGATACAATAATGTAGGTCATCATCACAGTCTGCGTTTTCCAGCCGGGCGGAGATGAGCGAGGGAGCGAGCGCATCTCTGCTGCTCTGCATCCTCTTTAGGGAGAGACAGCGGCCCCTTTAATCCACGGGATTATTTTGGATTATTTTGATAGCGTATGTTTCCATTTGGGGTCATTTTGGGGGGATTTGGGATGTGGGCACAGGGGAAACTAGGCAAATTATTGCGGGGCCCAACTGGGCTCTGGGCTAACTGTGTGGCGCACCCTCGCAGACAGGTGTCTCACAGATGCCGGTGTTGATTTATGTAATAATTTGAATGCCCTTCAGGTGGGGGATTTCCTGAGGTGTGTGTTTTTGTTTCAGCACCCTGACATTTAATAACCGACGCAGCAGACAAGATCTGCATCTGTTCTCCGGGCTTCGCGTGTGAAATTCACACTTTCCTTTGTATTGCTCTTTTGTTTTTTTTTAGATTTCTAGAGAAGTCGCAGGGCCATTCCGAACATGCTAATTATGACATTTTCATATGCTGTTTACACTCTGAGCCATAAAAAGGCAAAGATAACGGGTTTTGTGCATTTATGTCACACATAAAACAATGTTCAGATTTTTTTCACTGACTGTTGTATCCATGCCATGTCTTCCTGACTGCTGCCAGTTTCAAAAACTAGCGCACATGCTTGAGAAATACTGAAAATAATGAAATTATTACGAGCTACCATAAAAAGATAGTTCCTGCTTTGTGAAGCTGCATGTGATGATGCACATTTCTATTATTATAGCAATTGTTCTCTTGGAACTTAGGTACATGCAGAGGGTTTTACCTCCATGTTGAGGGTCACCAATTCTTCAGGCTCTCATGTCATCGAGTGAGGTTTCTCTTGCAGGAAATGGATCAAAACATGCAGGTTGCTCCAGTTACGCTGTCCCTGCTTTGCACTTTTGTGTTCTGGAGCCCATGACCAGCGACAACAGTGGAAAATCCACGGTGTGCGCGTGTTGAGACAGGTCATGTTTATGGTCACTCACTCTGTCCATTGTGTTATTGTGTGCAAGAGGTGAGTCTCGTGTTTTTCAGCAGCCTTAAAACAAAGGTGGGGCAGGGGGGGGACGGCGATCAGCCTATCACTGACATTTTGACATGCGAGAGTGGTGTGGAAACTGCTTTCTATCAGCCGCCCTCTGTTTCCTGTTGTTTCGGGAGAGAATCTGGGCCCTAAATAGAAGTGGCCACTAATGATTGTTGTGTCTAGCCATTGCCAGTGAGTCAAATGCACTTTTAGCTAAAGTAAACTGCCTGCTTTGAGAAAAAAACAAAGCCGTTATTGTATTTACAAAATCCAGGTGAAATGATTACTGCTCCCACTGCGGGGTGTCAGACGCTGACCTTTCATTGTCTCCTCCTGCCTGTATGGATTCTTTCTCTGTGGTGGCTGAAATTGCAGTCAGCTGGGCTGCGATTGCTCTGGTGCTGCGTCCTCAAACCACACACGTGGCGCACCTGTGTTTATTTACCCGCCCGCGCAGTACATACCACGCGACTGAACAAAGTGGCAGATGCCGTCAGACGTCTGGAAATACACGCTTGACCTCAAACCGTTGACTGGCTGCGGGGGTGAGAGAAAAAGAGGCAATAATAAGGTGCAAGAGCGAAACAACAGCGATTTCACAACTCTGGAATGCAAGTTCAGATACAGTGGCAAGAACGTCAGTTCTTTGGTACCAATTTAAACCACAGCTCAGTTTCGGGGAGTGAATATCTCTTGAAGGGACATAAGCCCTCTTATTGGTTCTTCAGTTCCAAACAAAGCCACGTCATTGTAGGAAAATGATTTTCCTGCAGTCAAGGTCACAGGGTGGAGCTGGAGCCTACCACAGCTGTACTGCAAAGGTGGGTTTTCATTTTGGAATGTCGCCACGTAGAAACAACCCAAAACCAATTGAGAGCTGCCAATTAGCCTGATGTGCATGTCTTTGGACTGCTGCAGGAAGCCGTAGTACCTGCAGAGAATGCAGGCCATGCAGGCACAGAAAGGACATGCAAACTCCACATATAAAGGGCCAGAGTCTGAGAATCCAACAGCCAGCTGTGAGTCGACAGTGCCAACCACTGCAGCACAGCATCACCAATGAGGAATAACTGAAGACTTGTACATAACATTGATGCTATTGAAATTCAAATGACTGTTTTCCCTCTTCTCCTGCCACCTCTTTTCTAATTGCAAACAGAAGGTGGCCGTCTATGAATCTACTGTCAAAGTGACAATTTATCACTACCCACCTAAACACACACTACAGCGCTGAAGCTTAAACAGAACCATTTAAGGATGTTAGGTAGCTGCTAATGTCACCCAATCACTACAGAACCAGCAAAGGGTTTCTGACAGCGTCGTCACATCTGATGACAGCCTCAGCCCTCTGCTATCAAAGAACCGATTCAAAATTAGTTGCAGACATTGGCGTATACCTGCAGGACACCTCTTATCAGCACCAGCTGCAGTTTGTTTACAGCTAACAGGTGAACGTTAGCTGTAAATTAAGAGGCTGCACATGGCAAACATACCTGCTATGCCGCAGCATGTCAGCGCTGCAATAGCGAGCGTGTAAGAATAATTCAGTGTGTTGCTGTGGGCAGCCTCGCAGAGCTGCTTGCGTGCAGCAGATATTTCACAGAGTAAGGGAGTGTAGGAGGTAATCGTGTTAAAACATTCAAAAAAGTCCCAAACAGCGGGATCTGGTGTCTGCAGAATGTTGGCAGCATATGTTTCTCTGTATGTTATAGGTGTGTGTGTGTGTGTGTGTGTGTGTGTGTGTGTGTGTGTGTGTGTGTGTGTGTGTGTGTGTGTGTGTGTGTGTGGGGCGAAACAATGTAAATTGACTTGGGTGGGTCCATGCTGTGGGGGGATTCCCTGAGCACAATCTGTTGGTCCATGGGTGGAACCTGCTTGTTGATACAGTACTGCAGACGTCTGGCTGCTCTCCCCCTGCTTGTCGGGGTTTCAGTGGATATTGGAGAGCGAGGAAGTCGTTAATCTCCATAAGGGTGACTTTTTTTTTTTTTTCAAGCACAAGAGCGCCATGGGGAAAAAAAAACATTCAAAAACAAAGCTGACACAGTCACTCAAAAACAAAACTGGACGAGATCTCACTTACATCTAATTTGTGTCTTGGGGGTGCAAAGTCAATCTGTCAGAAGAAGACAACAAAGCAGCGGCAACGCTCAGGCCCTGTTTACGGCTCTTTCTCGCTCCAAACTGCGCTTGAGTTTTGCACTGTCGAGTCGCAGTGTTTGACGACACGCGCCTTGCAGTTTAACGAGCTGGAAGTTGCGACGTGCCCATCTGTTCTCAGCGAAAGATCCTCCGTTCTCTCCGCGCGCTGTCACCATCCGTCGCTTCCTTGACTTTGTTCATTTGTCGCAGATAATCAGTGTGGCTCGACAAAATTAGTGTGCAATCAGCCAGAACGATTACTCATGCAAATAACATTTAACCGTTTCTTCACTCCCACCCCGTCATTTCCAAACATGGGAGAGGGGGTCAGGGGGATGACATCATTTCATTAGTTTTCAAAACAACGCTATCTCTGGATGTAGACTCCCCGTAATGGAGTCTACTCACCACAAAAGTAGCTCACTGTGGCAAGTGAAAAGAGAGTCGGCCAAGATTTTTCCCCCCATACTGTACCCCTTTTGCAGTGCGGGCCTGGGCTGCTCGCCATCTGCCACCGTGTTTACACCCATCAGCCCCGGCAACTGTAATCTCAGAAACATTTCCTACAAACGCAGGCAGCCCTGGGCTGGACCGTTGGTCTTTAAATCTGCTCTGCATTTGGAAACACTTTGGAAAGCAGATTAGAGACACTGCGCAGTTGAGGTAATGCTGTTTGAGTGGTGGAAAATAGTTTTTTTTTTTTTTTTTTTTTTTTGTTTTTTTGGAGATTCCATTCCTCTTGTGTCTGCCGCAAACATCCTGGAGCTTCTGGAGTCCACCACTGGCTCTTTGGTGTTCCTTTAGATTAACCTAAAGTTTGTGCTGGAAAAACTGATTGACCAACCTCTGAATAGATGGGGGCAGAAAAAGCTTTGCTTTACATTACAACGTTCTCTGTAAGGAGTTGGTTTGTCAACTTCAAAGCGAGGCGCAAGTCTTGTTTACGTGTTCAGCCTACGGGCCTCACCCTCCACAGAACAACAAACATAAAGCTCGGTTGCGGTTGCATTCTGAATAATTCAGCTCTTTCAAGAACTTCTTTTATTTTCTGACAATACAGTGTAGGCGATCCTCAAAACCGTAGAGGCGCTGTCAGCCCTAATTACAGAAGCAGGCTGGTATGAAGGCAGTCACACGCCGCCTCCCGTCCTCGAGTATCATCCACACAAAGGCGCGTTTATTTTATTTTACATCACGCTGTTGTCTGGAGTGAGGGGGTCACACGTTGCGTTTTGATCTCTTCCTCTGCCTGACACCGCTGTCTTTTGTTTGTGTGTCTGTGCCTTATTCAATTCCACGCATGCCGAGAATTTGAAAAAAAACAAAAAAACAAAAAAAACACCACAGACATGCATCTCTGTCGTGACTGTTGGCGCAACGACGGCGCCGGTCTGCCTCGAGAACGTAACGCCAGCATCTGCCCTCCCCCGGAGAGATCCTACGCCTCATTCTGTGTGTTATTTCTGGGCCTCCTCCTGAGAGCTGGAACTGCCCAGGAGGAGAGAAGGAAAAAGACTTTGAATAAATAATGGAGACAACATGGGTGTTTCTCTTCCTTAGCGGCCGTCGAGGGGCGTTGGTGATCCTGCTGTTGGATAACCGCATCAGCTGATCGGACTCGTTGAGGAACGCCGGTGGGCTGTTTGCATGCTGACGTGTGTGGCTTTTGTTTGTGTACGTTGTTGCTCATATGCATCCAACCCCAGCAGCCTGCGGACTGTCATTAGGCAGAGCAGTTGTATGATTACATTTCTGTCTTTCCTTGCCTTTGAAATAAATCCCCACTCAGCCTAGCAGTCACCTCGGCTTGCCCTGTTTTTTTCTTTTTTTTCCCTGTTTCACAGAGGCCACGTGCCGGCGCTGTTTGAAGGCGCCGCTGCCCCAGTCAGAGCGCCCGCTGCTGAATTATACATGGGTCAGATAAACTCAGACACTAAATGGATTTCCCCTCGGTCGAGCACTGGCAGTGTGTCTGCGCTCCAATTTACAGTGCATCATTCTTCTCTGTTTTTCATCTTCAGCCCTTTGCCGTAGAGATGCATCGTTTGGGGCCAAACACCTTCAAAATCCTTTAGCCAAGATGCACAAACCGTCTCGAGAACACCCCTTCAGTGTCAGGTAACGTGTCCAGATCCCTGTAAAAGGCTCTGACACGTGAGACGCCTCTAAATATAGAAGCGTTGCCATCACTGCTCTCATGCGGCCCTCCTTTCTCCACATTACAAGCACCAATCCCATGAAACCCCGTTTGCTTCCCTGCCAGCAGCACGTTCACCTTTGTGTCCATTTGCATTAGAAAATTGTCCTAACGAGTTGCTTGAAAGACATGAAAAGATTTTTCCACCTTTCCTGTCAATGACAGAATAAAAAGGGGCCCAGTGAGACACCAACTGACTTTGCCAGTGGGCACAAAAAACCTTGCATACCACACAGCATAACAATATAGGGCAAGGTTAAATGGTTCCTCCCATTGACTGGTTCCTGTAGATATTTTCGGTACAAAAAAACCCCAAAAGGGTTTTTATTAATAGAGATTCAATATACTCAATTAATTTCTTGCGCGACAATAGCCACCAGTGTTTAAAATACAGCTGGGAGTGTCTCCTAAATGACTTTCCTGTTCGCAGGGAACCTGTTGCATGGGCAGGATAACCTAAATAGTTGATAGAGGCTCTGGAGTTGCCATTAATCCAACATGCTGGTCGTCAAGGGCTGGCAATAGCTCTCTGCAGGCGAGCAAACACAGAAGCGGATGTACCGGCGCAAATCAGTTATTTGCTGTTCACAAAAGTACTATGCACACACACACACACACACACACACACACATTTGCATACGCACATGAACAGTGGCATTTCAATGTGTAAAAGCGGATGTGGTAGTGTGAATCAATAATGCTGTGTTGTCACAGGGTGACATGTGAGCCATGGCAGGGAGCAGATGGCCCCGGGGTGCCTTGCTTCCTGTTAGCTGTGCCATTCAGCCTCAGCAAACACACACACACGCACGCACGTGCACACAAGCACACACACAATTCATACATGCACACCAGTACCATCCCCACTGGGATTTCCCAGTGCAACTAGCCACAGCGCTGGTCACTAACAAACCACACGGCCTTATTGGCTCTTCTCTGAAGGGCTGTGTACATTGCCTTCTGCAATAAAAGGACAACAGCCAAACAGTTTCAGATATGTATCTGCTTTCTCCATGGAGGTCTGGGGTCTCTGGACCCCCTACCCAGTGTGTTTTTTTTCCCTCCCCGCTCCAGCAGAGCAAATAGGCCTCAGGAAACCTGAGCCAAGGCAGCGGACGCTAAGTGAGGTCAGTCGCTGCTTCAGTGTCACTTTGACTATGTTGCATTGATTGGCCATTTCCGATGGCTTTGCATCAGTGTCTCTGTGCAAAGACTCAATTAAGGTCGTGGCTGTAAAGCTCTGAGTGCACAAAGGGGTGATTTATTGAAATCAGGCTCCAGAAAAGAGCCTCGGTGGGAAGACTTTGGTGAAATGTTTTAGCACTTGCTGACAGCTTTCGAATGGTGAGTGTGGGCAAGTGGGAGCACTTTGCTCTGTGCCATGGCGATTGACTGGAAGTGCAGAGAAAAGGGTACAAAAGACAAAGCGAGCCTTGGGAGCATTGCTGCTGCCGCTATGTATTGTTTTCCTTTCTTTCTGAACAGCTACAAGTTGTCAGCAAACTTCACCTCCTAAACGTTTTAACCTAAATTTTACAGACAAAATACACTATTAGGTAGATTATTTTGTCTGACTTACGAGGGCCAACCGAGTACTGCCACGGCATTACACTGCATCAATGTCAGTGACTCAAGGGATATGCTGCCCTTAATTGGCTGTTGGGGTGTCACTACAGTTTCAAATAATGACATACACTTCAAAGAAATGAGGAAGCGCTGAAGACACTGAACTGACAGTGATTCTTTTTCTTTTAGGTATGTTCTGATAGATGATGGGTAGATGATGCTTTCTTGTCCTCCTGCATGTTAAGTATGTAGACATCTTGTCTCTAAGCTTTTTACGATTCCTGAACCTATTGCAAGCGGCACCGTTTTGCTTTATGGAGTTGTTTTAACAGTGTCACGTCTAGACGATCCTCATGCCGACGGATTTAACCAGCAGAAGTTTAATTAACTGCACAAATTGCCCCGTAAAATGTGTCTTTTAATCTTTTGCAATTTCTCAGACCAATAAAGAATTCTGTGCATTTAATCGAGGGATTTTACCGTACCATGCACCAAGACAAGAAGAAAGATCTTGTGATCTCTGTGAACAGTGGCCAGTTATGCAAAGTCATTTTCTGATACCGACCAGCCTATCGTGACATGCAGTCCTTGACCTTCAGCGTCCCTGGAGTTGAGTTATGGAGGAATGGTACTCCCTGGTTCAAGTTAATAGACTTCACAAGGTGTCTTTGATCAGTAGGTGAGGCTAACAAGATTTTGGAAGTGCGGTTATGGAATGGAACAGAAGTGGAGGAGGCTTCAAGTCTAGAGAGCGGTGGCCAATTCCGCCGCACAGGCCAGTTGAGGGAAATTACTGGGGGGAAAAGCATGCAAGGAATGATCAGGCTTCCATGGATGGAAGACCAAAGTAAAAGTGACCAAATAGGGAAAAAGAAGTTCAGTGTTGGTGGAGAGCTGCAGATATACGCTGGACTAGCGCACTCAAAATAAATTTATAGAGCAACCTTGTACAAAGTTTCTCAGTTGGAATCATCTGACTTAACAGTCATCTGATTCTCAGCTGATCCATCTGCTGACAAAAGAAAGCTGAGGGATGAGTTCCTGAAAACCACATGGCCATTAGGCAGCACACGTAATTTAACACAAAAAACAGGCAACAATAACGCGTCACGTGACTAAGGTAAGGCGCAAAATCTAGATGGGCCTAAAGAGAAGCCATGACTGAGATATTGAGAAAGGTTTCATTGCACTAGCCTGTACGCCAATGAAGAGGAAAATGCAAACAGAAAATCGCAAAATGTGAAATGCTAATTGTAGGAGCTTGACGTGCAGATTGAAATTACGGCAGCATGAGGAGATCAGCCAAGAGCTCAAAGCAGGAGATACAGATGGAAAAAGTGATTTTTGGACTATACTTGGTGTCCAACATGTTCTGATGGATTAAGTGTTTGTAATTCATAATTGCTGTGCTTCCATTTGCTGACACTTATGTGCCATCAAATATCTACAATAACCCAGAACGTGGGTCTGTTCGGGCGTGGTACTTTTCCCTGTCATTATCAGGCCTGGTATAAGAAAGAGATCAGAAAACAGGGTGTCAGATGCACCGGGCTTTTAATTCAGAAGACAATGACCAAATATTATCCTAAACCTAGTGAACACTAATAAACATTAAACATTATGTAATCAGTAAATAAAAACAAGTGTTGTTTTTGGAATTAAGAGACGCACGTTTTCAAAAGTAGCTGATCATTTTCCTCACTTCACTGACACGTTGAACGATTGACCACAGAAGCTACAAACATTGCATAACATCAGTATATTGAGATTCTATTATACTCTGTTTTTTGATCTCCAGTTGTTTTACACTACTGAGCCCACTGGAGCATTGGGGCTGTTTAAACCCCACTAAATGACATTTTCCATGGCTTGCTCCGTGACGGGAATGAAGCAGCTCCTGAATGGCCTTATTAGCTTTCCAGTCAACCATAGTGCTACAATAGACATCTTATTGTAATTCATCAGGTGGGCTGTGCTAGTTTCCTACCAGTCGCCACATGCCAACAAGGTCATGTAGCGCTGAGTGAATCAACAGTCATCAGACAGTTCAAACAATCAGCCGCTTTTTAGATCATTCTGTTCCACACAATTCTGCCCATGGTCTCCAGTGATCTCTGGCCAAAGAAAGAGCCACACAATACCACTAATAAATGCTTTCAATTCCGCTCTTCAACGCCATTATTAGTCCATCTCGGTTGTATCTCATGTTGTATAACCTAAGTGTGCAGCTAAACTCTGGTCCTGGCAGTCAACTCGGTTATCTGGACATTCATTCCTTCACGTATCAGGCGTCTCAAGCACACACAGAGCAGTTGTTTGTGTCTGCACATCAATGCATTCCACTCATTCCTCTCTCCCCGGGATGAAAATCAGCTGGTTGCCCGAGAGAGGTCATTGAACTTTTCCCCAGTATTGCCAGTCGGAGAGGGAAGGTGGGGGTTGGGGGAAAAAAATCTCAGCCTGGAGAAAGCTGAAGTTCACCCTGGGAACACTTGTGATGCAGTTGACAAGGAAACCTGAGACTGCTGTTTGGATTTCTTCAAAGTTATATTGCATAAGTGCACTTCCCCCCAAATAACCTTTGTCTCCATGCAGCTTAGAGAAGTTTTGTCACTTCTTTCATTCTTGGGATTCTACTTCCTTTTTCAAAATCACTTTACCCTCTGACCTTATTTATTGTGTTTCTGTAGGGCCAATAAGAGCACCGGGGAAAATAGATTCTAAAAGTCAAGTCAAGATATATATTCTTAAAGTTGCTCAGTAGCTACAAAAGTGTTGATTAGTTTAGGAGAAGACAAATTCAGGTCAAGCCAAATCAATATTCAGAAAATCACATTGTGCTCTATGATCATGTGACATCAGTACAGGAAGTTTGTTGGGATCAGTAATACTTGTTTCTCTTCAGAAATATTTCTGACCGAGCCCTGCCTCCCGTACGTTTTCTCCAACACCATCAGACATGTGAGAACCTTGATCTGTTCAGCCCCTTGTCGCACACTAGGGGTCCCTGCTCAGGGGAACAGCGCTGGCCCTGAAACAAACCCATCACGTAATCCGCTCCACTGTGTTGTTCCCAGAACCGAAAAGCTTCTATTTGATTCCAGACTTCACAGGAGTTCTACTTTGCGACGAGGAGTGTCTGAGAGGCACCTTGCGCCCGGCTTTGATGTTCCGATACTTTCTCCTCCACTGATGTGTTTAACTCTCGGCAAGATTAGATTATGCTCGTTTTCTTTGGTGCAGCTCCCTAAATTACAGAGGCAACTTGAAAGGTTCATCAAAGTGAGGGGGAGAAAAAAAACCAACATTCTTGCCTTTTGCTGATCATAAAACATTCCGCGTTTCTTCAGGTGTCACTTCCACTGACTTGGAGGGAGAATTCAAAGTGTCTGCTAATGGTTCAAAACAAATACATATCTCTTAGTTACAGTGTCTAACCAGTCCAACTGTAGCTCTGTGTTGCTGCCTCCTCCACCTCCCTTTTCTCCGCAGCATTAGCGTGACTACATGTTTGGCTTTCCTCTAGTCTTTCCCTAGTTACCGCCACAGAGTGCGCGATTCAGCCATACTTGGTTTTTAACCACAGAGAAGCTATAGTCTCAAACCAGACGGTGATGTCATGCCGCAACAAATGGCACAGGAAGTGACTTCATACTAACCAACCTGTCAAGCTCCTTTTACAAAGGACAATCGTCTTTTTTGAGTGAGCTCCACAACGACGTCATGGTTTGAAACAAAAAACAATAAAAGGGGGTGGGGGAGAGCTTGCTGTAGAATTTTAAGCCAATCCGAAACCAAGCTTTTCGTGGGCGGGTTCCAGGCGGTCTGTGTTGGTCTGTGCAAGTGCCGTGCAGTGACCGTGATACAGATGGTGTTCCCACATGTCCCATTCATTATGCTTCGCACAGTGGTCACTTTTGGCTGGGATCGCCCTGTCTATTTTCAGCCCTGTGCCACAGTTGGAACTGTGTGGTCTCAAGGTTGTAACGGGTCAGCGGATATGACTTTTAAGGGCTGGGAGCAAGTGTGCCGCCCCTGTCGCAGGAAATGAGCGGCTCCCATGAGCTCTGTCTGTTACGGGAGAAGCAACAGGCCACCTGGGACTCGGTCCGTTCCCACGGTCTGTATCAGAGATCTGTATCAGAGATCTGTATCAGAGATCTGTATCAGAGCCAATCAGGCAGAGAGGGGCGGCTGCTTTGCCAAACCAGGTTCCTTTACACAACAACCAAGGCCTAATTTAAGGTTGACAAAGCGAAATGGAATGTAAAAATGTTATTTTAACGTTGAATCATTAACCCTACTCCCCTCCATCACACTACAGGGAGATTGCAAGACTTGCCTTTTGTTCTCGTTGGTTGCTATGTATTCCTGCATGTTACACAGGTCCCATATTCTGTTACTCTACCAGTGGTTTCTGACAGTAATATCTGTCTTCAGCCTGGGAGGGAACGCCCTGAACAAGTCCATCTTTTACTTCTTTTGCCTGTTCTACTTTATAAGAAATATACAATTCAGGAAAATAACCTTGTTGTGACATCACAAAGGGTCCTGATCCCTCCTCCAGGTGACATTTATGGTGTAAACACACACACACACATATGTATATATGTATATATATATATATATATATATATATATATATATATATATATATATATATATATATATATGTACATATATGTTACGGAAGCGCATTGCTGGCACCCTAGAAAAAAAAAAAAACAGGGCTCAGTATCACGTTATAATGTGATACTTTCACGTTTTTATGTGATAATTTTTTATAACATAATATATATATATTAATATATATATGTATAGAGTATATATACAGTATATGTATATAGAGTATATATACAGTATATGTAAATAATTTTCATGTGAGGCTGCTCCAGTGGGTTTGGGAACAGGTGTGATATCGGGACCTTTGAATGCCTCAGATAAACTCCAGTTTATCAAGTGGCTGTTCACAAGAGTGGCCCTACATTCTTGCAGAGTTGAAGATGGGAGCAAGCGTTTCACACGGTCCGTTCAGAAAAGGCATCTCAGCTTCACCGCGCTCAGCATGGCTTCATTTTCTAAACCCGCAAACGCGTCATTGGGAAAGAATCACTAGGCACCCAAGTGGCAGACATCGCGTCTCTGCTGGAAAGCCACTCAGGCCTTGTTTTAATGCACTCCAAACACGCCAGCCACCACAAGTGTGGATGGTGACTCAGTCCTGCTACACACAACTTTTTTTTTTCAAATTCCCTCCTCTGGCTGCTTGCACGTCATCGGTGGCCTTTAAAATAGGCTCTGAAGCAGTTATTACACCAGTTTTATTAGATTGGCAAGCCGTGAGCCAGCAGCTCACACGGGGCCCCTCAAATATTTATGGCAGCGCAGCACTCGTGCCACTCTTGTGCGTCTCCAAGTATCGTCACTTCCTCTTGTGTTCAGGGGGCAGGATGGGCTCAGTTTAGACATCCTCAAACAAGACAGACATCCCCCTTTTCAGGCGGATTCTATTCTGTTCTATTTGAAGAAGCCATTGTACCGAATTCTGGGGAAGGGTGGGATCAGTTCTTGAAGCCAAAATAGCTCTCAAGGTTAAAATCAGCTTCCTTGTAGAGGAGGAGGCTCATTGCAGGTGCCCTTTGCTTTGGTATCTCCTCTGCATTCAACAGAGGGAGGCTGCTGGATAGGGGAGTAGCAGGTGACACCAGGGTAAACACGGTCGGTATCTGCTCAACGGTCCCCACCTCCCCAGAGCTCGGCAAGGTTGGCTCGTCCTTCAATTCACGTTGGATCAAAGCAGCTCAATACAAATCAAGAGTGGCTCGGCAAGAAGAGAGGATTGTGCAAGGATCTAGCAGGGCACAGTCAAGGTTAAGTGAAGAGATGTTTGACACGTGTTTTTATTGTTCAGAGCCGTGTTCTTGTTTACACTTACTGAAGGAAAAAACATGTAAAAATTAAGGGGAGGGGTGGGGGGGGCGCATCCAGCTGCACAGCCTGGATGGTTCAACTCCAGCGATTGTCCTCCTCCTTCATGGTGTGATTAAAAAAAAAGGAATTCAAGCATCATTCATTTTCTAAAAAGGAGTCTCCAGTGTAAAGTTACAGTGCTCATTTATCTGGCTGTTCAGACAATGAAGACCGGAGAGAACAAAAAAAGAAAAGGCACGTGGTGTCACGAGGAGCGGTGGGTGATTTACTGACGATCGCGTTTCATGTTCCAGCAGAGCCGGCTCACTCCCACGGGAGAGCGGCCTGTTTTGTAAACACACAAATGCTGCTGTTGCTGCTGATGCACATTTGAATATTTATGAGCCTTAAGGGTAGCATCCAGCGTCTAATCCATTATTTTTTCCCCCCCTTTGCCTTTACAGTCTTTTTTGATAACTTGGCTGGAAGCAGATGGAGAGAGATGTTTCATTCCCCTATTCTGCTTGTGCTTTTATTTTGAAATCTTGGAACTGGAGCTGCGACGTAGGGGTAGAAAGTTGCTCTGGAGACAGACATCTGGCAACACCACAGACGATGTGGATGGCACTGTCCAGCAGGGCCCAACTTGTGACAGCATCACCTGGCTCCAAACTGTTGAGAGGCAGACGTGAGTGGCTGTAAAGGGCAGAAAAGATGAGCTGCCAGACTGTATCTGAAAGGGTTGGCAGCTGATGTGAGCTGCTGAGCCTTCTGACTCTCCAACCGTGAAACAAGGAGGCTAGCACGGGTCCTGAGCAGGAGGAGGTTGCAAAATTACGCATAGGCACATGATGGGAAGATAATCCCTCGGTTTGGAATGGGCGCTGCTTTTCCGCCTTCTCTACCCTCATCACCTGCGTACATGTACATGTGAAGCAGGCTTTTCGTGTGTGCGTAGGCCCATTCCTTTTCTAGTTGGTGAAAGATTACTGTCTGTGTGGCCCACACAAACACACTATTTACCATTATGAACAACGATTAAAAGGAAAGAAAATGAGCAGCAGAGAGGGCGTGAGACAAAAAGGAGCTGCTCGTTAACATTAGCCAACAGCTGCTTTCACTATCTTACAGAGCAGACTAACTACTTAGCAACTACCAAAGAGAAAGACTACTCAGAGGGACTGCAGAGTACTGCATCCTGAATTGACAGAGAGGAGAGGCAAAGTTTACCTGACAAGTCGTATTGTACATAATTTGAGTCTTTCAAAAGAAGACAATTTTATCAAATCCAATCACATCAAATCCTACATTATCTTTTCTAGTGGTCGGATGGAAACGGTTGTGCATAAATCCAAATTGGCCATAACAATAGAAAAGAAATGTCACCATAAGATCATCACACATTGAGAAGTTTGCACTGCAACTCCTGGGTGCAATTTCCCTGTTTGCTCAGCTTCTCGCCCTGTTTGTCACTGCTCTGCTGTGAGCCCCCTGTTTCGAGCTATTGCAGTATTGTCACAGCCTCAAAAAGGGCTCATTGCCCTTGGCTCCAAGCTGTTTGGCACTGCTGACACAGGGGAATTCACCAGCGTAATGAGTACGGCAACAAACTCCTCCGTCATCTCATTTTCACAGGGCAGGTCGATGGATGACACTTGTGAGACTCTGTAGAACCCAACCTGGCAGGCAGTGTGTCGAGCGCTCACTGCCCTGACACCTATTGCATGGGGAGAAGTGTGGGGGGTGTTGTTTTTTTTTTTACTGCATCTGATTTAAAGCAAATCAATTGCAAAGGCTGTTAATGCTTTCCATGCATTTTCTTGAAGCCCGCATTACTCCCCCTCGGCTCCTGAAATGAGAGTTTTGTTTGACTTTAATTAGCTGTGGAGAAATCTGCAAGAGGCTCATTAAAAAATCAAAGCAGTGGGGCAGCAGCGGAATATGCATTATTACTACGTTACTATGGATGTTACCAGAAGCTTTGGAAATAAACAGAGCGTGAGGAGGAGGCCCGGTCCTGAGGTGAATTTGGCAGCGGAAAACCACAACGTTGACTTTAATCACAAGGTGAACTTTAACCCACATCCCTTTCTCTTGCCTCGCTCTGCCCGCAAAAAATGTGCTGAACCTCAGACAACTGCTTTATCATTTCTCTGTTTTGGTCAAGCCTCGGCTGGGATTTTTAGCTACGCTAGCCAAGCGCACAAGGCGCCTCATTATCTTCCACAAAAGTTGACGTTTATCCCCAAATGCAATGAGGGGGATACCCAAAGGAGCAGGCCAATGCTCGGTATTTCCTGTTGCCATCAACACGGATGGCTCAGCAGCTACCCAAGGAAGACAACAGTGAAAAATCTTTTTTGTGCCTGTTTGGAGAGAGAAAGCCCCAGTGGTCGAAATCATGTGAAAAGCAAATCAGAGGCAGAGGACAGTATCTCTCCCGCTGGTGGGAAAAGCAAATCAAGTGTGAAGCTTCCAGCCGGGGGTAACCATGACACTCGGGGATGCAACTTGCCATCCCGTGCCTGAGTCGGGGAACCTCTCTAGGTCCTCGCCATTCACACAGTGTGTGCCTCCCTCTGGGATTTATTGTGTGCAACACACATGGAAAAAAAAAAAAAGTGAAGGAAAGCAAGTGTGTAAAACCTTGCTGCTGGGCATTCCTGTTTTCCTGGCTTCTCTGTGGCAGCTGTGACCTTTAAAAAGCTATTGATCCAAAAAATGAATACTGTAGAGAAAGGCAGCCCGAAGTTTATGTCCCAGACGCACACCTGCTGTCGGTGGCAGATGCTTTGCTGCAGGGCAAATGAGGGCGTTTTTTCTCTTTTCTTTGAGGGTGATATTGTGTTTTGTTGACGTGTGGAATGCAGCTGTTTTGTCCTTGATCGGTGCCTGTCAGCCACCTCCATTATTATATCTCTGAAAGGCTCAAGTTCTCATTATGGCAGTGAATGCAGATGGAGAGAGAGTCTGAAAGAGGAGAGGAACGGAGGGGAAAACGAGCAGAAAGTAGGACGGTTTGTTTTTCACACCGCTCACATGGGCGGGTCAGCTCCACTCACTAGCGCGTGGGTGAAAAAGTTCCAGGAGCTAAAGTGCAGCATGCCTCAGTCTCATGATATCCACCTGACACCCTCCTCCCACATCTCCCCTCCTCCCCTCCTCCCTCCCCTATCTGCACTTCCCAGCTCTCCCCTGGGTCAGCCGGGAGTTATTACCGTCAGCGCCCTTGAGAAACTCCTTTAAACATCCATCACCACTCTTACGAACCTCTTACTGTAATTGGCCCACTTTTGTCTCAGACTTAAATAGATGATAATCTATGCCGACTGTCTGGGACGTATTGAGGACGCGCATGTTGACTTTTCCCATTTTGCTAAGCCACGTTGGCGGCCGGTCACATGTGTTTGTACTGGATCCAGGGGCTGGTTTGTGTTTGAGTTGCCTCAGCAAACTGTTTCATTCCTCAACAGGGCGGGGGAGGAAAACTTTTTGCATTTTTGCCAAGGAATGTTTCCTGGGCTTAATCAATAACTGCAGGAATTTTTGAGTCGCTCAGAACTTCACTACTTTCTTACTATTTTGTCAATGTTTAGTGCAGCGACACAAAATCGTTCAGGTGACCGTGCTGGAGTCTTCCAAATAACTCGGGGGGGTGGGGGGGGGGGGGGGGGGGGGGGTTGGTGGCCGGACTATGAACCAGTCTTTATATTTTCATTGATTGACTTTGAAATACAGTGACTCCCATATGGGTCAACCACACACTCTACTGGTGTATGGTCTGCCAATTGACTCCTTGAGCTGTGTCTCCTGATGTACTCACTTGTCTTTCATTAACTTCCCAAAAGTTGTCAAAGGAGAATCGAACCACCAACCTCCGCAAACCACAGTCAGGCTTCAATCTCCCTGAGCTAATGGTCCTGCAGAAGTCATGTTTTCAGATTGCACTGTACAAATGTGAGGGAGGTTGTTGCAAAAATGTTGTTTTTATTTCATCAGCTGTGGTTAATGGCTTTTGGAATTGTGCTGCTGACAGGTCACAATTGGCTTTTGCCCCCCCCCGCCCCTCCCAAAAAAAAACCAAAAACAAACTAACGAAGACCTTTGACATTTCAAGAGACTGTGATGATGGTTTTGAAGTGTGATGAGTTTGGAGCTGTTGCCAGCGGTGGCCAGCTGTGGCCATGGCTTCTTTTTGCCTGGGTGTTGGTCCTCCCTGGTGAAAGAGAGACAGCTTGCAGTCAGAAGCTGGCTCCCATTGTTTATCACAAAAAAAAAGTCAGCTCTTTGGACTGGCTCAGTTGCAACCGCCACACCGCTTGATACTATTAAATGCTAGGAATCACTATGACTCCTCCTGTCACATCACATGCTATTAAGGATACCTTGTCTCCTGATAGTACCACCAGCTCAGTGTTTCTTATCATTCAATACAATAACCTGGAACACACTGTATTAATGGTCACAAACATGGATCCAGATGTTCATGGTCCCAACCGAGTAAATTGTAGCGGCACTCTCCTGTTTTTCCTTCCTGTTGTGCTGCCAGAGGGTTCACATTTGTGGCTGTGCCCAACCCCTCCTCTTCAAATTGTGAATGGATTGGCTCCAAACGTCCAGAGTCCAGATGTCTGTGACAAACTTCCTACTTGGTGCCGCTACTTCACGTTTAGACTCTTCGTGTTTAGCCACTTCAGCATGCGCACATGCAAGCCTGCTGAGATCAGCGTATTAGTTTTGCTGTTGTTTCTGTGTGCCGTATACGCCGATGCTGCCTCACGGAGCTGCAGGCATGGCTGCAGTCTTGTTTTAGCCTCGGCTAGTTAACCACATAATAAAACAACTGCAACAAAGGAAATGCCATGTGGTTATAGCTACTCTAAAAGCACACTGTGTGTTTTTCTTACACCAGAGAGCCTGAAGTGGGAAGAAAAAAGCTGATCCTTCTTCCTCTGTGACAACAGAGCCTCAGGAATGCAGTGGGACGGAAAAGGAGGGGAAGGAACAGGAAATACTTTTGTCTCCCCGCAGGACTTCAGAATGAATGTCTCCTCTCTCTTTGCCTGTTTTTTAGTCTTGTGTGGGCGTTTGTCTGGTGAAAGAAAAAGTTTCTATATTTTTAAAATGATCCTTGTGAAAGATAAAATCACAACCTTTTTTGCACTTCAACCAGAACAAGGTTGAATAGAAGTCGAACATGTTTCCCCACTTTGGATTACACAAACATAATTACTGCAGGGAAATTAGGTGAAATCCAGACAAATTAAAATAGAGGCGCCAGAGAATCCCATGGGAGCCGACACAATAAAGCTGAAATAAACCTAACAATTCACCATTGTTCACATATGGGTTGCAGCTTCTCATCACCATCAATAAAGAGAAAGGAATTGAAATTCCGCAGGAAGCTGGTGGGTATATCCTCTCTTAAACCTCTGTCTGACACACTCCACTCTGGCTGAGTTGGAGATAATCTACTCCAGTGCGTGTTCGGCAGAAGGCTTAGCGCCATGGCTTCCTGTCCAGCTGTTCCTGCTGTCACTGTATATGAGCATATGTCTGTGTTTCCTCGAGCGGGAGGACACACTGCAGCGATAGCCTGCTCCCTTTGAAGATGCTCGAAAGATTCTCAATTTGGAACGGACTACTTTTAAAAGCTCCAGTGAGCAGTGGGGAGCAGAGCCGTTGTCTGAGTTACATATTCACACTTGAGTGTGCGCAAGGGAACAAAAACACTAAACACCAAAATCTGTGGAGGTTTAGTTGCAAATGGGCTCTTTTTGGCAGTTCGCATGTTTGTTTTGCCGTGCCTGGGGTAGATTGTGAGTGTTCATGGGTGTAAAATCTGATGCAGTTTAGTGGCTCCGCTTGAAAAATTGGTTTAAATGTAATCTATTCCCTCCCATTTAGGGGGAGCATATGTGTTCAAGGGTAATTGCTTTAAAATTGTAAGCTTTTAAAACAAAATTATATTTTCTCCAGTTTTGAAACATCATGTTTAAGGATGCCGAATTCATCTGTCAGACTGGGTCAGTCAAATCTAAAATATTCATTTGTAATGAGACGCAGGTATTTAAAGATGTAAGATTTAGTGGCATCTAATGGTCAAAAAGCGTATTGCAATTTTTAAAAACCGTTTCTGATACCCCCCACTTGATTTCTTCAGCATTAATTTAGGCAGCCTCTTTAAATGTATTCCCAGTCTTTATCCCAGGACAAAAACACGTGTGACTTATAGTGACATTTTTGTCCCTCATAGTTTTAGTCTATTTTAATCACATCTAATGACATTTTAGAGGGGGGGAATGTGAAAGCTGCTTTTATTTTGGTTGGTGATAGTTCTGTTAACCAAGATGAGAATAGTGAATGGTTACCAGTGGAATATTCTGTCTGTCAAGTAATGACGACAAATATTTAGCACCATGGCTAATTTTCCCCCCTGTAATTAAAGTGTGTATGAAGGGGGCAGGGGGGAGGTAACCTACCCCGATTTAACCTCTCTGTGTGTGCACCCGGGTCTCTTCTTTTGATTGGTATTTGTAATCTGAGGGGAGAACAAATAAAGCAAAGAATGGATGAGTGCAGCATACAAGAGTGGATATGGTTACCCCCTGCAGGCTTAGTGACTGCCGTTTCTTGACAAAGTGCATCTAACGCTGTCCATCTATCGCTAGTCCTTAGCTAGTTAGCGGTATCATTGTTAGCTTACTCTGCGTCTTCGGTTCAACTTAGGTGTCTCTTCAGATGGGTTGTGTATTTCCCCCAGGACTGTGTAGCCACGGCAATGTGGCACTCCGCCTCCTTTGACCACAACACACGTTGTGACTTTGGTTCGGTTGAACGGTGTTTGAAATGCGCTCTCAGGTCGGTGTCCTTTTCTTTTGAGACGTCACGGTACCAGCTGATTAGGAGGCGCCATCACCTGGCAGGGGAATGTGCTCGCACACGAACGTCCCGTGCCCAAGCACCACGCGTCAATCAAAGACCGATAGAGAAACAGATTTTTTTGTTTTTTGTTTTTTTTACAACATTCTTTATGTGACAGTGGCGGTCCTGTCACTATGTCTCCAATTGATCATGCGCCCTGGCTACTTGGCCAAAGGGATATCCCGCATGGCTATTACCTGGGAGTCTGGGGTTCGAAGCCCACCTGGGCCCTCTGCGCCTTGCCACAATCACACGTTTCCGCTAGAAAAGGCATCTGACAAATAATTTCCACAATTTACGATGAAGTTAGCATTGTTCTTATATAAGCTGTGTTGCGGTGTGGTGTAATTGGCATACCACCTACAGATTCAGAGACTTGTTGGCACAATAAGTCATAAACTGAGTTGTTCCAGCCTCGTAAAAAGATTGTTTAACACTCTTTAAAATCATCAATCTTGACCTTGTTTTACAAACATGCAGAATTTGCCATTTTGAGTTTGTTTTCGTTGATCCTCCATCCAATGTTGCTGACAAACCAACCTGAGGCATCTGTAATTAAAGTCAGTGGGGGTTGACATTCAGCAACCCCGATCCGCTAAGAGTTTAAATTCCGTCAAACAATGAGCTGCTATTCTCGTCCTCCCATCTGATCACTAGGTGATGTGAGGACATTTTCTCTGCCAAATCAATGAGCCGTGTGTGTGTGTGTCTCCCCCATGCAGGAGGCCTTCGTGGAGCTGTACGACAGACAGAGGGACTCGGTCTTCAGCTGCTCGTGGCCCTCCATCAAGACGGTCTTCGGCATGGCCGCTCTCGGGGCGGCCAGCCTCACCATTGGAGCGTACCTTGCACAGAAGTGAAGCGGCCTCCAACCTCCTCCTCCTTTTTCTCCCCCTGCCTTTTATTTCCCATCCTCTTTTGCCTTGCGCCTCTCTTCTCTCCTTCTAAAGACTCTCCTGACCCCCTCTGAGAAAAACCTGCAGACTTCTCCTTCCCAAATCGGACTCTCTTCAAAGGGCCTCTTCCCTCCCTCGGCCCTCCGTGTCAAAACAGAGGGGAGTCAAAAAACAGGCGAAGCAAAGTGATGATCGGTGAAGAGGAGAGCTGGACCGAGGTGTGATCGCAGTGGTGGAGTGAAGAGAGGGGATTTATTTTTGTTGTTTTTTTGTTTTTTCCTTGCCTGCCTCTGTCTTAGTTAAAGCATGGATGTTGAATGTTAGTGTAGACTTTGCATGTGTCAGAGCTCGTGTGGGTCCCCTTGGCCGAAGGTTCGGCCCTGATAATGATGACGATGGGGGAGTTTGCAGGGGGGCGATGATGCCCGCCTCGCCAGAGCGGACGAGGCCACTGGCCTGCCCCTGCTCGTCAGGGTGAAGAGCCCCTTTTGAACTGTTTGGACTCCGGTTACCCCCTCCCCCCGCCTACTCCAAACCCAAATCCCCCTGCAGTCAAACCTTCAAAGGACTTCCTGCACGGAACAGCTGCTCAGAATGTATAATGGAAGAAAAAAAGGCCGCTACAATCGTGGAGTTGTGTGTCTCCTGCACTCAGACACCTCCAGTGAACTCCTCCATTATATTCTGAGTGGAGGAAGGGCTCCTGGAAGGAATTTTCTTTCATTGTGGTTCTTCAATTGCGGTTTTAAATTTCACCTAAGGCCAAACTCCCAAGTGTTGCGTTTTTTTTTAATAAGACAATGGAAACTTTCCATATACTGTATATGCATAAAATATGTTGATGAGTACAGAACGTTGCAAGAACGTTGCATTTTTGCATTTTGAGGACAAGAGAAGGCCCCAGCAAGAGGACATGGTTGTTGCTTTTTTTTTTTTTTTTTCAAATGTGCATTCCTACAGTAAAGTGGCGTGAAACTCTCAGCTTAACAAAAAACAAAACAAAAAAAAACCCACTCTCCCTTTAAAGAGGCCGTCTCGGATGACCACCAATACACGCCAAAAGCCCTCTCTTCTTTTCTTTCTCTTACCTCCATAGGAGCCTCATTGACTCTCAGTCTGTCCTCTGCTCAGATTTTACCCGCCCACCATGCTACCACCCCCCCGCAAACCCAGACACACACACACACACATACACACGCCTCCCCGCTCTCCAGAATCCACTTTAGCGACGCTGGCTGATCGTCTAAGCTAAAAAACTGCAGCAGCTGAGATTCACTTGCAGGACAGAAGCTGGCATGTTGCGAGCGCCGGAACCTGAGATGTCCCTTCACTCCTTCTCATTGATTTGTTCCTTGCAGACTCTTTTTATTGATGTTTGTCTTGTGTTACAGTCTGACAAGAGGTAGCCGAAAATGAAATGCTCATAAGATCCACAATGTTTTATTATACATTACATCCCATATAACTTATGGGAAAAGTCCTTGATTTCCCCACTTCCTGTCTCTGTCATTTAACATGTCTAACTTCTTTGCTGCAGAGATGAAAGAAAGTCGCACACAATCAGTGTGTGCGACTTTATTGATGACTCAATAGTTTATAGACGATAGCAAAGGAGAGCAAAGAAGTAGCAATCTCTATTTATGGAGAGGTACCGAATTTCAAACAGTACTTTGATGAGATTTTTTCTGTTTCCTTTTACTTTTTTTTTTAATTCCATGAAATCACACTGTAATTACATTCTTTTCTGGCTGCTATTATAAAAGAAACAATAGAAATATCTGAAAAGTGAATCTCTGTGTTGCTTGAGGCTGCTATACTGATGTTTTTTAACATTAACCTACAGCTTATAACTGCCACTGATTTACAGCATAGATCTAGAGTGCTGGAAAACCAAAGTTAACCTGTATTAATCTTTGATTAAAAAAAAGAAAAGAAAAAAACAGAACATGCGTGTCCTCACATATCTGGGTCTGCTCCGTCGGGTTTGTCAGAACTCTCCAGGGTGGTTTGTCTCGTGTTACTGTTTATAATCACAAACCTGTAGCACTTAAAGAAGTGAACTGTATCTTTGTTGTTTACTGCTTCCACAATAAGCTATGACAATAAGTTTTATTGTTCTTAATTAAACCAGATTTCTCACACAATTTGCATTCCAGATTCATGTTTTATTAATGCTTTTCTTTATCCATCCATTGTCTGCTCTGTCTCAATGATGATGATGAATGAATAGTTCACACAAGGTTGAAGTTAAAAAGTTTCACCCATTTGCCTTTTTTCAAGTTCACTTCCTGGGGACATTTTCTAATCAAGGTAACGTTCTGGGGATTCACAGGTAGAAAGACTTGCACCTGACGACTATTGTGGCCAAGTGGTCCAACCAAAAATAATATTATGATTTGTAATATATGTGATATGATAATATATGATATCATCCAAATGTATGGAAACAGTGTGATTGAGAAATTCACTGCTGCATCCTACAGGAGTTGCAATATTAGCGCTACAGCAGTTTGTTTACATACAACTGTGTCCACTACTAAGTTTCCGCTGTCCTGAGACAAACTGCACTGCTGCGTCTTCTAAATACTTTAATCAATTCGACAACTGAGTGGTTGGACACAATGAGCCGCTATTGAGGGGAATTCTTTTCATCCATGAAACTCCAGAATGTCACCAGAGCCTCCCTCGAAACTGTGGTGGGTAGTGAGATTTTTTTTGTTTTGTTTGAATGGACTATCCCTTTAGGCGCATAAGGCCGAGAAGAGAACTTGAGATGTTCAGATGGAGGCCAGTGGATCAACCAGTGGCGCTTTTTATTATCCAGCCGTACATGCAGGACCGCCTCTGCCATCGTGACAAGTCTGTGTGTGAAGGACTGAGCGCGAGCTGCAGCCGCGCCCCGTCAGACATCAAAGCTGTCCCCAAACGCTGCACTTGTCAGCCCCTCTCCTCCCTGCTCCACGCTGCTGCTAAAACCAAATGCCCTCCGGCCAGGTTTTTTTTTTTTTTTTTTTTTAACCCTCCCATCCTCCCACCCCCCACCGCCTCGGTTCTGATCACACTTGTCTTCAAAGGCGAAGGCAGCTCTTGCTGCTCGGTGGAATTTGTGAAAAGCATGATGCAGTAAAACTAATGTTGAAAGAGTCAAGTGGGTGCGGGAAAATGAGCCGGAGTGAAAGTGTGTGTGTGTGTGTGTGTGTGTGTGTGTGTGTGTGTGTGTGTGTGTGTGTGTGAGCGGGCATGCGTGCGTGCGTGCAGACACCTCCCTGAGGAGGCCGGCAGCGTGGGGAAGTTCATTTGGGCTGTAGCCCCATGCAATCCCTCCTCTTCTCTCCCACTCACCATGCATATAAAATGCATGACACGCTCTGAAGAGGAATTTTAAATCAAGCCCTAGACTTTCAAAAGAAGGTCCAGAGTGGGTGTGTATGCTGCTGAATGTATGTGTGTGTGTGTGTGAGAGAGAAGACGGGATGGGGAGGAAGGGGCTCCACTTGAGCCCTCCTGCCTCTTCTGCTTTAGGGCTACAAGGTGTTAGAGGCAGCTCTTGCCGGGCCGAGTATCACAGGGGAGATTGGGAGATCAAAGCAGATTGTCTGGAGTTAGCCTGGTCCGGTTTGGCCTCCTCATTTGGAAGTCCATCAGATCCCATCATGGTACCTTTGCCTGACCTCGGCTCCATTGAGATAGAATGGATGAAAGGAGAAAAAAAACAACCAAAAAACCTTTCTGCTAGGATGTGGAGAATTCTCCAAAGAGAAGAGCGAAATGCCTGAAAATCATCCAACTTTTATTAAAATGTATATGTTCCATTAAAGAGTGAGGTGAAGAGCTGCTCATCTTATGGGGATGGATGCACCATGGGGGCTGTCGGAGCAGCCGACTGCCTGTAGTGTGTGCGATAGTGTCACCTTGTGGCTGCTCCACAAACTCAACAGTGGGAGTTAGAAGAATTTAAAATATATGTATAAAATTGTTGGAAACAGGAGCCTTCCACATGGGGAGGCAGCTGATCTGACTGAGCAGATCATATCTCCAAGGATGGAGGAAGTCAAGCTCTGAGGTGCTGAGCTGAAATAAAAAGCATTTTCCCGGCACTGGCTGCCGACAGTTAGTCATCGACTTCTTGGAAATGTCAAATGGCAATAAATGTGTGGGATCAGCATTTTAAAGTGCCTGTATTACACAACATTCCAATTATGAAAGATTTCCTCACAAAATGTTTCTTCAGCTTTTATTTTACTGCTATGCTTTCTTCACTTAACATACAATGCGATCAAATGCTGTCCAGGAGATCTGCCCTTTGTGATGTCATGAAGGGGACATACACAATAGCCCAATTCAAGTGTTTATTCCACCTTCTGAGACTGTCTGGCTGCCATCTGTTTCAGTAGTGAGCTAAAATAGTATTTCTGCAGCCGGCTGAAAAGAGACGCTTAATTGCACTGTTTTCTGAAAATCTATGGAGTTTTTTGTGGGTAATAATTAATCACACAAAGCTGCACCGCTGGAGACCCACATGAAAAATAAAGGCATGAAAATGACAACACAGGAACTTTAAATCTCCCAGTACGGTAATCAGCAGGCTAAAATAAAAGACCTGCGAAGCTCCAGACTGGAAGTCTGCTCTGTGATCAAGTGACGAGCAGCAAACCCAAACAGACCGCTCGCTCAAAGCACTTTGGAGAAAGATGAAGCTCTTTTTATCGTCAAATAAAAGTGAGAGCGGAACGAGTGTTTGCACACGTGCACGACACTTTGAGGAGAGTCAACGAGATGAGATGCAAAATCATGAAACTGTTGCAGCAGCCGCAGCGCTCACTGCGATCCATCATGAAAATAGGAGCTAAAGGTTCACCGCCTGTTTCACAAAAAGCTCATTTCTGGTAAGTCAGAATATGCCTTTGCTTTTTCATTAACGTTGTAATTTAAGATACCAATCCAGACACTTAACTCGTTTTTGATCTTTCACAATTTATAAAATATTGGGCAAAAAAGCAAAGACATAATTCAGATGCAATACGTATTTGCAATCCAACCACTTTATATAAAGCCTTTTTGAACTATAAAATGTTTTACTACAGTTCACTAGTTATCATTTCAGCTTTTATTTTTCCTATTGTGTTTGTCTTATTTGCTTTAAAGGCACAGCGAGTGGGATTAAGCGATATCTAATGGTCAGAAAGCACATTAATACACGTTGGCACAACTGGAGTAGTTCCTTAAGCAAATCCAAATGCTTATTCGTAAACAGAAACAATACTCATCTTTGTGTGACTTTACCCAACTAAATACACATATGTATGCGTTTTCTATTCCATTTCAGACACACATTTTTAAATGTTACACAGAGGGCCTTAAAATAAATCACAGTTTCATCTAACTGGCAGGCGGAACGAGCCATTGCAGCTGTGACTTATTCAATCGCTGCACGATTTTATTGGACTTTCTATTGGACCTGGTTTCTCTTTGATTGTGTGAATGATTCAGTGCACCGCCGACAAGAAGTGCTCATCCCACCATTGATTCCCTCATGTTTCTGCTTGCAGGTCAGCGTTTTCACTTTTCTAGTGAAATCTTTCAACATCGACTGGAGGGACTGGCCCCCTCTGTGCACCAGCTAAAACCAGTGGCTCTGTAACACGCTTCCAGACTCAAGTACATTCAGTGTCCTTTTATTTTTCTGCTGGCAGAAAAATAGAAAAGAAAAAAAACGAAAAAAGGAAAAAGAAACAAAAAAACGGAAAAAGAAACAACAACTCCAAAACATTCATACTGCTGAAGTGTAGTTTTTCATGCTTGCATTTACAGTACATGTTGATCTGATAGAAAGTCTCTCATGAAAGGGACAAATTGCCACAAACATATTTACAAAAATAACATTAAAACTGCAGTCTCTCCCATCATGTTGACACATTCATAAAAAATAAAGCTTTGTATGATGCGCCCCCCCCCCCCCAAAAAAAAGATCCATATTTACAGTCTGAGAAGGAGATGAATCAGCTACACAGTTTGAATAATATGTTTGTGTGATGCAGATAATCTGAACCGCCAAAAAATGCAGGAGTAAAAAAAAAGAAGAGCTAAAGTCATGTGACTATGAGTTACTAAACACAATTGTAAGCCTGACTCCAGAGTACACAAGAAAGACATTAACTAACCCTTGCAAGTGTTTCCTTGAATGATTTCTGATGTGTGGAACTAAATCCAGGCAACAAAAAAAAAATTTGTTTCAAAATCACTGACAGAAAAACCAGTAAGAGTGAGAATGAGAAGGGAATAATTCTATTCTGTACAAGGTACTCATTGCACGTAATTGCACTCATGTGACACAGTAGAGTCAGAAGATTGTCAGTTTTAATGGTCAGGGCAAACTAAAGACACAAAAAAACATTCAGCTATCAATCCCTTTATCTTGGCACTGGCAAACAATTTAGAAAATAGCCACGTAGATAAGGATAAAGTGTTGTTTTGCTACCAAACAGTGAGTTGCATCAGTGAACACAACATGCCCATGAGATCGCACATTTTTTTTAGCAGGGGGTGACGACACTGGCGATAAACTGCATTATCAGTGACGGCAACATGACGGCAGCTACGCAACACAAAACAATAAAGCCCTTATTCACCCGTCACTGCCCTTTCACCGTTACCCAGCCATATTGCGTCTGTGTGTGTGTGTGTGTGTGTGTGTGTGTGTTTATGTGTTCAAATACTATGACCGATGCTTGCGTGTGTGTTTTATCGGTGTCCCAGCAAACAAAAAGAATCCCTCCTCTGTGCAGTAACGTCACTTCACCCAGCTGTCTGGCTCTTTGGTTTCCGCCGCCTCCACAGTGCATCAGTCGCAGGCGCCTCCTTCTCAGGATGGAGCCTCCACAGCCTCGCACCGCCGCCCCCCACTCACCCACCAAACACTCCTCAAAACTTCCAACGAGGCTTCCGTCGGGCCGAGCTCACACAGGGTTCAGGCTCTCCTCCTTGCAGGCCTCTGCAAGTAAGAGGACAACAGTGTATGAGGGAAGGTTCGGTCACATGACATGAGAATATGTGGAGTGAAATGTTGTGTGCAACTACATTTACATTAAACCACAAGGTGGAAATATGACCTCTAGACGTAAAGAAACGCTGGCCAATGAGAAGCGTTAAAATAAAAGTTTGGGACACTGAGCTGCAATATGGCTCAACAACACTGTGCTTATATTATATTAGATATTATATTTTTAGATGATATTTTATATTATACATTACATTTCATAAATCCTGTAACTAATTACATTATGTTTATTATCTTCATCATATTGCACAGTTATTATTACTACTACTACCACCACTATACATACTAAATGGTATATTGTCATACTTCATATTCCATTGGTTGCAAGTAATTATATGATAGTATCTTATATTATATTATAGTATAGCATTGCAGAACCCTTATCTGTACATGCCACTTTTTAAGACTTTATTTTTGTAAAACGTATATTTAACTTGCCACTTTTTAAACTTTTTTTTTTTTTCTTACACTTTTTTATTCCTTGTATGCACAATCACGTTGGGTTCTGCCACACCAACATTTCACAGCCATGTAATGTGACAAATGAAAAAATTATCTTTGGTGGTGCAGTGTAAAGAAGGAGAAACAGTACATGTGTGGACTTGTGATGAAGTTCAGGTGTTTTGTGCAGATGCGGGATGGATACACACTGATCACACACACATGTAAAGTCCAGCTCCAAAGGTTTAAGCTGCTGTTGCTTAGGAGACGACGTCGCACAAACAAGCTCCACACGCAAACACGCGGGATGCCAGAGGCAGAGTGAGAGGCTAGAGCGTGCTGGTTAGAGTCACACACTGATAACGCCACAAATGCAACCAGTCAGCTGGACGATACAATGTTCCCTCCAACACCCTGTGGGACGGTTACTGGGTTACTGTGCTACAACAACGCAGGGCGGCAGCGAGACACACACTAGAAGGTACTTTATCGGCTCTTGTCTCATTATCAGCTGACAGTCAACACTGACAATCTCTCTTTATGAGGGTGAGAATTTGCTGTCCTGATAAACTGTTTATTGCACATCTACACTGCAGATCTCACCAACTGCCACCAGGGGGCTATTTATAGCCTGAAATCTAGCTTGTCTGCAACACAAACTGCCAGCCAGGACTGACTCACTGGCAACAGCTTGTGATGACTAACACTATTACAGTTAATGAAGGCAATAAAAACAGCTATATTCATGAATAACTATTAAAGAAATGCTCTTTTCATCTCATCTGTAGCTCAACTGATTTAATTAATTGAATTTGAAGGTTTCATTCAAGGATTAGAAATTCATTTTATTTTAGGATGATTACATCAAAATCTAAATTAAATCAAATCCCATTTGGAAACCTCATCTGAGGAAACATTAAATCATTAAATGGCGGCTTGTTACCAAAAGGACCAAAAGGAGCTAAAACAAGTTGCAAACAAGGGCTGGCTAGAGAAACAGACTGCTATTCTTCTTTGAAAGTCACAACTGATGGTGTTTTCTGTTTAAAATAATGACATTAAACAGCACTGAAAGCTATTTCCAGAACGTCTTTGTCGTGAGAACCAGTAAACTCCATTGAGTGTCTACAGCAACCAGCAAATCTTAACCCGCTAGTTAAAATGAGATGATTATTTGCCCAATCAAAATTGTCTCTCTCTTCCAAATGCTTTCAATGGGCTCTTTACCAGGAATAAAACTAAGTGGTTTAGGAAACATTCCACCTGGTATACCAGGTTAGCATCCACAAACCTCAGCCAACCTTCAACCTAACACAAACGTCTCTGCACAACAGAACTGCAAACAGGGTAAAAAAAAAACCCCACAAGCATTGCGTCTGGTCGCAGCCAATTACAGCTGACAAAAGACAACAAACAGGGCACGTTTCCTACCCGGGGCCATGTGAGAGGATGGGATTGGGGAAGCTCGGGGTCCGGGAGAGGGGGGGGGTGGAGGGGAGGGGCTGAGGTTAGCGTTGCTGTGCGTCTATACCTGCAGGCCCGAGCACCAGAGCCTGGAGGATGTCTGACAGTGAGACGATGCCCTCGATGCTGGAGCGCTCGTCTACCACCACCAGCCGGTGCACCTGGTACGGAACACACACACACACACACACACACACACACACACACACACACACACACACACACACACACACACACACACACACACACACACACACACACACACACACACACACACACACACAGTGAGAGAGGAGTTCAGTCAATTCCTTAGTGTGCAATTATTAAAATAAGAAATATTTAGCAATTCCTTTTGTCATAGTCAGTCAATGAAGGATAAAAATAAAAAGTATAAAACACAATCATACACATAGAAAAAAAAATCAAATGATTAAAGGTAACCATAAAATCATGGCAAAGTCAAATTAGGTAACAGCTAATTACAGTGGAGGTGTCTTGCCTACCAACAACCAACACCACAGAAGAAGAAAAAAATGGGTCCACTGGGTTATTCAAAATCTTACTTCAGCTTTAACTATGCGGTCCACAATCGTCTCCATGGTTTCCATTTTGTGGCACTTCATGACTCCTTCAAAGTACTGGGAGCGATGCTTCAGCGCCTGCGTCACTGTGATGTCCAGGTTGTTGTAGGTCTTCTCAGCAGCTAGATTCTTCACAGAAACATGGACAAGCACCAAGACAAAAGGTGAGACTGACCAAAAAAACGTGACGTCATGTCAGCAGCCCAAATCCTAAAGTTGCACTTACGATCACGTCGAACTTGGAGTAAATGTCCACAACTTTCCCTGTGAGAGAATCCATAGAGTGATTGGATCTTACTATTCTTGGAGCAGCCAATAGTCACCGGTGAAATCTGATCTTACCAGACTCGTCCACCACTGGTAGGGCCGACACTCGTCTCTCCACAAAGATGTTGAGTGCTTTGATGATGGGAGTGTTGGGGCGGATGTAAGCGATGTCGTGGTACGTACCAATTCCCAACTCTCCCAGAGTTTGCTTCATGAAGGCTGGCTTTGGCATTTCACTCACCTGGAGGACACACACACACACACACACACACACACACACACACACACACACACACACACACACACACACACACACACACACACACACACACACACACACACACAGCAGTGACGTTCTCCATGTGATTTTGCGTTTTAACATATGTCATGATGCCCACATTGACCAGTAGGGGGAGGCAGACAAGTGGAGGTGAGGCCAAACTCTCATCCTGCCCCACTGTCACACTGAGGGGACGGACACACAGACACAGACAGGACTCTCATTCACCAGACATACCGACGGCGTTCGTGTGGGACTCACAAAAAGCTGGAGGAACTTGAGGATCCTCTTGTGTGTGAGAATATAAAGTGCATTCCCCGTGACAGGGTCAATGACAGGCAGGCGGTGAATTTTGTTTTTGATGAGGGTGTACACTGCGTCAAACAGGCTGCAACACAACAACACACACGCAAATGGCCAATTACGAGAAGCACAGGGGAAATACGCTCACATGCCCACAGAAGTGTGTAATAAATAAATAGATAAAGGAAAACATGAATGGGTTGAGCACACTGACCTTGCATCGGGCGATATGTTGACCAGAGGTTTGAACGTAGCCTGGAGGTAAACCTCTGGAAAGAAAGACATGGTTTATCATCTTCCTTAGCCTTTACATGCTGCTCTGCGGCCATATGAAGTCTGTTCTGTTTATTTCTACCCCAAATCATTTTTTCTATTTCAGTATAAAAGTGTTGTTGACCTTTTTATCCAATTTCACTGGTTTTAAAGGGTATTTAGACTGCAACTGGTCTTGTGACGTATCTACACAATTTCAGTTTATGCTACATAGACAGAATACGCAAAAGACCTCCTCAGGGGGTACATCGCCGTGAACTCAGAGACTGTTTTTGCTCTGCACTTTGGAGAAAGTAGGCAGGTTAGTTCCCAGCTCTGCAGCTTCCTGAGTGGCTGATTCAACATAGTGGAAGCGCTTGGAGAGAAGAGTGTGTTCCGTCTCCTTCTCCAGAACTAAACAGTAAACCATGTGATATCCCGTCTTTTACAATGCAGATGTTGGTTTCTGTTCTTGTGAAAAATGACAGGCATCTACTGTCTTGATGCCAACCTCTCCACGTCTCCAGCTTGTGTTCCTCCAATTCATAAATCTGCACCTGCAACACAACAGGGATGAAAGGTTTTGACCATCGCCGCGAGAGTCCCCGCTAAAACATCTGCAGAGAGAACCTACCAGGGGCGACTTGTAATATCGGTGCAGTATGATGATGAAATCTGTGATGGTCAACATGCCTGCAGGGGTGACAGTGATAAAAACATGAGAATTTTAACACGACAATCAGCGGCAGGCCTGCAAGAAGGGCTCAGCTCAGCAGAGGATAGTTGGGCGTGGCCCAAACACTTTCCTGACACAGACTTGAAAATAGAAAAAAAACACCCTCTCAGTCATCTTGCAAACAGTGCACAGCTTCAACCCAGTAAGGCCCCATCAATACAGAGGAGCCACTGCTTCCCCTAACAGGTTACGACGGCTGTAATGACGTCCGCTCAATATGGAATCCTGCTCTGAGAACCATCACAGACATACACCGTTTCCTGTACGTCTTAAAATGGAACATTGCAGAAAGCACATTAGGAGTGTACAGGCTGAAGAGACTTCTTTGGATATTTAATTTTCCAGAACGAAGCATGCTAGCTCCTAATATGGAGTTCAGGTCGGCCCCATGGGGGAGTGCTGGAGGCAGACATAGTAGCATATGAGAGGGGGCGCAGCTTCAGAGATGGCAATAACCTGATTTGTTGTTAGCACTGTTTGCTCATGCCCACACACAACAGCACACCACGTGAACATTAGTCATCAAAGCACAAAACAACACAACAGGGAGAGACGATGAGCAAATGCTGACTTAAGGTGGATATGGAAGACAGCCGGTATTAAGTCCTGGTTCCGGCAACTTCTAAACCTGAAATTCTGACTACCGACCAACTTGGAGAATCCAGGTTTGTCGAAGGTAGTGTATTGAAATGCACCATCAATATCATTGCTGTTTTCAGGAGAGCAATTGAAAATTTTCTTTAAAAAAAATAAAGTGTACGATGCTGCTCTACTGGACTCCAGGATAAAAGTTAAAGTTCTTAAAATTAGTATACATATGGGACCCTATTAAATAAAAAAAGGGAGAATAAATACATATAAATATTGCTATAATTCCAAAAACACTTCCCCTTTTAAGGCTGTGTTTATGCATTGAAACCTGTTCAGAATTTAAAAATATTTTAATTATCATGGTTGATCCAAAACTGAATAACAACAAATAAACAAAGAGGGAACAATTATGACTACATGAAAACTGCCCACCTCTCTAAAAACAATTATTCTCTTTTGTGATAACACAAGACATGAGAAAACCCACAGGGGACATTTATTTTGGTTCTGAGGTTCTTACCCACAAAGCTCTGCTTCTCCGAGTCCCATAGCGGAGCAGCTCGCACACCATTGGCCACGAGAGCAAAGAACGCTTTTTTGACCTGTTTCACAAAAAAAAATGAAGGAAAAACAAGATTATATATTATAAACATTGAGTTAAAGAGGTTAAAGTTAAATGTCAGCTATTGACTATACACATTCTGAACCACTGTGCATGTTTTTGTTGTTTTTTTTTTGGTTTTGCTATTTGTGTTTGTATTTGTGAGATAAGGAATCTGTCTGTGGTAGAAGATCTACACATCAAAGAGCTCAGATGTACTTGGGTTTACTGTTTAACAGGTTTATGACAGCTACACAGACCGTGCAACTTATTCCACTGAACATTAACTCAAGAGAAAAAACTCCTTTAGTTCTTAAAAAAAAACCAAACCAAAACAAACACTGGGCCACTGTGCCCATATACTTAGCCACAGGTAAAATGCAGAACTCCAGCCATGTACTAACTTGGAGTGCCGTGTCGAACACAACCAGCTTGGAACTCGTGGGCACGATGTCATAGCACTTGTGGGATTTCATGAAGCGCATGTAAATATCGCTCTCTGGTTCAGCAGCTGTAAGAGGGGAAAGTGCAGGAAAAGGCTTTCAGGGGAAGGAGTCATATCAAAAAGGAATGTAAAATGAGATCCTGGAAACAAAACACACTCCCAGAGCCTAAACAACCATTATAGACATGGACCACTTAACAGCCACTTCTCTGCTCCATCACAATGATAATTAAGCTTCTAGTTTAGGCCACAACAACAACAACAACAACAACAGCAGCAGCAGCAGCGACAACAGTGAGAAAGAAATCGACTGGAGGTGCTTGTGGAACGTGGTGATGAGACTATTCAAATACTGAGGAAGCACTTACACTATATATGTATGTATATGTGTGTGTGTGTGTGTGTACAAACACAAGCTAACTGTGGACACAACACATGATTACAAACAAAAAAGTCAAAGTGAAAGTTAAAAAAAAAAGTCACCCCTAAAATATTAACGTTTTCAAGCAGATCTCGCGAGAATGCATAAGATTATCTGCTCGTTTTCTTCTTTTTTTAAATTTATTTTTATTTTTAAATTATTATTATCAACAGATGCTTTCCTTAATATTTTAAATGTGTGAACTACATTTTCTTCATACTGCGTATGCGCTGTTTGGCTCGGCCATCCTGCAGGGATGACACGCCATTCAGACGAGATGCTTTACAGGGAATCCCTGAAATGTCTGGCTAACCACTGTGGAACAGGATGACTGTGGCTGGAAACACTAAGCTGTGCCATCGAATCGAATCGAGCTCGAACCGCCGCTCACTCACACGCTGCATGCGGCTACAAGTGACACACATCCGACCTCCAGGCAACAAAAGGTAAAATCACGAGCACTCACCGTCATCTTCTAGTTCAAGTTTCTCCAGCATGCCTTCGAACAGACCGTAGACCTGCGCGGGGAGACAAAACAATTAAGAAAATAAAAGACGCTGAAGTTTGAAGCGGTGACGACGCGCAGCAGCGGAGGGAGCAAACTTTGCGCGCCGGTGACTGGCGAGTGATCGGCGGGGTGAAGCGGCTTTATCCAAGACCACCAACACACCCACCCACTCCGGCGGACATAACAGCGCGAGGATCACACCGCGTGAGCTGCGCGACACACGCGCGCAGCGCCCGGGAAGCCAAAGCTTGTCGTACGCCACCGCCGGTTCCCTGGCTGCGCTTCTGGCCCGGTTATATAAAGCTCCTCCGCGAAAAGGGGGAGAGATTAAAAAAAAAAAAAAAAAAAAAATCATGTGCGTGACTCGGAGGCAGTGCCGTAGAGCTGCTGCAACAACAGCGGCACATTATTATTATTATTATTATTGTTATTATTAGACCTCACACACCCCTTTCCACTCGCAGTGGAACAGTCCTGGTCCATTCGCTGCAGTGGAGGGGGGAACCGGCGCAGTCACTCACTGCCGCCCGAACTCCGAACTCCCCGGGACTGCCGGGCGAATCGTTCTTCTCGATCAATCTTAATGCGGGTTTTCAATAGTTGTTTTTTTTCCGGGCTACTTTTCTGAAAGCAGGGTGCAAAACGAAGCCGGAAGCTCCCCCGAGCTGCGGGACACGCCCCTTCATGCGGAGCAACCTGCCCGCCCGCTTGCCTCACCATATTAGGAAATCCTTTTTGTTGCCTAGCAGCGAGAAGCCGAGGATGCCTGGTCACATCCGCGAGGCTTATTTCTATCCAATGGATGAGCGACGGTCCAAGATCTGCCAACACTATTAATGTTTGGAGCCCTGACTGTCCGGTGACACGTTCACGTGTGCTCTTTTATTATAACTACATCTAAAAAATACCAAAGGATTTCTTTGAGTTGTTACCATATGTCTGAAAAAGTGCTACGTGTGTGGGTGTCATTATTTCCCAAGATCAACATCATTATTCATCCCATGATTTACTGCATTTTCCTTGGTTTTTAGTTTTTTTTTCCAAATCCCTCATAGCTTTCAAATTAAGGCTGTCAGAGGTGATATGAGCAAAATGTATACCTCCCTGTCGGGTTGCCAGGTTGAAAAATTTAACAACATATATAGTCAAAGTTGGAAGCACGTCAAGCAATGAATCTTTGTGTCATAGAAAGTATTTGTCACAAGAATAAGAAGTTTATATATTTAATTGTCTGCAAACAATGTAGCTGGGTGTGACAACTGCTACTGTAGCCAGCAAAGTCTGACAGTCTTAACCGGCCCAATACATACGGTGCCGACCCATTTGCATCTCTGGCCTCACAGCAAGAATGAACGTGCTTCCACGTGGACATTTGCTTCTGCTCGCCACTGGTCTCTGTTGACACAGGATTTCCCTGTTCCCACAACCAGCAGCCTTCTGCTGCAGTATCAGAGTGTCAACCTGCAACAGTGACACAGCACTTCTCCAGCCCAAAAAAACAACCCCCTCCCCCCCCCCTGCTCCTCCCACTTTCATAAATCCTGCCCTACTGCACAGGGGACACCCGGCATGCTTCATCGCACTCCAGGGAAGAACAGACCTACAAACACACAGCATCAAGTGGGGTTGAAATTGGATTTAGTGAACCTCCAGTGCAGCGTGAGGATGATATGGTGTGTCCTTAAGGTATGATTGAGGGAGGATGGGGTGGGCTGGCCTGGGGGGGTGGTAGTGGTGGGTGCACTGAGAGGCTGACAGGGACCGACTCATCACCGTCGAGAGTCCTTGGCCGTTTCCGACGTCACACGATGCTAGTGATGAAATATTGATCCGACCTCTGGACTGATGTCCACCATCAGTCACAGCTGACGATCCGAAGAGGGCCCTCAAGTAATTTATTCATTAAACAGGCGCGAAGAAGTGACTCGTCACGAGCCTGTGGGAAAACTGCTATCACGCCACAGAGAGTCGTGGCTGCAGCCAAATCCTCCTGCAAATCCAAACAATGCCATCCCCTCATTTTAAAAGCCTCCCACTCGGTGGAGCGAGCGGCGACGGCCGGGCCGCTCCCTCGGCGAGGCTTCGTGTCGGCGCCGAGGCAATATTTACACCCACTGTGGGTTGCTCACAGCAAATAGTGTAAACACAGTCATCTTGGAGCGTGAGTTTCTGCACCAGGGCCCTGGATTATGTCATGTTTTTTGTTTACCTCTGTCTGTGTAAGCCCTCTCATAAAGCTGATTTAAAGAGCCGATGACTCAGGGAAGGGCCACTATTATGTGGCCACAAATGAAATGACATCATTTGACATCTTTTGACCCACTGCATTATTTCCCAGCTGTCATAGGGCAAAGGGAGGGCGAGACCCTGGACAAGTCGCCAGTACATCGCAGGGCCACATAGAGATAACAACCATTCACACTCACACTCAAAAACACCTACAGACAATTCAGAGTTTCCAATTGACCTCACATGCATGTTTTTGGACTGTGAGAGGAAGTTGGAGAACCCGGAGAGAACCCACGCAGACACACGGAGAACATGCAAACTCCACAGAGAAAAGCCCCAGACCAGGAATCGAACACAAAACCTTCTTGCTGTGAGGCGGCAAGAAGTTTATAATAATAATTAAGGGACGACTGTGGCTCAGAAGGTAGAGCAGATTGTCCACTGACCAAAAGGTTGGCAGTTCAAATCCTGCTCCATCCCAGTCAGGCGTTGTGTTCCTGGGCAAGACACTTAACCCACACTGCCTTGTGTGGATGTCAGCTGGTGGTCAGAGGGGCTGTTTGCTGCAGGTTGGCTGCCACGCTTCCGTCAGGCTGCCCCAGGGCAGCTGTGGCTACACATGTAGCTTACCACCACCAATGTGAATGAATAAAGGGTTCAATGTAAAGCACTTGGGGTGTCTTGAAAAGTGCTATATAAATCCAATCCCTTATTATATGTATTTATACACACACACATTTTTGACAAATGCTTAAAAAGACTTGATGTCCTCTGGACTCACTTGTTGTGAGGTAGAATAAGACGTCAGGGAGGAGAGGATGGGTGGTTTGGCAGAGGGCAGGCTGAGGCGCTGCCCCGTGTCCGGAGGCATCGACAGCGAGCGAGACCGGCTGGTCGTCTCCACTGGTTCGGCGCTGGGCATAATTGGCCGGACCTCCTGGGTGAACGCAGGTTGGCTCGATGACTGGGTGGGCGTGGGCGGCGGTGTGGAGATTCCAGAGGCTGAGGGTGAAGTGATTGAAAAATTGAAGAAAGGTCAAGAAACAGGCAACAATGTCTCCCCTTTGTTTCATTGATAGCCAACAGATGCTTTTTACCACAGGGAGTGCATGTCTGACATTATGCAAATCTAGTGCGATCAGCGACACACCGCAACGCAACATGTTCGCTCTGTCGTGGGAGACCACCACGCAGCTGTCTCATTCATGTTCCCTTCCAAACATGTAGGGGGGAGAATGAAGCTTCAGGCTGAAGCAGAAAGGTGACGCTGAGTGTTTCTGCAGAAGGCTGTAAACAAAGGGTCAAATATGCTGCTTTCTGGAGATCTTTTTTTGGGAGTGGGGCGGGTAATTGTCTACCGCAGAATCAGGACATCCCATAATAGTTGGGGGAAGCAGATTTAATATAGCAGCTACATGTACACACAGCAGTGGAGCGTGAAAAGTGCTGTACATATACCAAAAGCAATTAAAGTTGTAAAAATCTATGTAGGCCCTTAAATAACATAATAATAATAACACAGGTGACTGATGAAGCAACGTTCCATGGATAACAATATCAATATTCAACAAAAAAAATATACCAACAATATACCAACAAATAAATAAATAAAATAGTTTAATTTAGTCTTTTTTTGATTTTGTCTAAATTTATTGTGCCAGTAGGTTTCCTATGGTAAATTAAAAAGTCTGTGACGTCTGAAACTCAACATGTACACCATCCCACCACTGCACGACCATGCTTTACTACCACAGGTGTTTTTATTTCATTTACCTGATTAGACATGACCCGGCTCCCGGCTCTCTAATTAATTAGCCTCAAGTGGAAACACCTGGGTGGGAGTGAGAAGCTTTCTGTTTGTGACGATCCATGTGCTTGTGTGCTATCTACTCCAATTTTTGGAAGCAATTGTATTTACTTTCACCGAGAGTCTCATAAAAGCTGTCATGGGAGGAAACAACATAAGAGAATAAAGACAACAACTGTTTCACATGTCATTTAGGCTGCAGAAGGTAAACAAAGCATATTTTCATGTGTAAATGTAATTATCTTTTGAAAGTGTTTTAATTAAAGTCAGTGATTTTATTCAACCACTGACTCCAGGCTATAATTATTTCTCCATTACACTGCAGTGAAGTGACAGCTGTTGGCTGAGGCTCGTTAATAAAAAATCCCCTGTGACGCTTTGAATCATTTTAATTAAGGATCACATGCAAAACTTTAGTAGCGGTTGTTTCGTTCGAAAACAGAAGACTATATATATATAAAAAAATGCATATCACAGGTCCCATATCATGATCAATTTCAGATGTCAACAGTATAGAACAGTGTTTCTCAACTGTTGGTTCACGACCCAAAAGTGGGTTGCGGAGCTGTTTTGATTAGGTTGCGGCTTTGTGGGCAGTTACCCCTTTTTTCTTTTCAGAAAAAAATAAAGAAAATGTTGGGCATTTATTTTGCAGGTCACACCATTCAATTCAATCATTTCAATAATGTATTTACGAGACATGAGACATGTAAGTGGGCTAGCGTTTTTATTTTTGTAGAATAAATTTGGGTTGCAACTTCATGACTGGGGTAAAAGTGTTGGTCCTGAGACTCCACCGGTTGACTGGTGACCACTCACCACTGGCTTAGAATGTTTTGCTCTCTCCTTACTGTCACCTGCTGCTTTAGCTTCCTGCTAAATATCTTCCACATGTTTAGAAAGGGCCATGAGGTGCCATCACGAACTTGGGGAGAGGAATATTTGCCATTTGTGATATCACAGAGGGCTAAATTCCAGAACTGTGTTTTTTGAAAAGGGGAATTAGACGGACTTTTCTCAGTCACTAACACACTAGGCTATAAACATAATAAGAATAAGAATAAGAAACCAATGTTGGTGTTATATTTCTGAATAATTTTGGAGCCTACAGTTACATAAAACCAACAGTTTCTTCGCCCGAAAATGCAAGAAAGAAGGATGTTGTTCTCCTGCTACTGGGTCTCGTCTCAAAAACTAGGCCGATTACAGCATGAGTAGCCGCATTTAACTCGAGTGCAACAGTCAGCTGTCTGTGACGCAGCTCTTGCCGCAGCGCTGTGGGTGTGTCACATGGCAGCCTTTCACATGCTCTTTTGCATCACGGCCCTACGCTAGGGCGACATGCGACACCCGCACTGCTCTCACCCCCGCCCCTCCACCTCGCTGACATATTTCCAATGCCAGACAAAAGAACAGTGTGATGCAAATGGATCACATCACATGACTTCTGCCAGGGAACTTCCAGGTGACTTAAAAAAAAAGAAAAATCTCACAGACACTGCGATCATCACACTGCGATACACAGCTGAGCGTGTCATGTGACCACTCAAGTATAAAAATATGACGATTCTGGTGGAAAAAGCTGAGATCACTAGTAAGAAATATAAGTTAATAATAATAAATTTTTTCTGCTGTGCGTTTTAGTGATGTTTACTCCTGACAATAAATTCAATTTTCTGCTCCAATCTTCAGCAGTATAATTTGAAAAAACACAACTTTTTCACAGACCACCTCTGTGTGTCTGCTGGCTATTTGTCTTTACTCTTTCTGAGTGTACTTCACACTATCTCTTGACATTTAGTTGGCATGCATCGGCCCTCTTTGGCGTCTCTGCTTCCGCTGTGTGGCCTTCTTATTTTAGCCACGCTGTTGTGGCACATTCCACAGGCGGAGATAAGCGCAGAGTCGCTACAGCCTGCTGCTGGGCCTCGCTAACAGGGGCAGCTACAAGCCACCCGGGAAACTGGAACCGTGTCCACCTCACTGTTTATAAAAAAAACCCCAAAAAAACCCACTTTCACAATTTCATTCATAACACGTAATCCTCATATCCAAATTGTGTTTTTTAAGCTTGTTTTCCAAAGCTGTGGTTCTAAAGTAAGTTTAAATACATTATTTATTTTTTTATAGTAATGGTTGTTTATTAGCAAAGGCTATTATATATACCACTAAGTGAAAAAAATGATCCAGTTCAGTTACAATTTCATGTTTTACAGAAAGCATGCAATGCCACTGCCTGTTGGTGACTATAATTAATTTTTCACCCAACAGATGTATGAAGATTTTCCATATTTGATATGAAATAATAATCTTGTAAATTCAAATTCGCCATTTAGAGGGTAAACATGAAGGGGATGAATGTGCTGCACTTACAGGGTGTTTGAATGTGACACAGAAATTAAATAATAAAGAGGAAACCCTGTTGAATCAATAAAGTGTTTTGATGTCTAATTGATGGGCAGCTGGAACCTTTTCTTCTCCGCTGTGCACCACAAGTATCTCTACAGGGAATAGTCATATTCCCTGTAAGGAAGTGGGGATTCAAAGGAACCTGTGATTGACTGCCGAGGTTTCACTGCACTGAGACGTCACAACGCGCGCTATATCTTACAAAACTGCACATACAGTAGATGTGCATTACCATGACAGAATTCCTGTCAGGGCTGCGCAGCTGTAAATCAGAAGCAGTAGTTTCATAAACAGAGAGCCAGTGAGCCCCAGTACCGTGAAGGGGCATTTGAGGCACTGAGTGCTCACACACTTTGCCAACTGCATCAAGTCATCAAGCTCTGTCGAGAAAACCTGAGGGAATGGGATGTTTTCAAAATGCGCGATGGCTGGAAAACATCTACGTGTGTTGTAACAGACATAACAGACAGTCTTTATCTTATAAATAAAAAACCCTTTAAAAGAAAAATTATATATATGTATGTATATATATATGTGTGTGTATATATATATATATATATATATATATATATATATATATATATATATATATATATATATATACATATATATATATATATGTATATATATATATATATATATATATGTATATATACATATATATATATATATGTATATATACATATATATATATATATATATAAAAATAAATAAAGCTAAAAATATGTTGCAGCTCCACTGAACCAGTTCCTTAAATGGCACTGAGTCAAACTGAGTTGGAATAATTCACAGGAGACCTGTGATTCTGATTCACCTAATGCCATTCTATCATTGGATTAGGTGACTGTATTAACAAAAGTACTGTTTTAACTCTGCAGTACACAACAGTCTAACTGTTTACTGGACACATGTTATTTAAATTGCATGAAATGATAATATATTCATAATTAGAATTTTATGAACTCATTTTCTTTTGCTGTCTGACTTCATTTTATTCTATGTTCCACAATGACAATAAAGACATCTGATTATATTCTCATTATTTCTTAAATGTAATTCTGGCTACAAATACAGCTGTTTTTACCTCTAAATTCTCAGTCTTTTGCGAGTGCATAGGGTATGATCACATATAGGTCGCAATCACTGGAGTATGATAAATTACCAAACAGGCACGATGCCTCTGACTGGTTCCTTCCTCCTAGCCCATCTTGCTCCTTCCGTTTCTTGCTCCTCCTCAGGCTGCCAAATCTCTTCATGGAGAGCACTGAGTTACAAATTCAAAGCTTACTTGGACCATGACCATCTGCATCACGACAGGGGCATAGAGGCGACTTGAGACTGTCCCGGGCCAAGAATTACTCCATTTTTAAAAAGTTGCTGAACGGCGTATATCCAATTGTTCCGGGTCAGCAGATCTGGAGACCCGGGTCTCTGATGGTGTTAAGTTTACCTTTGGGATTGGACGAAACGAAAACTGGTCTTACTCAAGTGATGGATATATATTAATAGACGTCTGGCTTCTTTTTCCAATGGTACGCTCATGGATTTGATCCCATTCGGTAGGATTCTTCCTTTTGCGATTGGCAGTCGTGGTCAGGGAAAGGAAAGGAGGACCGTGAGAAGGCTGGTCTTTTTCCAGGCAAAAAACAAAAAAAAGGCTCCGATGGCAACAAAATACAGAGTCAGCAGAAAGCAGTGTACACTTTCTGTGTCGGCTCCAGAGGACTATAAAAGCAGTAAATTCCGCACGGCTCCAGCGGGGGGTGGGGGAGTATCCGTCTCACCAGGTGATGCAAATATCTCCTGGGACCGTCGGCCTCTTTCGCTGGCACTACGCTGGTGTCCAGTTTGTCAGGTGCAGCTGTGGGTGGCGTCTCTCTAATATAGCACGCGTGTCTGCAGCCTGTAAAAGGAGGCCAGCCTACGAGGGAGACGGCAGCGATTGGCTCAGAAGATTTCCCCCCTTCCGCCGCCCCTCCCACTTCCAGCACAAGCGCATCTGTCTCACTCTGTCTGCGCACAATTTACATCAACATTTGCGGATCACGTGGTGTTTCCTTCATGAAACGGCGTCTGGCTCACGGGGCTTGTAAACTCAAAGTTAAAATGCCGGGAGCCCGGCGGTTTTGTGATTGGTTCAGCTGGTGGTCTGTATCTTTGGGGGGGGGCCTGACCTTTGAGACTGCTGGGGGCCGGCCGTCCGCCACACGACAGCAAGGGGGTGGGGGGGGAAACAAGCCACTCTGTGTCAGCTGATCAAAGAGCCTCCATTCAGTGCCGTGGACCCAGCTACACCCTCAGCAGATGGCCCCACTTAGTGCTGTTTGCTGACCATATTAGCCACGGCGTGCTCGGAGCGTGCATCTCAATGTCGATTGGCAATCTGAGCAAGTGGTCGAAAAATTCATGCGTGAAACAGGTCACCTCGGGAAGCCTCCGATGTTTGTGTTGAAGGTTGCTAAGATTCAAATCCGCCAGGCAGCTCACACACACACACACACACACACACACACACACACACACACACACACACACACACACACACACACACACATTTTAATATGTGTTGCCTATTTTCTCAAGCTTTCCCTAAAGTCGGGTTCTTGCTAAAAGAGTAACAATTCTGACCTTGTAAGGCTCATGATTTCGCAAATCCACAAAATCCAAACTTGCTCCGATGCTTTATTTACTGACAACATACAGAGCACAGTAGCAACAGGGGGGTGAGGAAAAGAAAGGGGGGGAGAGTGATCTGCTCCGCTGTAGGAAGAGCTCCGGAGAGTGCAGTCACTTCCAGATAAGGCTATGAAAGTGCTACAGATGCCTTCAGCATTGAGAGACTGACAGTGCCCAGGCAAAGGGAGGACAGTCTTTAGTCCCAATGGATATGAAAAGACTGCCCTATCTACACTTGAATCTGAATCATTTCAACTGAGAAGGAATTAGCGGACATTTTTCTCTGTGCAACATAAGGAAAAATGGATCTGGCTTCAAGTCTATTAACCATCACAATTATGAAATCTTGAAAGCTCTTGCCTTTAGCACACCCTTGTGGTCAAAGCTGGCTAAACAAAAACATTCAACTTGAAAATTTTGAAAAAAGATTGGTTCTCCATTCAGTGGCTGCATGATTCACCATAATAGTATTTCAGGCGGCTCCTGTTTTTTTTTAAGTGCAGGATTTGCCAGAAAATGAGTGGAGAAGATATTTTGTAAGAAACTACACCAGTTTCCAGAGACTCCAAACAGGTGCCATGGGAAACTGTGGCAAGAAGGCATGTTTTTGTTTTTGCTGTTTTATTTTGGTAACCAATTGGTTCCGATTCTGGCCATCACACGACTGTTCCACCGTCATGTGCCAAAGCAACCGTCAGTGAGGAAACAGAAGAATAGGTTTATGTATGTGCCAGAAACATATGACTCACCAGTGCCGTTTGATTCTGCTCCCAGCCAGGATGTTTCCATGTGGAACAGGCTGTTTTTTTTGTTATGTAATAATAAACCATTTAAAGAGACAGCGGCATGAGAGCTGCTCCGTTCTGGTTAAAACCAGGCCTTGTTGTCATTAAACGACCTCTTCAAGAGAAAAAAAGGCATCCCGTCAACACTTCACTTTCATCCACGTGCCACCAATCCACATGTTAGCGGACCACTGTTGACGTTGACATAGATAACTGTGTCTTCTGGACACTTTGACCACACCATAGAAGCAGCAGGGAGACACATTATGTTTCCTTGCGGAATTCTTTCCATTTGTGAAACTGAAACATTACGTGGATTGTGAGATGTGATGAGAGCCTGCATTGTGTGAACTGACGACATTTCAATTTTGATGGAACTATGCTTGGACTGAAAACAACCCATTGAGAATCAGCGCAGTGGATCTTTCTACTTGAATTCCACGAACCACTTTTCAAAGCAACACAACTCCAACAATGCGGTGTAACACGTCCTTTATCAGATCTGTCACAAGAGAAAGATCTGAACTTTTGCTCTCAGACAGACACATTATCGTGTGTGGTTTTACCTCTGTTATACAGCAGCAAACACTGACAGCGCAGCCTCCAAGCAACCAGCATGCTAACATGAACCCTCACAGGTTCCAGCAGTAGAAGCAGCAGCAGTGAGGACAGCCTGTGCAGCGCCGGCTCGACAGCTCACCTCTTCTGGTCCTGGAGAAGATTTTGATGCTCGTTGGTGAGGAACTGGACGAGGAGCGGAAGATCCCGCTGAAGCTCAGGCGACGGGGAGACTTGGGAGGGGAGTTCTGAAAAGAAGGATAGGGGAAGATGGTTTTGGGCGATGCCGAGCTGCTCTTGCTGGCCTGAATGGGTGCAGACAGAGGACAGCGAGGCAGGGCCGGGCTCCTCGATGACGAGACCCCCTTGATGGGGCTGGCTGAACGGATGCGGCGCCCTCCCTGCAAGATGAAAAGCAATGCTGTTTTACATCTGACCATTGGGTGAAGGTTCCCATTCAAGCTATCACGAGAACGTCGTGACAGAAGGAACACAGAGCGCCAGCTAGTTATTGAGTATCTACAGCGAAATGTTTTTGTGTTCTATTTTGGGTTTTCTTGTTTCTTTGAAATTGATGACTGAAAAAAACCCTTATTGGCAGAAATGGTTTGTTTGATCCTTGAGCTGCTGGCTGAGACAGTGAGAGGTCGCAGATCATTGCTGCACATCACAAGATGCAAACCAAAAAGCCACTCTGAAAGAATTACAGCCACTGAATGGACTGATTGTGCAACATGGGACCACGATTGCACATAATGTCCAAGTTTGTCTTTTGGTTACTTCTTCTTTTTTTTTTTTAAGTATTTCAAACAGTATGCAGGCTACTTGGAATCATGCTACATTTGTTACACCTAATAGTTTGTGCCATAGTACAAAGCACTATAACGCACATATTTGTATCTATGTCTGTTAAGCAAGGAAAGGTAAGAATAAGAACTGGTAAAATAATCAATACAAAAGATAAAAACACAACAAAATGAGCGAGAATCAGGCAGATGATTTTCCTCTGCCCACTTCCTCTAATGCTACGAGCTGGAGGAGCTGGCGGTGGGTAGAAACACACACCAAGCCATCAGCACCACTCCTTCTTAGAAAACAGCGACAATATTACTCGTTGTGACTTGCTGTGTGTGTCTGTGTTTGCAAGGACGGCGTCGCGTAAACAGCGCGGCAAATCCTCTGCTGGTCGCTGCGCAGAGACACCCAAACAAAACAGCGGAGAGGCCGCCGCCGATCTACACAGAGACGGAGCGAGCCCCCTCCCACCAGCGCCTGCTCGGGATGTGCCAACAGCAAACTGGTTAACTGTTTGTGCACTCCCGACGAGCGCAAAGTCTGATGAGGATGGAGGTGGTGGTCTGTCTGTCTCTCTCTCTCTCTCTCTCTCTCTCTCTCTCCATCTGGGGGGGCCGTGTTTACGGACAATAAGTGAAACGTTACAGAGCTGTTTTGGTAACATCGTGGGTGGGTTGGAGCCTGCATAATAACCATTCGCCACAAAACGCAGAAAGTGCTTAATGGCCAAAATGCAGGGAGAATGAACGCACTCATAATACCGCCAGAAACTCAATTACTGACTCACTGACAATTGAAATGGAAGGAGGCAATAATAGTGATTTCCTGTTTCCTTGAGCTGAGCCCCAGAGAGGTATTTACTCAAGACATGCCATACTCCACACACACACACACACACACACACATCACTGTTTTAAAAGCAGTGGTGTGATAGGTCTGAGGGAGTACGAGCACACACCCTCCTCTTCTGTTTGCCAGCGACTCTCGCTCGCTCGTTGTGCAAGAGCCTTTCAAGGCAAGTAAACAGATATTGGCCGTTAATCAGCTCCTACAAAACAAGCGCTTCTTCTTCTTTGTTCTTTTTTTTTTTCTTCTTTACCAGTACTGCATAAATATTTGCTATGCCACGTGAAATTCTGCACATATTCTGGGAGGACGCGCTGTAATGATGTACCCAAGCCAATTAGAGGGCGTACATTAGTATGCTTTCTGGTCTTTTTTCTCTCTCTCTCAGTCAAAAAAAAAAAAATCAATTTCCTGTTCTTGATGCTGTAATGCCCTGTCATAGTGGTATAATATTACTGTAAGCTAGAGATTTGGGAAAGCAGGATATTTAGCATTGAGGCCTGTTTTGCTCCCCCAGTTTTACGTCAGGTCAAATACAGCGTGTGCTGGAAAAAAGACAGCTGTGCGAAAACACACACTTGCCAAGCAAGTCAGATAAAAATCAGCAAAGAAAAATAAAGTCCGTACCGTCTGTGTGCCACTTCTGGCTGGAGCAGCCGTCTCCACTTGTGGGGAAGTAAAGGTGCCAAAGTCCTGCACATAAACATGTTTACCGTGTCAAGGACAAAGTGACATATCCAGGAAATAAAAGGTGAAAGAAGAACGCGACAGAAAAGCTGACTGACTTGTCAGAGCAGGTCAGGAAAACAACTTCTGCTCCTCTGTTGCTACAGCTAATGGTAAATGCCACATAGACAATACAGCTCAGTCAATTGACCCAAAAGAGAGAGGGAGCAATTCAAAACGTTTTTCAGCTTTAGTGCGTCAATCAAAAAAGAAGACAAACGTGTTCGACTGCACCGATAAGGTGCCTTGCATTCACACTTTAGCAGTATTACGAACTCGGCTTTACATCTTAATTGGTGCCTTCAGGGCTGCAGCACAACATCCATTTATGTAAAACAAATTTGTTCAAAAAGAAACACAGACAAAGACAAGAATCAGGTGCATTTGCCTGAGAGTAGATGATTGTGGATGCTATTAAAGTCAATGACATCCACATTTTTTGTGCATACATAAAATAGTTTAAAGTTCTATTTCTCTCAATTTTCTTGTTAATGTCATTTCAGAGTTCCTATAAAATAAACTTGAGAAAAACAAATCTGTTTTGTGTTCATCTTCCCTTTTTAACTATTTTACATTAACACACAATGAAGTTCAATAACTTTCAGATAGCGAAAGTTCCAGCGGCGGCGACGATAACAACAACAACATGCCTGTGAGCAACATAAACACGGCCGTCTTCCTTGCTGGATGGCAAACAAGCTTTATCTAAAGTTGACTTTCTCTATCTGGATCTACATGTCTCAAGAGAACACTTGGAATGACAAAGCCTTTTGGCCTCCACCAGGCGTTGGACCTGAGGGAACGGGTCAACACAGATACAGTTAGACAAGCAGGCTGTGATTATATCAGCCACAAGGAAACATCACTTGTTCGTATGGAGCAAGTCAGCTCGGCCTACTGATCGATATGTCGATTAAACGCTCAATCGATTGTACTAATTGAGCTTCTCTGCTTTACAACATTGTCATCTGGCTTGGCTGGGGGGAGGAAGGCGTCTTTTGCAAACATCATCAAAGGCAGTTTGGGGTTATTTTCGCTAACTCACGAGCAGAACATTCACGAAGGAAACTTGTCTACATGAGAATAAACAGACTATATGTGTCCGACTAAGTCAGCCCTGCGCTGGCCGTGTGCACCGGGGAGTTGCCTTCAGTGACATCATAGAGCTCGGGACACAACAATGCACATGTTTCAGGAAGTGCGGAGCGCTGCTCGCGCTCCTCAAAACGCAACACTCGTGTTTGCATGAAACGACAAAATCCACGAAACGAACAACAACAAAAAAAATAAGCGGCGTTTTGCTAACCGCGCGGAGGAGCGGCAGCTCGAGGACAGCTGTCACTCGTACACGCTGTCATGTGTCGCGCGCGGATACCATTACTACCGGTAATAACAAAAATAATAACACACACGAAAAACAACAACAACAACAACACGATGACAAGTTTCGACGCTGAGGCCGTTTTTTAGTCGCTGATGAAAATCCAAATGAGTTGCTACTTGACCGACTCACTGGCATGTTAATCCGCAGACTTCTCCGCTTCTTGGGCTTTTTATTGGCCCGTTCCATGCTGGACTCCATCACCGTGCTGCCCATCTTTCCTCGGGGACAAGCAAAAACACAAAAACAAAAAACAAAACACAACAGCAATAAGGAAAGAAGATGTGAGTTTTGTGAGTAAACGAGCTCCTGTTCCGTATCGTGGCTGCAGACTGTGTACAGCTTCCTCCCCGCGGCTGGCTGGCTGGCTGGCTGACTGACTGACTGACTGCTGCTGCTGCTGCTGCAGGAAGCAGCAGCACCGAGCGAGGCGCTGTGTCCTCCACCAGGAAGTAGGCTCGGCCCAGGGGCAGGGTCCGATAGGTGTGACGCGGACCGTTTACAGGTGTTACGCCACAATCTGTAACCTCCGAGAAATGCGTGTCTGCACTGCCCGAGGGGAAACAGCGCCGCTCCAGTTCAGAGTTAGGAGAAGAAGAAGAAGAAGAAGAAAAAAAAATAGCCTCCGTACAAGATTTTCTTGGAACCAGAGACAGTTATTTGCTGTAAGTATGTGGAAACCAGAGATGCTATGTTGCTAAATCGGGTTGTAGTGTTATGTGTTAGTTCCGGGGTGCCGGTGTCTGGGCACCAGGCGGACTGTTCCTCGCTTGCACTCTTCTCCAAAAGATACAAACTTGGACTTTAAAACCCAAATGTTTTACGTCCTAAAAGATCTCAAACTTTAACATGGGATGGAAATGTTTAATTTAATTCTCCCTTACTAACAAGCTCGAAGGATAGGATTACTTATAGGACTGTGTTATTGCACTGGTGAAAACCAGTTGCACAAAAACGTGTCCTCATGGGGTTTGTGGATGTTATTGACAGGACAGCATATAAAAGATCAATGAGAGATAAAGGTAGTCAGAAAACAACGCTTGAAATGGCCTTGCTCAATAGAATCTGCTGAGGAATGAAAAATGTTTCCAAATGTCATGGATGTCAACTGCTTTTTAGCAGTCTATTGTTTAAAAGTTATAGCACAGTGGTCCCTTACCATGTTGGTGGACGAACAAGTTCAATGAAGATGGCAGTAACACTGACCAAAAATGACTTATTAGTTCTTTAATATTCTGCAATATTAAGTGTAGTAAGTAATGCCACAGAGAGAATAATGTAACATGTAAAATAGTTTTATTTTTTGTAAATGTTTCTAAATTCAATTCCACAAACTCCAAACCTCATACTCTGTACACTTCAAAAGGCATTTTCAAAAGAAAAGGGGGGGGAAACCTGACTACACGACCAAGAAAATATAGCACAAACACACTGGCAGGATGATATCATACAAGAGAAGAAAAATATCCAAGAAACAATTTTGTTACAACCATTCATTGAGAAAATATATACAATTGAGTCTTCGGAAAGTTAAAAAAATACATGCCATATACATTAAAAGTTCTAAGACTGTTTTCAAAATTTTACAGTCAACTTGAAATTGTGCACGCAAAAACTCTTCCACTTCTGAGCCATGTGACTTGTGAGGTGTCAGTATAAGAAATATATCTGATTCAGGAGAATGCCATCTCTGTCCAAAAAAAGATGGAACTCAAGTTCCAAACAAGACTTCTTCTCCGTTAGATTCTTTGTCGCACACTGGTTCGTCTGACTCGCGTTATCGTCAGACGCTTGCACCCCGTTTTAAAAGCAAAAGGTAAAAACAAAAAACTGGTAAATACATGTAGGTGTTGCTATCTGTGTTACAAAGTTAAAAAGTTGTTTTCTGGGGTTTTAAAACCTAATTCACAGTTGTTGTTGTTGTTGTTTTCTTTTAAATCAAACCTGATTAACAGCAAACAGATCACAATGATCTCTTACTATGTGACAAGTCTTTTTTTCCACCTTAAATTCTGTAACTGGTGATTTGTTACATTAGTCAACAAAAATATTTCTTTTTGAGTGGTCAAAGTATGTGTAAGTCACAAAACACAACGCTACAATACCTTACTTTTAATACAACAAAAATACTTTGTGAATTATTGTGGTTATATTACAAATTCTGTACAGAATAATCATAATATATACTCTCAAACAGAAATAACGGCCATTTTAAATAAATTTCAAAGACAAACAGAAAAAAAAACAATTTAAAAACACCCAAACATCAAGAAGGTTAAGGTAGTATTTGGTCGGTTATTCCTATAGTTTTCTTTATGTACATTTATACAAAAAGTAACAGCATGTCTTCCTCAATCTTCAAAAACAATAGCGATGTAGCCTTCTTTAATTCAATCTCATCATTTTGAGAATAAAATCCATTCACTCAGTAATAAATACAAAACCTCTCGAATTCCACACAAATCACATGACGGAGACCTATGATAAAACTGACTCATGGAATCAAGTATTTTAAGTTTTTGTGTCCGTTTTTTTTTTTATTTTCTTTTTTTTTTAGTGCAAGTTAATATTCCCTTCGCAGTTTTTCGTTGCTGTACATTCCTCATTCAGTGATGTCTACATTTAGTCATACGGTATACATTAACAGTATGAAACAAAAGGGCCTGCCCTTAGTAAGCAATAAGGCCGCACCCTGCACAGTGCTTTCTCATTCGCTGGTGGATTCTGCACCCCATGTATATCAAACACACAGATACATACACGCTGACAGAGGCATCTCACACACCAGAAGCCCCCCACATATGGCACGAGTCACATCCTGCTACTGTGTTCCCCTTCTCCACCGAATGGCGTTCATCTCCGTGAACACGTGTATACTCATTCCTCTTCCTCCAAGGGTTCAGGCCTTTCTGCTCATTCATAAAATGACTTTTAGTGTGAAGCCGTTGGGCTCCGTGCAGAGATCATAGCATCTACACACTATAGCAAGGAATGTGTTTAGATTTGTCGTTTTTCATGTATTTTCTTTCTCCCTCAGTTGATCCACTTTTTGCACTCGGGAGCTCCGCAGTGGCAACTGATCTTGTGCGGATCCTCTGCAGAGTCAAACTGGTAGTCGAAACACAGCTGGAAGCAGGGGGCGGCAAGACGATTAGCATTTGGAGAATCACGCGTACATGCGGCCATGAAGCAAAAGGTGCTCACCTCCTCTCCTTTATCAATCCTCCGGACAGAGCTGATGATGATTTTGTAACCCCTTTCAAACGTGACCACCTCGGCAACACAGTTTGGGGCGCAAGAGTGGTTGATGTATCTGGAAAACAATGCAAAATTGCTTCACTCACCACAACAGAAAATCACACAGTCTGCGGCTGCATATCTGCAATTGGGCCAACCACAGAAAATGGAGAAGAATGTTCCAGTGAGAGAAGAATCTTGAGGAAACGACCCAAACTTTTCCAATTAGGTGCAGCAATTTTGTTAATGCCAAAATACTAAATCACAAAATTAAAATTAAACTAAAATACTGATCACAGGAAGATAAAAACCTCACATTTAGAAGGACACAGAATGAGACAATAACCACCACAACAATAATGATAAGAAGAAGAATAAAAAGTCAGATGCAGCATTCTTTTGGTATTTTACAACGGAAACTCTTGAATACATGAAAATAGCTTGAATAGCATAAAAACAAACCGAACAGCATAGTCTACCTTCAGGGATGAAATGTCAAACAACTAATGCTATCTCATTGTACCTTGCCAGCCCTCCATTGCAGCTTGCGTCAACAACATGCTCGCTGTCAATACGGAACATGAACACTGCTCGGTTCTGTCAGACAGAGAGGACAGTTAATTTCTGCTTCTTTAAAAAACCAAATCATTACAAAACAGAAGAGGCTCATCCTTGAAGCAACTGCTGGCAGGTGTTTACCTGAGACCTGTAGGCCTTCTCCTTCCTGAGGGCCACCTCATTTCGCAGGATGGTTCCATTGTACTCAATCACCATTGTTTGTTTTTCAATGTCTCGAGCAGCAAACAGCCCCAGCCCCTGAGAAATGAAGAAAGCGGGCATTAATTCCCAGAGCGCCAGCGTTACTGCGTCATTGCTGAGAAAGAAATAAAAAGCGACTGTTACCTGGATGCGAGAGCGGGACAGATAGATATTGGCTCTCCACTCGCTCTTCATCCAGCGGTACTGGGAGGACCTGGGGTGCACCACTGGCGGCTTGTTGTGGGGCGCAGCGCCTTCTCCTTGAGCCACGTTCTGGTTGGACCTGGCGCTGCTGCTGGACAAGGCCTGCGGTTGGGGCCTTTGCATAAGAGAAAGAGCCAGTATTAAATTCAACACAACTCCACAGGTTAATACGAATGCAGGCTTCACTGAGGGCTACCTTATGACCAGCGAAGTGTAGGGCAAGGTGGTTTTGGGCTGGGCACGAGCGCTGCCAGCTGGGTTGATCATGAGGGGCAACTCCACCAGAGGGTTGGGTCCAAAACGGAATGAGTAGCGGTCACAAACCTCCACTCCGGGGAGCTGCGGGGGGAAAAACGTGTTCCGTAAAGCAACTGTGTCAGAACGTGAGCAAGATGTCGTTTTAAATTGGGTTGAATTCAAGGTGGGGGAAAGAGGCGCTACACACCGATTCAGTGATCTTGACAACTGCAGGCACCGTGAGCCCAAACAGGTCCTCTCCTTTCAGGTAAACCGGGAAGAGTTTCAGAGTGCCAGACTCGGCTCTCTTCTCAGCAACAGGGCTCAGAACCTTGTCCCACACTCCTGATGACAGACAGATGAGAGAGACGGTTAGAAAGTAAAGCGTGAGCTCACTCAATGGCAGGAATGTCCCAGAGCAATAACACCTCAGTACAATTGCACTTATCGTCAATGCATTTATTTAACTGCTGAAGTTTGATGCATCTACGGTGGCTCACAAGGGCCAAACACAAACTGCCTAATGCGCCTCAGTTGGCGAAAACAGCTGCAGGACAGGATTGTGGTGCAAATGTAAAAAACGCGCTGCAAGACATCAAAACATATCCTTCATCATCAAATGTGCTGCAAACAGAGAAGCCATGCAAAACACAACTGATGCAAACCAAGGAAACACATGCAAATGAATAAAGCGCTGCATAAAGCAGTCACCACAACGGAAGTGCTCCAAACCTGCAGGGGGCGCTGTTAGCAGAACAGCTCAATGGAGAGACACACAGGTCGACCGAGGACGGCTGAATGACGGTGTTTCAAACAACAGCGGGAAAGTACAGCTTAGCACGGTCATGTGACTTTTATTTGAGTGTATTTTACGTTTTTTACGTTTGCACCACAATCCTCTTTTTGTTCTTTGTTTAGACTTGTACTTGTTTTTGTGAATTTGCATCGTTTCCATACCTACAGCTGTTGTTGCCAACTAAGGCGCATTAGGCAGTTGCATTGTGTTTGGCCCTTGTAGGCCACCGTGTGCATTATGTGAAAAAGTGTCACCAGCAATTCATAAAAAGTTTGCTTGTATTGAATGTCTGCCAATTAAAACATGACTAACGCATTTAAATTAAGTGGGAAGCACTTTTCGTGGGCACACGAGGTCGAGGGTTCCCCCGTCCTTCTGCTCAACGTTCTGGCTGAAATAATCACTTCAAATAGAGAGAAAGCAGAAGCGCTCTCAGTCGCCGTCACATCAAACGCAGGGAGCACCATTAAACGAATAATCCCTCTGCACCATCAAATCCCTTCACACCCACGAGCACTAACCTTTGGCCGAGGTGTCCGTCAGCAGCAGGTCTCTGTAGCCCTGCTCCACCACTTTGATGTTGAACTCGGGCAGCCCCTCCCGCTCCTCCACCGAGCACACGTAGCGGCAGCGCCGGTTGCCGTGCCGCATGCTCCAGTAGATGCGGCACGACTCGTAGCCGACGGGGAAGATGGCCGACGAGGAGTGGAAGGCGGCCATCTGCAGCGGGGTGAGCTGGCCGACGGCGTGCGACACCAGGCTGCCCACCCGGAAGGTGTAGCCCAGCTCGGGCTGCCGGACGGCGGCGGCGATCTGGCGGACCTCGTCCCTCTGGACGTAGACGCGTCGGTAGACGGCGAAGCAGCGCAGCTCGTGCTCCAGCGCCTGGCCCCCCGCCCCCCGGGGCCTGTGGGCGTGGCACAGCATGGTCTTGTCCTTGAAGAAGGTGCACTGGGCCTGCAGCGCGCACGTGAAGTGGTAGACGTTGGTGCAGCGCAGGCGGTGGCAGCCGCTGGTGGCGCCCGTCTGCTGGCAGTAGGCGCAGCGCAGCGCCTGGCCGCGGCGCAGCGCCACCTCCACGTTGATGAGGGCGCCCGCCTGCGTCTCGTACACCTCCGTCGACCACAGCGCACAGTTCAGGTGCACCCACACGTCCAGGTCCAGGTTGAGGAGGCGGGCGGGGCCGTCGGTGAGCCCGTCCCCGAACTGGTGGCAGAAGCAGCAGCGCCGCTGGTCCCGCAGGGACACCGGGGGACGCAGCGAGGCCCCCAGCTTGTTCAGGAGCTCGTCGATCTTGTCCTCGTCCGGAAGTTGGGAATTCCCCCTCGGCACAACCACCTGCACCGTCCATTTCCTCCAGCGCAGGCCCTTCTGCCTCTTGCCCTGGTGCCAGCCATCGTGGGACCTCGGCCGCGCCTTCAGCTTCACCGTCACCTTGATGGTGTCCGACTTGATCTCCGTCTTGGACGTCTCGCCTGCTGTAGGGAAGGGGATGGGAGGCGTGGAAGGAGGGGACTGCTTGGGCTGGAGTTGAGCCAGGCAGTGGACGTCCAGGGACGACATGTTGTTGCTGTACTGGTGCGACGTTTTCGAGAGGCTGTCCGGCTGCTCCGACAATGGGAGAAGGGAAACTGACTCCTGGAAAGATTTTTACAGATTGATAAGTAGGAGTAACAACATTACATTAAAAACATTCTGAAAGCGTGCTGTTGGTTCAAACCTTAGTTTCTGCCGTCGATCTGGACTGTTGAGGCGGTAAGGAAGAGTAGAGAAGGAAGCAGCTTTGACTACAGAAGACCAGGTCTTCTCCAGTTTTTAAATGACTTCCAGATTCCTGAGGAGAGATTCAGAGGTCAAACAGGCTGAGTAAGGAATAAAGTGATGCATTAAATAACCATCAAAAGCCTTTGAATATCATAAAAATTCTAAAATTTGGAGTCATACAGTGTGATTTGAACACAATTAAAGATCACTACATAGATTGAAGCTCAGCAAGGAGGATTTAGTGTGGAAGTCTTTTGGCTAAAGGTTCCAATGTTCCGGTGTCAATGACTAATGATCCACAGGATGTCGCATTTTCTGAACTGGTATTTGTATCGCAGAGGCATGGTGTGCTTCAAATCACACGTTAGATGACACATGCAGCAGAAAGAAACCTCTATGAAGACATCAGACTTTCAATATTAGACTTTTTAAGTATACCTTTGCGCTGGCAGGGAGATCTTTCATGGATTTCTGCACTCCATTTCCCAGAACCAGCACCTTACAGTTGCAGCACCACCTGGGTTTACATCCAGGGCTGCCATGGTTCTTTTGGTCGGGTCCTTGAGCCAAAGCTGCACCTACAGTACAATCAATAAAATGTGTTTTAAAAACAATGTTTTGACTAAGAAGAGCAGTTGGGCAAACACACAAGAAGATTAAATCCAACAATGTCAAATTTGCATCCGACGATATATCGTCTCTTATTGGTTATCTAAGTCAGTGTTCAACTTAAAGTGAAGCAATACCTTTGAAGGACGAGACTTTCCGATTTTCAAAGGCTGCAAGAGCCTCTGAAAACCAGGAAAAATGAAGAAAATGTTTTAAAAGGGCCATTTTCTCTGGACCGGTGCAATTGTCACATTAAATCATTTTAGCTAAACTTAAAATTGCTGTGATTAAGTTTTCATTTTAAATGACACATTTGGAAAAAGGTGGGGCAGGTGCTAGCAGAAGTTGGAACTTAAATTAGTTTTGAAAATTCCATTACTGAGCTGACACTGCCATTGTGCAAAGTAATTTTGTTCCCTGACCTGGACTGTCAGGATGGAAACGAAAATTGTGTGGGGTCTGCTGCTGCTGCTGCATCATCATGGCCGGTCCTCCGCCAGGCCTCATCATGTGTCCTGGACGACCCTGAAGCCCGCTGTTGTCTGCTTGCTCCTTGAAAAGCATGGGAGGTCGGCCGTCCATGCCGTGAGGGCCTAACCTTGGACCACTAAACACAGAGGGGGGGCCTCTGTCTGGGGTGCTGCTGACTTCATAGCTGCTCGGGATCTTTACACAGAGAAGGTCTGAAATAGCTGCCACCACACCCGTGATGTTCTGTGAAGACAAAAAGTAAAGAAAATAAAGACAAAATCAAGATAGGAGCTGAGTTTTTAAAGGTCTGATGGTGCTTTTGTGCAAAATAAAGCGTCAACCGACCTCGGCAGCAGCTGGCCTCAGTGTGATTGCGACAGACACGAGTCCTTGTTTGGAATCGGTGGACATGGGGCCGAAGGGCGAGCCGAAGAACACCCCAGGGGGCTCACTTTTAATGTCGTGCAGTTTGAACTCTGTCGCTGTGGAAACAAACGGGAGCAAACACGGATTGACTTTTGGACGCCATTCAAGGCAATCTAGATTTAAATGATGTCAACAAAAGCACTGCTTTGCTTCGACTGTGCGTTTACCTTTGCCAGCAGGTGGAGGGAGCATGGGGAGGACAGGAGACACGCAGGGAGACGGCGGCTCTGCCTTCACCAGAGAAAGGTCCGGGTAGCGACTGATCTCCATGCCAACCACGCTCTCAGGCGACGAGGAAGGAACAAAACTGTCTGGCGTGTCCCTGTCCTTGCAAGGATCCTGCCCTCTGCTGCTGTTAACACACAACACAAAAGAAACATTCGTCAGCCGCAGTATTAAATGTTTCCTTTTTTTTTAAGACAAAATTAAAAAAATAAAAAATAAATAAAAATACATTTTCTTTTTGAAATTCAAAGCTTAAAAAAAACTACCTGAGTTCCTCTTGGTTATTGTGAGGTGGTGTGGGCAGGGAGGCTGGAACATCAACAGTTTTGGGTCCCTGTGCAATAGCTCGAGCAAGCAGGTCTTCCTCGCTCCGAAACGGTACGTGCAGTGGCTTTGGCACCAGACTTTTGGACACTGGATGAAATCAGAGCACAAATGTTAACATCTTGTTTGTCATGTAAACACCTGCTTTGCCTGTGGTTTTTACAAATCCAGCCTGGCATCGACTTATATCGGGCTGAATATCTAAGCTTGACTAGGCCATTTTTGGAAAAAATATCCTCGCAGTTGAGTACACACATAGGAATACGGTATGTCTGACTATGCTATCACAATATTCGTATTTAAGTATTCAACTGGCAACACTATCCATTCCTTAGTCATTAAAATAGGCTTGAACTTGAGATGTTTACACCCCTGATTTTGACACAGCGCAGCCGGACAGCCTGATACATGGCTATGGATGTGTTATTACAGGAGACTGCAGTGAAAAACTACATTGTCCAAGAATTCTTTGAAATGCATCTACATATAAACACAAAACAATATTGCAATATATGTACCTTTGCCTACGACTCATTTTAATTAACTTGTGAGCAACTTCCCCATTTGTTCAAATCGGGCTGATTGTTTTGGATTTTTTCCAAAGCTTTGTTTCATGTAAAAGGTTTGAATTCATTTAGTTTAGGTGAGGTTCAACCGTAGCCCTGGTCCAAAGTCTTATGATCAAAAAACTAACTCATACACTAATACGTATTAAGTTGAAAGCCTTGTCTGCACAGTAGATAGGCCTCTCTGACTGGCCAGAACCATAAATGAGGAGGGGCAGAGCTTTTTGTTTAATTTGTCCCTCAGGAGCTCCACGTCGCACAGCACCCTCTAATAATTCATTTCCTGATAAGCAAATAAGATATGTGCAAAATGGTTTATGGGAGGTGACATCTAAATGTATACCTAAGGCAGCAGCTTTGTTTGCCAGCTCCTCTGTTGTGGCAAACCCGTTGATCATTTTCTGCCGGTTCACTGGCGGCGGCGTGGGAGGAAGCGAAGCAGGTGGTGTCGGAGGATTGCTCAGATTACTTTGCTGTAGGAATCAACAAAGCACAAACAATATTAGTCCATCGTATCGCAGACAAATAATGAGTGTCCCTTGCTCCGGCTTTGAAAAAAAGAGCAGATTCTACCTTGTAGGTCAGTTGGGAGTAATAATCCGACACTCCATCCAGTGTGGCACTGCCAAAGGTACCGGAGAGCAGGTTCTCCCCGTTGAGCTGGCCGCTGCCGTAGGGCGCGAAATGAGCAAAGTTGACCCCAATCAGTGGCTCCATGAGAGGAAGCAAGGACAGTTGCTGTTTCAGGGAAGAAACACATAGAAGAATAAATAAAGGAATTCAATTTCAGACACAAAGAGAAAGAACATTAAATACATAAAGTAGCATTTAAAAAAAGCAAATATTCCAAGAAAAGAATTCCAATTTCTTTTTTTTTCATGTAAAGAGCGAAAGAAGAAAGTTGCCTTGGTAGCAACTTTCAACTTTGAGGATTAATTCAAGTTTGGCCAATTCAGCAGTTTTGTTACATTAGTTCCAAACAACTAATCGTACTTGTTTGATTTGGGTCATGACAGCGTCCGGGCCAGAGTTCAGCAGGTGCTTCTCATCTCCCTCCTTCTTCCTCTTTTTGTAACGAGAAGCAGGTTTATCCCCTCCTTTGGGGGGTCTCTTGCTTCTCCCTTTCTTCTTCTCCTGTTCAGAGAGCAAAGGTCCTGGAAAGTCTGGGGTGCTGTCCGAGTATGCCTGCAAACAAAGACACAACATGGATTAGTAGCTGTTGCAGAAGAGACGCTTCATGAGACTTGATAAGCATTATGCCAAGAAGCTTCATGTTTTCAAACACATTACTATGACTAATTTAAACTCTGGGCGCACTGACTCAGACCAGTGTAACTATGACGTGTTTTACATCTGAATCACTTTGTTTTGTCTATGAGTCACGATGCTGCGCACCCTCTCGGAGCTCAGACTATTTGAGTAGCTGAAAGACTGACCCCATTGCTATCCATGGAGCTCTGCCTCAGCAGGGACTTGCAGTCTGCAGGATCCTCCTCCTCGGACCGCATGGTCTCCTCAGACCTTTGTTGGGAAAATCCGGGCGGTGTCATACTCTTGTTTTTCAAGAGGTGTTTGAGTAGTTCATTGCCAGCCTCCCCTTTGTTTGGACTTTGGCCAGCAGGGAAAGGAGACATATTTCCTTTGTTCGCTTCTTCTTTCACAGAGCTCACGTCGGAGGTGATGTGGGCTTCCCGCGAACCGTGACACTCGCTGACATCGGTTTGCTCCAGCTTTATGTTGTTCAAGATCCTGTCGTGCTCCTGAGCCTGGGCCCTCGCTGCGTCCGACAATAACCCGGATTGTCCACAGTGGCCTCCTGAGAGTTGCCTCTCCAGCTCTGAGTGACTGGGGGTGGAGGACCCGAGCAGGGGAGACCTGGACAGGTCCTGTTCGCTAAACAAGTGTGTGTTCCGTGTTGGAGTTGAGGACGTGTCCGAGACACATGGGGTGAGAGGCGCCGTGAGGTCCGAGTGCGGCGTCGAAGGGGTCTTGACCGAATCAGCGTCGTCATCTTTCTTCTTTTTACGGTTTCTCTTCTTTTTCCCTTTCTCATCGGGGATTATGTTGGAGTACAGCTGGATTAAAGACTGTCCCGAGCCAGGGAAGTTGGATGGCAGAGGTGTGGCCGAGTCAACTCCGAATGGGGGACCCTCACCTGGCATTTGGGGAATCATTCCAGGTCCGCCGACGGGGCGGGGTCTGTGTTGACCCGGAGGAAAGTTCGGTGTTTGCAAGCCCATGTTGTCATGTCCGAAACCAGGCCCCATCTCTCGAGGCATCATTCCGTTTCCCATCATGCCCCTCCTATCTCCCTGTAAGAACGCCCCAGGAGGCGAGCCCATGCCGGGCTGCATGCCTTGCTGCTCTGGAAACATCGGCCCTTGTTGCTGTTGCTGCTGCTGCTGCATAGGAAGCCTCTGAGGCTGCATGAAGTCCTGTGGCAGCTCCGAGTTGAAAAACGGCATCTGCGACAGAGGAGCCATGTTCCCATCTGGGCCCATCATTCCTTGCTGCTCCATTTCCATGCGATGTTTCAGGGCTCTCTGTCGCTCCACTTCCTGCATCAGCTGCACTCGCTGCCTCTCTTGCTGCTCTCGAAGCCTCTCTCTCCTCTCCCGCTCCTGGAAGCCCTCGCTGAATGGGTTGTTGTCGTCGAATTTCACACAACCTGCCTGCATGGGCTTCATGCCGCCTGGTGGCGCCGGCGCTGACTGGGGATCCACGGGTATCTGAGCATGTGGAGGCATGTTGCCCACTGGCATCTGATGGGGTTGGCCCGGGTTCCCCACTGGTACCTGGGGGGGCATCATGTGAGGAATTCCCGGTCCAGCCATCGGCATCGGAGCACCAGGGTGCCAGCCGGGTGGTGGGTTGGGCATGCATGGATGTGGATTTGGCTGGCCTGGATGGAGGGGCATCTGCATCATGGGACTCACTGGGGGTTGCACTGGTGGACCACCAGGCACCATGCCAGCAGGGCCTGACATAGGGTGCATGATGGGTGCCATATTATTCTGCTGTTGCTTGGCTCTGTACTCCTCTATAAGTTCAGCGTGCTCCTTCTGTTGCTTGCGGATCTGGAAAAAAAAAGCACATTCTTTCTTTAATATACACTGTGGTCATTTTTGGTTCTAAAGCGTAAGCAATTAATTGCGCTGACGAAAAAGCGACGGTGCTGAGGACTTGGAATATTTACCTGCTCCAGTTGTTTCTGCACGACACCCTGCTGCTCTGTGATGTGTTTGAGCTGCTCAGCGTCCTCCTCTGGGAACTCTCTGCCAGCCTTTTTTGCCGTTCTCTGCTTGGCAGACAGAGCTTTCTTAGATTTTCTGTGAGCTCCGATCTTCTCTTCTAGAAACTTCTGCTGCATCTGCAGTAGTTGCTGAGTCTCCTGGAGCCACTCTTCATACTGAGCTCGCTGAGAATTATCTGGAAAAGGGAAAAAAAGATCCATTTGTTAGCAATGTTGAAAAAAGGACAAACAAAAAAAACCCCATAAAGTTAAGCTAAAGTCAACAGGGCTTAAAATGAGTATACATTTATTTGAAACTTACTGACAAACCCTGGTCCAAAGTTGGGAGGATTTGGTCTTGGTGCTTGTGCTAACTTTGCGTCCTGAAATCAAATTGAACAGCAGGTGTTGATGTTTTTGCAAGTTAAATTGTTTTTGTGTCAAAATAACCTCCAAGCAGATTGAGTTTTTAAATACCTGTCCCACAAATTGTGGTGGAAGAGGTGTGCTTTCAGGACAAGGTGGTGCAGGACCAGGTGGAAATCTAATTTCAGCCACACCACAATATGAAACACTTGGTCAGTCAAATACTCCCACCCCCCCGACCCCCCTTTTTTAAGTCAGGAATTAAACTGATCAATGAAACATCTTACCGGTTCACGACCATTTGGTTCATTCCGATGTTGTTTTGAACCATAACTTTGTTGATGCCTTTCAGGGCGACCATTTTGGCTTTCATGATAGGGTCAGTGATGGCATCGAAATCTGTCGGTGACAAAATAGCAAACCATTACAAATAATGACTGAATGTAATTGTAAAAAACAATGATACTGCAGTAATCACAGTAATCAGTAATATAGGAGTGGCCTAGAAAATGTACCAATGTTGGGGAAGAAGGAGTCGCTAGAGCGCTGTCGTATCATAGCTTGCATCTGCCTCTGCTGCTGTTGCTCCTGCCTCTCCTGGTCCAGGAGGTCCTGCAGTAAAAGTGGCTGCTCTTCTAGCAGGAGAGGACGGTGCAGGCTGTGTTGACCTGCCACCAGGCTTAATGCTGCCTGCTGGGCCTCGGTCAGACCGCTCTGGTCCAATCCAGGGCCGAGACTGACCTGGTGCTCTGCTCCAAAAGCGGCCATTGACACTTCTCCTGCAGTAGCGGCATCAGCCATTGTTTGACTCATGGCAAGTCCAGAGGTATGCTGAGTGTCAGGTATTTCGTTCTGCTGGGGCATTAGGTTCCCTCCTTGACTGACGGATTCGACGATTGGGTTTAATGACTGCTCTTCAGGCTGCTGCTTAATGAGTAAACTAGAGAGGACCGGGGTAGAGTCAGACAGCACACCCTGCTGGTTTGAGGTTAAGGTGTTTCCTGCAACTTGCTGCTCTGCCACCTCAAGGGGTTTTTGACAGTCTTTGACCTCTGATTTTATTTCCTGACCAAGTGCCAAGGAGGCAGCATCCTGACCCCCAGGGGTTTCCCTCTTGACTTCAGAAGAAGATTGCTCTGACTTCAGCACTGTAGGTGATGAGCTGGTAGAGGCCTGATTTGCAGTACTTGGGGTTTTGTTGATGTCTGCAGTGTCCGTATTGTCGTCCATAGGATCACTTAGATCTAGTTCCTCATTAAACATGTCTTTCTTGATATCGTCGAGGTCCGGGTCTGTGTAGGCGATAATGTCAAACTTCCCAGATGTTAGAAAATCATCAAGGTGCAGGTCATTCGTCTCCAAATCTAGGTCTTTGCCATCGTCTGGGTCCAAGTTTAGATTTTCCAAGTCCGCATCCACCAAGTCTTTCACCTCTACATCCTCAAGATCTTTGTCTGCGGATTCCTCTGCGTCCAGCTTCTCCTCCACACCTTCGCTGCTGGCGACGGAGACTTGAACCTCGCTCTGCTCTGCACTGGATGCAGCCATGATCGCGGAGGCCGCCATGTTCGGCGTCTCCCTCGGAGCAGGCTGGCTCATGGATCTCATCAGGGGAGACTGTTTGAGTTCGTTGTTTGCCGACATGTTGACCTGCTGATGGAGGTTGTCCATGCTGGCAGAGAGCTGTGCGTGGCCAGTCTGGCCTGCCATGGGGTCAACCATCTTGAGCCCCTGGTGCAAGGGGAACCTAGGATCATGTGCTCCGGGAAAGGCTTGTGGTCTTTGACCTTGCAAGTTGAGGTCTATGTTCCCCTGCATGGCGGGAGGGGGAAATGGCATACGTGGTCTGTTTTCAGCCGCTCTGTGCCGCAGCTCAATGAAAGGCTGGCCCATTATGTTGTGCTGCTGCACTGGCATGCCACGTGGAGGGAAGTGCTGGGGTAGCCCCATGGAGTTGCCCTCCATGCTCTTTGCCATTTCAGCTGACATTGACCGTCGCATTTGAGGAGGGACATCTTGCATCAGGTGCTGACCACGTGCAAACAATTCCTGGGTGTTGTGAGGCCCCATAGCTCCAGGTGGAAATGCAAACCTAAAGGGAGGGAAGAAAAAAACCCAAAACCAAGCAAAACAAAGAAAGACAAATAAAGATGATGATTATTATTTTTTTTTAAATTTGGGTATCAGGTATTAAGATTAATAATGAATTAAATTTCAATTATAAAGTTGAATATATATACAAAACAAACCTTGGCCCCGGATGTCTCAAATTAGGATCACCCGGATGTGGACCCCGTGGGACTTGTCCCTCATTAGGAAAAGGAGCACGCTGATCACCTGGAAAAGGTCCAGGAAAGCGCATTGGGCCTCTCATGGGTCCTTGTCCAGGATAAGGTGGAGGCGGTCGGTTGAAAATTTCCCCCTGTTGCCCAGGGGCATCTTGGGGCCAAGGTCGAGGTGTTCCTGGGGTTATGTTGCCCACAGCCTCCTGAGGGCCCCTTTCCTGTCGAATAGCACTTCTCTGCTTCTGTTGCTTGAGGATTAGTTCTCTGATACGCTGCCGCTGAAAAAAACAAGATGAAGAGTGAACATTAAAAATGTCAAACATCTTACACTTTCTGTCACATTCATATATAAATCAAACGAGGGATGTACATTTTCACCTAATGAGGTGGAAAACTTTGCAGGAACACCTTTTTTTCCCCAATTACATGCTGTGGTGTTGGGTTGACAAGAAAGTTTACTTATTTTTTATTCTATCAAAAGACGTATTAAATGCCAGATTAAAAAAGAAAAAGAAAAAATCTTCTTTTTCTAATTTTGACCTAACATTGATGGCTGCTTGCATGCGGAAGCACACACATGTATACATACCACTTCCTGAGTTTTTAACAGTATTGGTTGCAGTTTTTAACCAAGATTTTTAAATCCCTTATTGTCCTTTATCAAAGAAAAAACAAACAAACAAGAAAAGACCTTTTGTGTATTCACATACCTGTCGGAGTCGTTCCTCGCTCTCAGCAAGAGAGACCCCCTGAGCCTCAGCAGGAGCACCAGGCATCTGTAAGCTGTTGGACAGTTGGCCGGAATCTTGAGCAAGAGTTCTAGTGTTCCCAACCATGGTTAGGTCTTTCATTTCCACTTTCTCTGTCGACTGTGGACACGCCGTCATGGGGCCTTGTTCGAATGGATCGTGGCTAGGTGTCTGACCAGGTCTTCGCGAGGGCGACAGTATAAATCCATCCTCTGAAACACCCGGGTGTTTAGGCGTTTGCGAGCCTGGGTGTGGAAATGGCTCTTGAAGTCGACCTTGAGGAGTGGAAAAAGGATCCTGGCCACCCAATGGTCCGAGTCTTGGCCCTTGTCTGTTGAGTCCGTCACCACAAGATCGTGGATTCCCTGAAGGCTGGGCAAATGGGTCATTAGGCACTGGTCTGGGAGGCCCAGGCTGGGAAAACAAGTCACTGCTAATTGGCCTTGATGTTCCAGGTGTGCTGGCAAATGGTTCCATCGCTCCCCTCTGGCTCCCAGGTGACTTGGAAAACCGTTCTCCAACTGAAGGTCGTGGGGTGCCTGGTGGCTGTGCATAAGGGTCCATTGAGTGGGATGGTGACATTCGCTGCCCAGGGTGGGATGGATGAGCAAACTGGTTCATAGGGCGGGGAGTGGATGGCGGCTGTGAATAAGGGTCTGAAGATGGATTTGAAGCTTGACCATAATTGTCATGCGGACGTGGGGTTCCAGGAGCTCTGGCATAGGGCTCAAAAAATGGACGATGCTGAGAACTGGGTTCGTTGATGGATCGTTGGTTACCAGAAGGCTGAGAGGGCTGGGCAAAAGGATCATACGTGTAGTGGTCAGGCCTCGGAGTGGAAGGTGCATGCGCATATGGATTTCTGGACATCTGCGCCATGGGCCCTTGCTGAGGATAAGGGTGTACCTGAGAGTGATGTTGCCCCATTCGTGGAGGACTAGTGAAGTTCTCATTCCCAGACGGCCTTGGTGTATGTGGTGGCTGAGCATATGGATCATTCTGGTGACTTTGTGAAAATCTGTCGGCTGAATGTGAACCTGGTCGGTTAAAGGAATCCTGAGCCTGAGGAGGTGGCATTGGAGTTTTAAACAGGGGCACTGAGCCTGACTCATTACTTCCAGGAATTGGCGCGAGCAATGGCCTTGAGTAAGGGTCAGACAAAATCATCCTGTTCTGTGCCATGCGCTGATAGGCTTCATTTCTTATCATGGGCCTTGAGTAGGGGTCTCTGCCAGGAGAACCCATTGGCGGTCTTCCCTGAGCAGTCTGACTTACCCGGGGTGGACCAATGGGCTTCAGGAAAGGGTCCATTTCACCGGTTGGTCTTGGGTTGTCAACAAGTTTGGGGTACGGCTCGTTGCTTAAAGAAGTCGGAGAACCAAAAGATTCATGTGCAGGAGACGGCCTTCCTCTGTCTTGCTGCTCCATCAAAGAGGTTGGGGATTTGCCAGATTCCACAGGTATTCTGCGACAAGCATTTGGTCCCATTATCGGTGGTCTTGGGGTTCCGACCATCTTGGCATATGGGTCCCATGGAGAAGAAGGCCGGGAACCTGAAGATCCAGGTGAGAAAACCTGTGGCGACTGAGGCTGAGATGAAGGGCCAGATGGTGGAGGAGGCGGCGGGCGCAAGAAGACATCTTCTGGAGGACATGATGTTGGTGTCCCAGGTAGCTGTGGCCTGGCAAACCCTTCTTTGAGTTGTTGCATTGGAGACATGCTTCCATTGCTAGGCTGAGAAGCTGGGCTTTGGTTTCCGCTATTACTGCCATCACCCTCAGACTGGCTGCTGCCTTGCTGCTGCTGCTGTTGCTGCTGTTGAAGTTGTTCATTTTTAACTTGCTCCAGTTTCTGAGTGGCTTCAATTTTGGCTTGCTGCTTGCTTTTCTGCCTCATTTGCTGTTGACAGGACACAGTGAAACAAAAGATTAGACTTTAAAAGACAAAGCGATGCAAAGATCAGTCACATGCCAAAAAAAATGTACTGGACCTACTAACCACCAATGTCATCAGGAATAATGGTGTGGATGTCTAGGGAGCTTTACTAAACCACCACTTCTTAGCTGTCTTAATATAAAGTGGACCTGCCGCTGCATTCCCTGACTTCTTCGCAATACACTCTTACCTGTCTAATCTTCCACTCTTGTTCATGCTCTGACTCTTTTGGTTTCAAAGGGTCTTTAAACAGCAGTTCTGTGTCTAGTGGTATGTTGGGATCAAACACCTCAGGGGGTTGCTGCTGATGATGATGGTGCCTCTTCACTGTGTCATTCGACATCTGGACTTTGTTGATGCGCAGGGCTGCTCGGTTATCTCTTGCCTTTTGCTAAACAGCAAAAAACAGTTGAAAATGTCATACACTAATTAAGACAATTAGATCTTTTTTTTTTTTTTTTAAAGTTACGTCAGTACGAAACACATGGGGGCCTCAGTATTGGGAAGGAAGCTAATCTTAAAAGGTGACTTCCATCTCCTTAAATTAATTTACATTACATTCCAAAAAGATAAAAATAAATGTTTACCTTAGACTTTTCCTAAAACAGGTACAGTAATCATTGTTTATTCTTAGCCTAAAAACAGGAGTATCTTGGGCAAACAAATCAACCCATTAAAATTCTTGATTAATAATTAATTACAAGGATTGTAGTGAGTTAAATTGGAACACTGATTGACCCCCCAAGTTAATTAGATCATCTTGGAACAGCCACATTTCAAGTTACACTGACAAGAAAGCAGATACAATCATCTGCTTATCTATTATATTAATGCAAGTGCTAGTAGCAGTAACTGTTTATCACTCTCTATGCCTAAATATAATAGTGCTTTCACACAGTCAAGAAAAACTACATTTTGAAAAGGTGAGTGATCTTACCACATATGGGGCCCTGTCTTGTGAACTAGCTTTCCTCCAAAGTTTTGCAATTTGCTTTACCCTTGTAGACCAGTCTAGTGAAAGAATAGCATTGTTGAGCATGACAATACTTTTGATAGACAACACATTCTTTCTACAAATAAAAATAAAAACAAAACAAAAACAAACATGTCTTTGTTGCCATCTCTAGTACCCTTGGGCCATTTATTTTGAGTCAAATACGTGAAGCCTTGAGAAGTTGTAACTTTAAATAATGCTAGAAGATGTTCAGACCAGTAGATGTAATTTAAGAACTTAATGTCAAACAGGTCATGTATATATATATATGTATATATATATATATATATATATATATATATATATATATATATATATATATATATATATATATATATAGATATAGATATATATATATATATATATATATATACGTATATCTATAGATATATATATATATCTATATATATATATATATCTATAGATATACGTATATCTATATATATACGTATATATAGATATATATCTATATCTATATCTATATATCTATATCTATATATATATATATCTATATATTAGATATCTATAATATCAAACAGGCTTCATGTCTAAGGAAAGTGCTCCCCTCGTAATGAGAACAGGATGGCAAGAGTATTACCTCCAACAAAACAAAAATGTATCTTTAAAATGATGGACAAATAGCACTATAACAAAGATATATGCATCAAGCACAAACCTGGATATTCTTCTTTCAGGTTTGGGAAATTGACATTGGTATACAAAACAGGTGCCACTGTGGCTAGTTCTCCAAGGGTCTCCTCCTTTTCCCACTTGAGAGTGCTCCTTTGGGCATTTGACATGGCTTCAGTCTCCCCCTCAGGCAGTGATCCAGGGTGTGTAGGGCCAGGGCCATGGGTAGGGGAGGGCCATGGACCAACCGCTTCTCGAGGCATCTGATTAAACTTTTTATCCCTGTTGACACAAGGGAGGACATCTGATTTTAATCTCTTACCATAATTGGGTTTGCAGTTAGGACTAGATCAAATAAAACACCTTAGTTGAAGGAACTATGTGGGACATTACCTTGGATTGTCAGTAAAAGGCATATGGTTTAGGGGAGGGAAATTGTCTACAATGCAGGGCCCTGCTCCTGGCTTTGTGGGGAAACGTTGGGCTGGTCCCATCATACCATTAATCGTTGGCATCCTTGGAAACATGGGGTTTCCTGCAAGGAATTCAGAGGTTTTACGAATGTCAATTTTCAATTACAAGATAAACACTATGCACTATATGACACTGAGAAGACACTTAGCTCCAAACCTGCATTGGGGTGAGGCATACTGCTGCCAGGTGGAGTGGGGAGGGGCCCTGGACCCTGGGGGTGAGGCACCTGTGGTGGTGGAAGTGGTTGGCTTGAGCTGGGACTAAGAACGGCTGTGAACAGGTCTTCCACATCTTTGCCCTCCAGCTCTGCAATAATAAATCATTACATTAACAAGTAGTTTTTCATCAAATTCTACTAACTGAATAAGTAATTAATCAGCATGTTAAAGTAAAACTTATTTAAATTTCTCTTGGGCATATCAGATATGCTCAAGCCTGATACTTTGGGGTGTGACACAGGTAGGTGCGAGTTACAAGAACAATAGATTAATAAAAACAACAACAACCACAAATTAAGTGAGAAAAACAAAATTACAAACCTGGAATTTTGTAAAGTTTGCTGAGTATTGATTCTGAAAGGGAAAAGTGTGAATTATTTATTGTTATTGTTATTATTATTTAAAAAAGGAAATGGCAAAATTTTCTTGTGCACTGACCATCAGTGACCATCTTGTCCAGCTCTGGACTAAGAATTCCATCCAGAGGTTCCTCTGGGAGGGATCGTGGTGTCCTTCGTCCCGCCTGAGACGGTGGCGGCGCTAGGGAGCCATCGGCCAGGGGCCCCATGTCCAGGCCTGCTGAGGACAAACACAATGACATAAAAAAACAATTAAAGGAATACAGACACGAGCATATGTTCAGAACAACGTCACCAATACCAGCCAAGAACCTTGTCTGTGAAATAGGGTTGAGATACGACGACGCTTATTGCAAAATCTGATCCTGTATTTTAAAAACAAAAGGGGGACTCTTGAGCTGCTAATATATCTGACACCATCATTAAAATAAATCAGTTTAGAATGCCGCAAAAGGCTATTTTGTAACTTTAGACAAAAGGTGCATCGGGGGGATTTATATGTACTATTTTTTATCTAAAGGCACTTTTATAGGCATAGTGATATCGTCATTAATTAGGCCACAATTTCTAGGGTTGCCAGGGCCATAGAGAACATCCAGATTGATAAAAGTCATTGACTTTACCTTATTTTTTTAATTTGCGAAACCACATGCCATAAAAGATCCTTTAGCCAACCCTAGCAGTTAAAAACAGTCTGTTTGTTCTTTTAACGATGTAAAATTAAATTACAATTATGATTAAAAATAATAAATGCACATACTTTTCATAGCACTGCAGTTTATTTAGCTGAGCTTGCTCAGTTCTGAGCTATAAAGAGGTTTAGGATAAACAAAAAAACTTTTCTGGAGAACATATTTATCACATGTATGTGTGTTGAGCTGCTGATCTGTCTTTTTGCCTTTCATTATCTTGAAGACAGTGGGCTGAATATCTAAACTTGCTCCAGCGCTTGGCTCAAACAGACCGTCTTTATCATGCCAAAAACGCCTCTGTCAGTTTGCTTTGCTATCCTGAACACATCTTGTTAATTAGACAGCCAAAACTGTGTTCCAGCCTATTAAAAAAAATAGCAAACCATATGCATTTGAGTGAATACTTGCACTGGGTTAGGTCCACAACAGAGCAGTTTGAAGACTGTTTTAATTTGTTCCGAAATCAAAGGGTTTTGGTCCAAATTAATTTGCATATTTGCGTCATTTTACGTTCACAATGAATTATTGTTAAACTGAAGCACTTTCTTTCTGGGCTTAACACTCATCCAACTAGTGCCAGCAATACGTAAAAGGTCATAGGTCAAAAGTGTTTCCTATTTGGCCGTCTTTGGACGAATAAGAGCACAACCTTCATGTGGGGATGAGTAGCAAAACAAGTGAGCTCAGTTCCATTTGAACTCTGCAGCGGTTTGGAGTGAGAACACGACGGACCGAGCAGCCTCGATACGGCTTGCAATAAGATCCCATGTCAGTATGAACAGAGTGATCTCCTCCTCAACCCCACTAGCTAACCCATGACTTCACTACGTGTTGTTGTCGCAAGAGGCAACAGATTGTAAAAGACGAAACTGAAAGGGAAGTTCTGCAACAGTGTGTGATTTGGAAAGCTTTATAATGATTCACTGTGAACGCAAAACCACCAAATACGCAAACTGATTTGAAGCATATAATTTGTTTCCAGACAAAGCAAAACGGCCCAAGTGTGAAAGTGACCGTTAAGAGTCTGACATTGTTGAGAAAAAGGTATGAAGTCGCATATATACATAGACATGCACACCTGAATGTACACGCACTGCAAGAGAGAAAGAATGCAAAAAAAAGCAAGGGATTAGTAGGCCATAGCACCCTTACCAAAAGGAGGTGGTGAGCTGTCAACCTGGAAGGGGCAAAAATCAAGACCTACAAGAACCCAAAACCAGATAAGATGAGTGAAAAAAATAGTGATGGCAGAACAAGCGGAACGCGATTCAGATGATGCAAACAAACAAAGGATAAAATTATAAAGATGAACAAAAAAGCATTGCTTAAGAAAGTGACAAAAATCATTAAGAGGGTGAAAGCAAAATAAATCTGGTCTCTGAGGAAAATACTGAACCCGCAGTGAGAAGATCTTGCAAACCTACAGTAGGTGACCATTAACAGACCATGCCACAGTGCCTGAGAGATACATGTGACGCACCAGAGTCACTGCTTGGCTTTCCGAGCATTCCCAAGATGTCTGCATCAGTGTTCAGAACATCAGATAGATCAACTAATGGTTCCTCAGATGTCTCTGTAGATGGAGAAAAAATGAAACAAAAATAGGAAGAAAACCAAAATGTCACAAACAAAAATTGATGGCGATGAGAATATGATTTGGAACCATTTCATTGGATGAATCTACTAGATTCTGTCTTGATTAAAGAGGGAAGAAAAACCTGTTCAATTATAGCTGTTTCTGCATGTACTGAAGGCTGTTCTAGTGCTTTAGTTTGTGTGCATTTGGTCTCAAGCACACCAAAAAAACATCTTTGAGTAAATTTAGCATTTAAGAATTTTATTTGTTCATGGACTTCAGTCGGTGATGCAGGACACTATATGACTACATACATACTGGCACTGAAGTTTTCTATGAATGCATGTGGAAGTGGCACTCTGCATACATCAGCTACACCTCTCCCATTTGAAATTAGACAGAACACTAAACTACTTTTGTAATTTTAGTTCAGGAGAGTTGGACAATTATTAATGGAATTTTGGATGAACTCAAGAGCCATGTAGGATTTTGTGCAATACCGAACAGAGGAAGCAATTAAGAGCTACAGAATGAGCCAGTTGGCCAGACAGAACATCTGGCAAAGTGGGAGAAAAAAAAATCTCTTTATTTGCCTTCATTGTTTATTACGTGCATTTTCAACAATGCGGAGATACATACTATACTGTTAAGCACAGCATCACTTTGGCTAGCTGTGAAGTGTATACATACGTCCTGCAGCAGGTCTGGTGGGAAGAGACGACGCTGAGGCGGTGAGCAGTGGATCTGATGACGGGTCCAGAAAACTGGTGGTGGGATACTTTCTCTCCACTTGGCTCTGGCCGTCTTCCAGTAAGCCCGATTCCACCCCCTGCTGTCTGCTCTGCTTGCTTTTGTCCAGTAGGTCTTTTCCAAAAAATGCCTCCTACAGATCACAACGCAAAGTGTCTGTGGTTACAACTTCCTGCAGGAACTGTCAGTTTACCTTTCCTTATATTCCCCATGAGAAACACGTCGCCTTGTCACACAGATAATATTGAGCACACATCAAGGGCCCATGAGAGCTGACCAAAATGAAAGAGAGACTCTGGAGCAGTCAGGTTGCTTCAGGCCTCACCCAACCACTTAAACTCACAAGTCATTCACTATCCTAAATGACATGCAGCTGCAGCTCTCTGCTGCGCAGAGACATTAAAAGCCTGACGTGTTGCTATTTCAATAATTGATGAAATGTGTTTCACTGCACTGGACCTTTAGCTTTGACTCAACATCCCTTTTCTGTGTGGGGACAGAGAGCGGCACTGACAGCTGCCAGCGGCCTAATGCACATTCCATATCAGTGTTTTGCCCAATAAAAGGTGACAAAGAGATGGTGGTAAGGGACAAGATTCATCCACAGTTAAGCATTTGTGGGTCATTTCACAACCCAGACAGGAGAGAATGATCAGGAGACTAGCGGCCTGTGCAGTGAGATTCCTCCATTCCGCTTTTAAGAGAGCTCACAGAAGGAGTTCCCTATACCAAAGCTCCGTAAGTGGTTTTTACACACTTGAGCTTTGGATTTGTAACCTTCCTAAGGGTGGAATAAAACTTCTTTTGAAAAGATCTGGCATGACAGGATTGGAACATCAAGGCATAAGAGACTTGCAAATTAAAAAAAACAAAAACAAAAAACATCAAAAAAAAATTTCATTCGTAATTACTTTTTTTTCAACTTTCAAATGTTCTCATTTACCCATGTTGATGAATTTAGATTAGTAACTGGTTATAATGCATGGTTAGGGTTAGGTAACTGAGAAGGAAAAAAAAAAGGTCAGACTACTACCGACGGGTTATGATAAATATGGATGTATCTTATTGCAAGCAGCAATAAAAATCTACCTGCAAGTAAGTTGGAAAAGCTTCCTCTAGTTTTGTTTTTTTCTTTCGATAGCGTTTCTTTATTTTTTCAGGGACTTCTGGTCCTGGAGGTGCCTCTTCCACAGGTGTATCTGGCAGGGCCTCAGTCCATCCTACAATAGAAAGGAGAAGAGGGAGGGAGAGAGAGGGAGAGAAATAGAAAATAAAATGACATTAAAAACCCAAACATTCGATAGAGACGGTTAGTTGTTCAGAGAAGCATGTGACTGCGATACAGACTCTCATCCTTTGCTGTAGGAATCTCTGACATGGAGCCTGAAGAATCCTTTCTGCAGAGGGATCGTTTGGCCTTGCCTGGACCTTGGCCAAGGCGGTTTCTCTGGCGAACCATGAACCCACCAATTCCTTTAGAAGAAAATTCATTATTAATGTTATTATATTAGAAATAACATAACGTAAAAACACCAAATCCTCATTAAGCTTTTTCCACAGTAAGTATTTAGCACCGTTTAGTCCATTGAAAGGCTACATCCAAAAAAATCAAATAAAGCAAAGGAAAAGCGTATATTGCTCTCTTATACATTCAATGCCCTGAGATGACAGTGCCTGGCTTCAGCGTCAAGCATGTACTGCACCATTTCACGCTTGAGAGAAGCTGTCTCCTTCAATCAGGTGCCCTACCCGGCCGGTACGGTTTCCGCTTCCTCTTTTTGCCGCCGTCCGCCCCCTTGGAGTCGTCTTCTGCTGGCTCTCGCTCCAGGCTCGAGTCTGACTTTGCCTCACAGTCCAGGAGCTCCGCCTCTGCAGGAGGGAGAGAGCGCTGGTGAGTGACAGGCCAGCAGCGGAGAGTACTCTGGCTGGGCCCCACAAACACATAACCAGGGCCATTTCTGTAGGAGCCACGCTCAGTGACGGCACATTGGTCCGACTGAAGGTAAAACTCACCTGACCTGGGAAAAACTGCTTTCAGTTGGCCATGGCCAGATTACTATTTTTTAAGGGATTTCACAATTTCAAAACCAAAACATTCCCGCTGTGTGATCGATCAGCCAGAAAAAAGCTGAAATCCCTCCGGCTGAGTGCAGCATGAGCTGACACTATTCCCATTTCATTACATGTGTCAATATTTTTTAACTTGACATGCAAGTTTATCGCATGTTATGAACATTTAAAATGTTATTCACAAATAAAAATAGATTGTTATAAAGAAAAGAAAAAGAAGAGGACCTTTATTGATCCCAGGGTGGGGACATTTTTAGATTGTTGATTTCAAAATGACACATTTTAGAGCCGTTATAATGTGAAACTGTAGGATACTTGCTGCTTATATCATCAGAAACAGATTCCAGCAAAGTGAGAGACACTTTATTATATTATTATAGATTGTATAGATTATATATTTTTGCATTTAGAAGAATAAAAGGAACAGGATACTGTAGGTGTATTAGCACTATGATTAGATTAGGTTGATTATTATTATTGTTAACTGGTGATCGCCAAAAAGTCCTGATCACACCTAAATAAAACAAACTATTTTCATCATGATGATGGTTTTAAGCCACACCTTGACCGCTTAGCTTTGCTCTCCAAAACAAATGATTTCTCCCAAAAGAACTGACATATTTTCCTGAGCTGTCTTGGCTCACAGTGGATTACTGCGAGGTGTTCCACAGTATTGAGAGAGGGGCTACCAACTAATGCAGTCAAACGAAAGTAATACGTAACACGTAAGAGATCATTTCGTTAACGATGCATCTTTTAGGGTGGCTGTTATTATATCAGGGTTATTTATTACAGCTCATAGATTGGTTTCGTTCTCACAGAAAACAAAATCACACCAGGTTTCTAGCAAAATCGAGCCAATACCAGATCTTGTCGGCAATCTAGGTTGAGTTGTTCAATCCAACTCAAGAGTGCGACTGCTGCTATTACATCCAGTATATCTGAAGGAACGGAACCAAAGAGGAAACGGTGTCTCCCTTCAGAGCAACGTCTCAGGTGTTGAAAGTGGCCTCAGAGGAAGGGGAAGCTATCCATGTAAAAATGCAAATTAGCCAATACTAATAAGCCACTGTTCGAGATTTCTAAAAGACAGTCTGCAGTGAAAGAAGAGGCTTGTGTGAGGCAACAAGTACCTCTGTTGTCCTCGATGTCTTCATCACGAGAGTGCTCCGAGAGGGGGTCTACAGGGGCCTGAAGCACTGCCACGCTGTTCTGGTTAATGATCTTCAGCTTCAGCTTTGGTTTGGGTTTTCTGCGCCGCGATGCTGCCGCAGACAGACTCTGCAGCTGGCACAGCCCAGATTCAGTCAAGCAAACACCATCCTGGGTGTAAGTCCTTGACAGGTCTGTCAGAAGAAGACGAGGACAAAACACACAATCATGAGCATATAATATATACCAACAGTTCAGAGGTGAAATTAAAAACCTATCCTTCATACATTTACCTTCAAATTTAATTAAATCAATTAAGCTAAATTCAATTGTCTTAATTTGCTGTGGCTGGGTGTAAAAAAATAAATACAATAATGGATAATGGATACTCATCGTTATCACCTGATTTGTTGTCCTTCAATTTGCTTGGGGTCACCATGAATTTGGAACACCCAATTTCTGAAGTTGTGACAAGTTCAAAAAAAAAAAGAAAAAAGAAAAAAAAAAGATCTTTTTAATAGTAACACTAATTTTTACTGGAGTACTTTTGCAAAAATATGAAGTGTTTCAACTGACATTCGGTCTGATTTGGGAGTAATTTAGACCGAGTATTTGCAAGTTTAGATGTTGCATAGATGCGGTTCACTTGAAATCCCACATTTACGTCACATAGACGCAATCTTCAGCCCTAACTGTAAAATCATATCAGTTCATCCTCAAATCCAAGAAGAACCAAGAAATGATTTTAAGAAATCACTTCTTTGTGTGTACTGAGACAGATGATGAGAAGCAGGATATCAACACAGCAGTTATTCCGATGGAGGAAAAAAAAAATGAAATGAAATGTCTCTTCTCGTTACATTCCACCAAGTTGTTAACTTACCCATTTCTTTCGCCTTGGTGACGATTTGCGTCATAACTTCAGGCTCAATAGTCTCTCTGGCCTTGGTCACAACTGCAGTGGAATAAAAGACAAAACAGCCTTTGAACACACCCTTCAAAAAAAGCAGGATTCTCTACAGCAAAGAATAAGGTTAGAGACAATGAGAAAAAAACAAAAACTTAAAGGAATCACTGTGCATCAACCTTTGGTGGACTTGAAAGCTCGACACACTGTGCAGTCAAAGCTACTGTCAGCAGCATTTTCCACTTCTTCCTCTGAATGGAGTCCCTGACAAGACGCATGGAACCATCTATAAAAAAGAAGGTCAAATTTGGGGTCAGTGTTTCCTTTTTGGGTTTACAGTGTTTCTCTTCTAAATTCTTTATTTTTTTTTCAAACATATTGAAGAAGGTTCTCTGGGCTGACAAACTTTATACAAACCACACTAACCTGTCACATTGGCGACACTGCAAAATTGTGGTGCCTTCACTGTAGTCCACAAGGCAAATGGGACACGAGGAAAGGCTGGCACAGGGGGCACACTGGGTGTAATTATTCTGCCACTCACACCTTAGGCCTGGGGTGGTGGCGCCACACTGGGTGCAGGACACGCACCTGCAGGACAAAGAGGAGACAGAGGTCAGTCTAAACACGTCCTACGTCAAGTAGGAAAAGGCAACTTCAAGGCAACTGGACTTCAGAGAAAAAGACAACAAATGAAGGATTTAAAAAAAAAAAAAAAACTGTCCCTGGTTTGGCAAAGCAATCAATTTAATTGCGTCTGATGAATAGTTAATGAGGTCAACTTTTTTCAGAATGATTAAATAAATCTCAATTTGTTCAGACTCAGATCACAAACACAAATCAACAAAGCAAAAACAACAATTATGCATTCAGCAATTTCATGTTCTTACCGCTCCAGTTCTTTTCAAATCATTCCTACGAGATTCACGTTTAAGTGACTTAAAGATCGCTCACCATTTGCACTTCCAGCTGTCTTTGGGCACATTCTGCAATGGGGGATCCAGGCAGTAAGTGTGGTAGCTGATGTCACAGTCGTCACACAGCAGCAAGCGGCCAGGATCTGTGGCTTGGCCACAGGCCTCGCACACTGTGCACTCCAAGCAGCGCCAGCCTTTACTCAGCACCACTTTGGTGATCTGTCAATGCAACATCAGACATTCAGATAGATTCTTAAGTATGAAAAAAATGTTAGGGATTTCTGGGGATTGTAGAAAAATAAAGTCATCAGGAATTGTACCTTGATGCCAACACAAAATGGATGGTAGCACTGGCCACACTGAGCGCAGGCCAAGAGACGGCCCTCTGCACCAAGGCCAAAACTCCCACACACCACACACATGTCCTGGGGAAAAACAAATCATGAGTATCCCTCTCTGCCATAAGCCATCATATTTACAGAACAAAATTCTTATCCTAGCGCTCAATCAATTCCCGGTGTACAATTTTTTTCTATTTAAAATAATGATTTTTTTATTAGGCTTTACACAATCACGTTTTTTGTGCCGATCACAGATCACCGATCAGTGAGTTGAAATAAACCGATAACCGATCGCCGTTCCGATCTCGTGAGGAGCAATATTTAAATGACTTGTTTATGTTCACCCCTTGCCTTCTCACTTTCCCGACTATACGGACGAGCACCGTCTAAAGCTGTTTGCATTAGCATCCGTTTCGGAGTGTGCTTTTCTTTTTCTTTCTCTGCACTGCGTTTCTTGAACTCGACATGGTCCTCGACATGTATCTTTTCCAAGTGCCTGATTAAATTTGTCGTGTTGAAATTTTTTGCCGACGTTCCCCCGCGAGGTACTGTAGCGTTTGCATATATTGCAGATAGCTTGTGCTATGTCTGTTTCTCTCACTTTGAAAAACTTCCACACCTCCGACATGTTTGTTTGTGTCGCCCATGGATGTTGCTGTCGTGAAGATTCAAAGAAACTTTATTGTGCGTCACATAGCGACAGTACTCAAAACAGGAAGAGGCACGGAGACGAAAATTAAGTTTTTTGAATCATGAATCATTAGCTCTCAGATACAAACAAATAAACATGTCAATGCTGTGAAACTACTTAGTAAATGAGACAGATTAAAAAAAGTTTCAACACGACCATGACGTCATTGATCGGATCTGTGATTTATGACATGACGCCCGATCTCAAACATTTCAAAAAATGCCAAATATCGGCCGATCCGATATAGCCGATATGATCGGTGTAAAGCCTATTTATTATATTAAAAACAAAGCAAGGTGACACAAACAGTAGGTCCTGGCTTATGGGGATGTTATTATTGTATACAGTTTTTGGAGTCTTTCATAGAGCGGCTATTCTTTCACTGCATTGTTTTAAAATGGAATACTGACGCAGATCCTAAGTAGATGGTAAGACATAAAATTCCATCGGTGCAATCGTGTGTTTTCAAAATTTGAGTACAATAAAACTGCACCTGTTTTAATGTGAAATTGTCATTGCTGGAAAAGATGACCACTGTGCTGTGCATGGCGTTGTCCTCCTCTTCCTTGACTTGGTATGGTGCCTCTATTGTGATGATCTGCACAACGTCAAAAAACGAGAGAAAAAAAACAAACCACGGAATATTTGAGATTTTGAAAAATTTGGAGCTTTCATTACTCAGTCAGGAATGAAAATACAAAAGCCGTTAACAATATGCAAGCTGTAAAGCCGACGCTCAGCAGTACGCACCCCAGGGTTGATGCTCGGATTCACTCCGTTCTTGCTTCTGGCTCTTCCGCGTCCGGCTCTTCCGGAGAGACCAGCACCTCTGGGCCTCCTCCTGCCAGGGAAGCCTGAGCCTCGACCCTGTGGAGGCAGGACAGAGGTAAGAGACTCTGCTGACATGTAGACACACTGTAGGGAAACAAGGCCTTTTCCCATTACACAGGCTCACGAAGGCTGAGGCCAGCTCAATGTTCTCTTATGAACTTATGCTCTTTCTTAAGGTTTGCTCAGCGTACACGGTTGCATGCTGTTTGCTGTGGAAAAACACTGGCCCTCTCTTAACTTCAAGGTCCATTTTTTAGAGTTCTTGAGAACACTGTGAGGGAGAACATTTTTCCTTCTGCGATGAAAAAGCATATCATTCTACAGTGTCGTTTGCATGGATTCAATCAAGATTTCCTTTTACATTTCTTTCCCAGACAGCCATGTAAACTGAAGACAGAAAAAAAATCAGCCTTTGAGGCGTTAGTTCCTTTAGAACATGAGCATATTTCCTGTAGGAAGGTGTCACCTGGTCATGGCTGTCAAACACAAGTGAACTTCCCAGCACCTGCCCTGTGTCCCTATTCAGCTCCCCTTTTGTTCAACACAGACGACAGCGCACAGCCTCTACCTACCCACTGCGTTGCAGACAGGCACACAGTATGCTGCTGCTTAACCTGGGCAGCATACTGTGCAAACTTCACCCGGCTTTGCTAAAAGTATTGTCTGTCACCACGGAAACAAACTGCAGCTGATTTTCACCAAGTTGAAAGGAAAAATAAATATCTGCATCACACTCATGCAAACAACATCAGAGAATGCACTTTGCTGACATGCTCTGCGTGACAGGCAAATTCATTTATTAGTTTGTATATTAACCAACGTAAATATGTGGCTACACGCTGCCCTCGTTCTCATCAACTCTGCTTCACGGCAGCCTGCGTGAGCACCAGTCAATATCTACCCCACCATCAAGGGTGAAGCTTAACCCACCACTCAGGGGGATGGTGATGGTGATTGCGGGCTACAGTACAGGTCAGTGGCAGTCAGGAACACTCAGGGAGTGCACGTCACCAGGGTAAACAGGGAGCTAACAGAGGGCATCTGCTGCCCTGCTGTCTCTGTTGAGCCACATTATTTACCACTCTGATGCTCCAGCCGGGGCTGCCAGAGGACTGCCTGGTCTTTGGGACGTCCCACCCCTCCTGTTGGTCTGGTGACCAAGACAAGGGGGAGCTCACACTGCTATGGGGACTCCATGCACCCTAAGGCAAGGGAGGGTGGGTGAGAAAGTGACAGAGAGGGAGGGAAGAGGGTGACAAAATGCAGCAACTTAAAAACAAAGCCAGCAAAGAAACAAAACATACCAAGAGAGATGTTAGAGAGATGTGATGAGCGGAGCCTCTAGTTGGGGGAACTATTAAAGACAAACTCGTGTATAAAGCGCATTTGTGTTAGGGGGCGCCCAACTGTGCACAAATACACAATACATGGGGTTATTTTGTCATTGTCTGCAGATCACTATTTTGTCCATGCAACACGTGTTTGAACAGGCAAATCTTTTGTGATATTTTTTCAAGACAAGACGTGAGAGAAGCATGAAACGGTGCAGGCTGCACCTGGTGGGGTAATTGCTACTCAGGCAACTGTGTCTATGACTGACTTTATATATGAAGTAATGAAAGTGCATCAAAGATGTCAAGTCAAAATCAAGGTGGTCAACGCAAAATCTTGAATTACCTGCATCTAATCAAACCCTATTAGTGTGTCGTGGGACACACTAATGGTGGGAAATGGTGACACTACAATATGTGCAGCATTTCAGTTTCATTGGAGAAAATTATTGTAGGCCAAATTCAGACTAAGCCCAAGTGAGCTCCACTTGCAGAAAAAAAGGCATATAAGTAGAGGTATTAACACAAGTATTTTGTAAATTACTCTTCCCTCTCTTCTGCTTAATTCAATATATTTTATAGCCAATGGCTTTAATTTAATATACATGAACATTTATCTTTGCTGCTCTGGGTTAAATGTCTTAATTCAAATTCAATTCATACATTTTAATGACAGAGGAATACTGTTATCAGCACTGTAACAAAATTAAAGTGTTCAGTTTTGACCCACCGCAGCTGAAGGTTTAGTATGGAGCTAACTTGGGCATGGTATTGGTTATGGACCTTGTGATTTAGCATTTACCGAGTACTCATTCTCAAATGGAAAGTAAGGTAGCATGGGACACAGATCATAGAAAAACAAATCTGTTCACAATATTCTGCACTAACATTTACTGGTCTGTTAATATATGCAATGTGGAGCAGGCAAATCAGCGTTAGTTATGTTAGTGTTTACATTCAGCATGGTGCTTATTAGACATTAGCAAAAAAAAAGAATATTTGAAAAATACATCCCCCACCAAGCTTTGTGCCCGACCGAGTTTAGCAGATTTTAATGCCGATTTCCTTTGTTTACAAATTAACAATACCAAGTTTAAATAAGCTGCGTCATTAATGTCCTGCAACGTGACCGCTTTAAGTTTTGTTAGGTGGGCATGAGATGGAGGGAGTGACTGATGAAAATGCCACTGAGGTAGAACGTTGCAAGAACTGAGGGCAGAAGATGTCTTGGCAAACAAAAACCTTCCTAAAACAAATATAAACAAAGAATAAATCATACTGTGCAAAAACATTTGGGGACAGCACAGGAAATTTTGCGAAAACAAACGTTCTCCAGCTATACTCTCATAGCATGCTGCAAGGTAAAACTTGGGAACCAGTCCAAACATGAAAGAAACACATCATTAACACCACATAAGCTGCTTTGACCAAACTGAACCACCCAACATAATCCATCTTCAAAGACCAGGCAGCATCAACAGTAAATATTAGTCATATAAACACCAGCTAATAGCCTGCTGCACTCAAGGAGCTCCATTTCCGCCCATGCAGTGTGGACGAGACGGATGAAGGCCAACGTGACAAAATCTTTGACAAGATATCTCGCTTCCTACCTGCTTCACTCGCGGCCTCCCAGGAGAAAACTTCCTCTTGGTGATGGCTGGCTTTCCCATTCCTATCTTGGGGGTAAGTGGTATAAGTGTGGTGGTGGTGGTGATGATGGTGGTGGTGGTGGTGGTGGTGGGCGGCACACTGCTATGTTCACCCAACAAAGGTGGGATGTGGGTTTGCAACGGTTGTCTGGGAGATGTCTCCTGGGCCAGAGGGGTGGGGAGCGAGGGAAAGGAAACCATTTCTGCCAGCCTTTCCACAGATGTCTTCACTGGTTTCTCCTCTGGAGACAGGCTGGAAAGAGACACGCTGGGCTTGCTTTCTGGCATAGTGTACGTCTCCTCTGATTTACCAGAGGGTGAGAGCTTAACAGTCTCTGCCAGGTTCCTGTGTAAAGGACCCTCCGCTGCCTCCTTAAGAAGGTCTTTTGGAGCCGTTTCCGGGAAAGAGACTCCCACTACATCCATTCTGGAAGGTTGGGACGGCGAGGCCTCCACTGGTTGGTCTGTGAAAGGTCCTGATGCAGTATTTGGTTCTTTGGTGACGGGGATGATGGCCTTTAAATCCTTTGTGCTGGGGCTGGCCGCGGCCTCCACGGAGCAGGCCTCTGCCGTTGCTGGTTTGTTTTGCAGTGTGGTATCCTGGGTCTGCTGCAACTCCACGGAGAGGTCGGCTGCACAAGGCTCGCTCTCCTTGTCCGAAGTTGGTGTGGACTCGGCTCTCTCTGGAGAGGCTCCTGCTGGTTTAGTTTCTGTGGGCAGAAATGCAAGGACCCAGTCAAGTGACTCCATCTGAACCGTGAGTTAATAAGAGCTTTTACAAATTCTTTTGAGTGAGGGAGAAAAAATATGCATCTCATGCAAACTTTCTAACTGCAATGGCCGTTTCCTTATTGCCGTTTCCTTATTGCAAACTAATTTGGTTCCACAACATAGACCTTGCAGGTTGTGCATACAAACCTGGTTTGCACTCTGTAGGGGTTTTGTTGGGGGAGGATTCAGCAACTTGCCTCTGGACATCTATATCCATGGAGGATTCTGAAATATGGACAATATTCATTAAATATGAATGTGTAAAACTAAGCTGTCAAAAAAAAGGAGATACGGCCAAAAACATTACGATAGAAAGTTGTGGGATAATAATAAACACCACAGGAAAATGTCTGGCTCTCATCCCCAAGGAAGTATTTTCTGCTCGTAGTAACCTTAATAACTAAATGCTTTAAATCCACGTCACAACTACACACTATAATATGTTATAGGTCATGGAAACCAACTAGATGATTCACTACAGTGGCCGTATATTTTTTGCATTTTATTCATAAATGTCAATTGAGTTTTAAATGATTAAATGCAGCAGTAGAGTAAAAGTGGTATTCATTGTATTCATTATAAATGCTTGCATTTAATTATTAACTATTGCCTCAGCAGAGACAAATATTAGACACAATTGTCGGTCAAAACTGCGTAAGAAGCATTTGCAGTGTACATCTATCCAGTGTATCTAACTGAGTGATGCCACTGTGCGTGAAGTACGTCTGATGGTTCCCCACTCCTGCCTCCGTATCAAAGACATCAGTGGGCTTGGCTTGTCTGACATGAATGGTACCAGTCATTCTTGACTATCAGGCACCCACACATCGAGCCATTATTCCGCCAGACAGCCTCTGACCCCACAGACAGCCCAGTCTTAACGAGGGGGCCCACAATTTCAATCCACAACTTCCCATGTCACAATGATCCTGACACACACATGCACCTGCTAGGCATCTCTGCCAGGGATGAGGGTAACCATGACAACCAACATCCCAGGGTCTGTGTGTTCTGGGCTCATGACTGTGCAGCTTGCAGGTGCTCATCCGGTGCCAGTGCCAGAAAGTCAATTAGGATATGGGCCTCCAACCATCTCAAGCCTTCAACTATTGACCAAGCTCAACAAACATTCTCATTTGTATTAGTGCGCCTACTTCCTACATGTCCTACAGTTAGGTGGGGGAGGGGCGGGGGTGATGGCTGAGGCAAAGACAGAGCTTTCCTTAATGCAGCGGAGGCGTAAAGCTTGCTCTAACTCACTGCCACAGGATGGCTTGAACCACATTTGGCGGATGAGCCACGGTAGGCCTGCTGTTAAACCCAGGGTGGTTAAGAATCTTTGCAGGCGATAAGGAGCTCTGGTAAATGTCCTTAATGACATTAGAAGCAGGCAGTTGGCATATCATTGCATTTTTCAAAATCCCTAGATATACAATAAAGTGAAGCAGAAAACACACTTGCTTTCTATCAAGGCATTTTCTGTCTCTTATTTAGGATAGAGTGCACAGACAGAGAGACAGAAACAAATGCAAGACGGCACAATTTAAAATGAAAACAAGAACGATGTGTTCAGTGTTGTGAAAAGAAATCTCAAAATGTTCTGTTAAAGTCTAACTCTGTTCAATTTCAGGGACATTTTCATTTTCACCAAATAATGTTAAACCAACATTTGCGCTATTCTATGAGAAGTACAACCTTGTTAGCCAGCTCGAAGGTTATGGTTCACAATTGTCAGGAAAGAAAATGCCAGTTCAATGAAAGCCCATGAGTACTGTGCACAGAGCGAGGAAGCAAGGAATCCATGTGAGGCATCGGCAATGAGCCGGCGTGGCTCCGAGGCAGGCTTGCAGACAGAGGAGCCAGCAACAGCACCATCATGCTACTCCTATCCATTCTTTTTTTTGCAAGTGGAGACTGCTGCTGTCTAGACAGTGTGGGCAGCAGTGCTAGCACTAGCACCCTCAGCTCACCACTCATTTCTCATAAGAGTGCACAGCGTGCTCAGCTAGTGCGGGCCAGTCCAAGGGCCACACAGAACTTTGTACCAGCGGATAACCAGTCCCACAATACTAAAAAAAAGTCCTTTTCCTGTAAAGGTGTTCCATGGACAGATGGACGGACAACTTGAAGAGATCATGCCTCTGGCCGCTGCTACTGCTGGCACAGAGCAGGCATGAAACAGCAAAGCATTCTTGAGTATCAATCCCATTCACACAAGCTGGCAGAACATCCTTTCTCTTGGGAGACAAGAGAAGGAACCAAGTACTTCTAATTTTCAACAGTTACAAAGACAATGGCACGCCTTTAATCTGTCAGGAGTAGGACACCATCTGGCTATTGGAGAAGCCCCTAAATAAAAGAGAGGGCGCTTTTCTTTGGTCTTAGTCCAAAAAAAAAACAAAAAAAAACCCCTCAATCCTTTCATCTGTAACAACTGGGACTTCAAACTTTATCAGGCACTACACGCTGGTTTTGTTTTGAACAGCCCAAACCTGAGAAAAAAAAATAAAAAATGATTTTGAACAACGGGGATTTCGGTCTCTGGTTTTAAATGTAGAACCCGGTGCTGGTCATTTTACATAAGGGGTTGGCACAAGGAAAAGAGATCCGACTCCCAACATCGGTGTGCATTTAGTTTCTTGGAACAAAGACCTACCAGACTCCGTGGCCAACGTGGACAGCTTTTCCTCCTGGACGGTGGCTTGGACAGGCTCCGGATCCGAGTGCAACTGATCAGCAAGCAATTCTGGGTTTGGGTCATTGTGCATTTCAGGAGAAAGCTGAGCGCCAAATTCAAGGTCTGTGTGCTTTTTCGCCAGCTGTAGGCCAGTTTCAGAGTCTGTGTGCACGGAGGCTGGCTGAGAGCTGGGCTCTGGGTCTACGTCCATAACCTCTGCCTGCTCTGCAGCAGGAGACCTGCAGTTAGAACAAACGTAGTCCTCTCTGGGGTGGATTTCTGCTTGGCCTGAGTTCTGACGCTCACACTCCAGGTGTAACCATCTGTCGGGTGTAGGGGGTACAAAGGAATGTTACTGAATGACCAGATAGGAATGGTTCTGTCATATTGTAAATCTGATAACCCCCCCCCCCACACACACACACTCATTTTGATTAAAAAAATAAAAATAAAAAAATTTACAAAAATGTATACGATGGAGGAAATGTGATCCAAGAGTTTAGATTATAATGAAAGGTTCTGTACCTCTTACAAACGTGGCAGAACAGTAAGTCTTTGTGATGCTCTGGGTCCAGGATGCAGGCACACATCGGACAGCACAGAGCAGGATCCTGATTTTGGACACATGTCTCACACAGCAGGCTGGTGTGGTGCCACTGTTTGCTCGTTCTTGTTCCACACTGGATGCACACTCGGCAGTTCTACAAAGCAAATACAATCCGTTACTATTAGGGATGCAAATGATCGATTCATTCATTAATCGTTAGTTGATTGACCTTATCGATTGACAACTAATTAATAAGCGGCGATTTTTCCTGCGAACCTAAATTTCACAATGAAAAATGTGTAAGGAAGACATTATTTAACCCTTAAATAACGTTGAGGGTCCAATGTGAACAATTTTTACATTAGAGAACAGTGAAAACACCCTAAACATTTATTCTCCGACTTTACGTTCACTTCTAATAGGTCACACTTTTTTTTTCTTTTTTTAAAAGTTGTTTCAAAGTAACTTGTTCTAGGTATACAGGTATACACCACGCCATTTAACAAGAGAAAAAACAGTGTAGAAATGTTTCAATTGATTGTGACTAATGAATAATTCTTAATTGACAATTAATTGATGGTAGATTAATTGTTAATTGTCCCTAGTTACTATAATGACGATTTAGAAAGTTACTGAATCTCGTTTTGCCGCTTTGTTACGTGCCACTTAGAACTTCAACAATGACTTTGTGTGCGCCCAACTTTTAGAAAGATGATTGCCCATTGACCACAACTGTCATGTGAGCAGAAACACTCGTGTGGCAAGCACGCAGGAGAGCCGAGTTGCAAGGATGTGTGTGGGCTGTGTTCCTTCTATGCTGAGTCAGACAGAGAGCCAAAGTGTAAAGACCTTTCAGCACCGACTGCTTCAGCCTCATCCGACCACTGCAGAAAATGTTTTTTGCGTGGGTTGTTAACAAGCTACCTCAATGACAAACGGCACTTAAACGGCGGGTGAATAAAAGAGAGGCAATGATATTGCCAAGTGTTATGGCAGTGCGTATGTAAATACACTCACAACAAGATTGCATGGCTGTACTGCTGATCTGAATCCGCCAGGATTAACCAGGGTAAATTATTTGAAAACACACTTTGGTCTCTAGATGCATTGGACTCTCTCTCGTGTGTGGCAGCTCTGAAACACTTGCACGGACAAAGTGATTCATCCTTTCCTACCTTACACCTCCATCCGTTGGTAGGAAGAGAATCCATGGCAGGTTGGAGACAGAAGGTATGGTAGCCTTTGTCACACATGTCGCAGACAAGCATTTTAGTGTCCTCCCCTGGGTTTCTAATTGAGCGAGAAAGAGAGCGAGAGAGAGAGAGAGAGAGAGAGTTACACAAATTGAGCAAGGATAGCACTGACACGAAAACACAGCCAGAGGTTTGCACAACAGTGACATCATTCCTACAATTCTTTCAGGATTCCCCCCCTCTGATGCAAACATAATCATTTGTGCTTGTTTCAACTGAAGACTTGCATTGCTTAGCCCAACAAAGGGAATCAGGGAAATGGGGAAATCTGGTGCCATCTTCTAGCACCACACCATCTGAGTGTCACAACCCCACGGAACCCGTGTTCATCCACAAATATAGAATTTACCATAATATTATCATGGCACTGTGGCCTATTTAAATAGCGAATTAAAAGCTCAATGGACAATGTCACCCTGAGGCAAATAGAAGTGGTTGTTAAAAAAGCTCCCGTGCTGTTTAAGTGAGGTCAAAAGGTAAAAGACTGAGCTTCGGGGTACAGCATCCAGCTAGCGTCTCGCAAACCACAAAGGTAAACAAACCAGGAGTGAGCACCCTGCTCAGTAGCCATGGGGGGAAGGTATGCAGAATAACAGTAAAGGAAAAGGCTGGAGTAGAAAACAGTGTGAAATATGGTAATTGGGTGGGTGGGAAGGAGACTTACTTGCATGTCTGGCAGATTTTACACTCGGGGCACTGCCAACCTGCCCTTCTTAGAGGGGTCACGGCCATGTCCAGGCATATCCCATGGTAATGCTGACCACAACCGGTGCAGAAGAGCTGGTCCAACAGGTCTCCTGGGCTATCGCACAATATGCAATTTACATCATCTGCAACTATGGGGGAAGACAAGCGAATTGAGTGTCAATAGCATCCTCACGAGACACGTGAAAAGTCGCTTTGCCCGTTAAACAAAAAACAAACAGTCATTCTATTTAGGGACATCCTTGTCGTACATTTGTCAACAGCCAATTCATGGTGTTCTGGGCAGAGAAGCGAGAGACTTCTGATATCCTGAAAGGTCCCAGCTGCCCCTGCGCAGGGGTAATGGTAGAGTTGAGCACATCCTTCAGCACAGCACTTAATGGATGCTCCAAGGCGCTTACAGTATGCACAGTGCTGCAAAGAGAGAAAGATTGCTCAAGTCATTGAAAATATTTTTTGTCACAACATGAATTTGCATACTTAAAACCACAATTAAAACATGTCCACAACAATTAATATGACATTTCTTATAATACAATAATATATATAATACATCCCTTTACACTGGGGTGTCACTTTGAAGTTCACCACCTTGACTG